>NW_005871060.1:14328749-14486466 GCF_000147115.1 Myotis lucifugus
CGGCTAGGGCAGCCGTGGGCAACTACGGCCCGCGGGCCGGATCCGGCCCGTTTGAAATGAATAAAACTAGAAAAAAAAAAAAAAGACCGTACCCTTTTATGTAATGATGTTTACTTTGAATTTATATTAGTTCACACAAACACTCCATCCATGCTTTTGTTCCGGCCCTCCGGTCCAGTTTAAGAACCCATTGTGGCCCTCAAGTCAAAAAGTTTGCCCACCCCTGGGCTAGGGCTAAATCTGAGTATATTTTAATTTGCCTTTTTTTTTTTTAATACCTTGAGGTTGTAATATCTGACCACTTTTTGGTTTCGTTTAATAATTTCACCAGATTTGTAGACAATGTCTTCAAAAATTTTTGTTTTCCTTTGTAAAGTTTGATCAGAATATCTATTTCTATTTTTAGTAATTTTATGACATTTTTCGTTTGTAGCCAGAACAAGATGTAATAATTTGTGCTTTTCATTTGTTGTTTCTAGCTGAAAAATAAATCACAGAGTGACTTCAAACTACAACTTATCTCTCACAATTTTTGTGGGTCAGGGATTTGTGTAGGGTTTTGCTGTTTGCTTTTGGTTGAGGGTCTAGCAGTGGTCGGCAAACTCATTAGTCAACAGAGCCAAATATCAACAGTATAATGATTGAAATTTCTTTAGAGACAGATTTTTTGAACTTAGACTATATAGGTAGGTACATTGTTATTAACTTAATTAGGGTACTCCTAAGGCTTAGGAAGAGACACACTCAAGAGGCCAAAGAGCCGCATGTGGCTCGCGAGCCGCAGTTTGCCGACCACGGCGGCCTAGTGCATTTGCAGGCATGCAATGGCTGGAGTTGGGACCGTGGGCAGCTGAGGCACCTGGGGGCTAGTCTGGCATCTCTCTCTTTTCATGTGACCTCAGGGCCTGTCTGTGTAGCCTGTCCCCATGGCCTAGTCTGGGCTCCTGCACAGCATGCAGCTTCAAGACAGTGACATTGCTAAGGTGGCAGCTGAAGGCTTGGAGAATGAGTGATACTGGGAGCAGGGTGAGCGTTGTCTTGCCCTTCTACGATCCAGTCTATAAATGACACAGCTTCACGTAGGTCATAGTAAAAAATTCAAGGTGAAAGAATATCAACTCTGATACTTGGTGGTTGGAGAGTGTCAGTTACATTATAAGAAGAATGTGGTGGTATGGGAGATATTATTGGAGTTACCGTATTTGGGGGACATACAACCCACCACTGTTCATTCTTTGACCATCATCATTTACATCCCTCTCACATGTAAATATGCTTATTCTTGCACTCAATGCCCCTAAGTCTCGTTTCGTTACTGCATTAGCTTGAAGTCCAGGACCTTGTTTCTAAACCAAGTCCAGTCCAGATGCAGATCCTTGGTAAGGCTCCTGGAATACTGAGAACACTTGAACTATAGGTTCTTTTGAAAACCTGTGAGCGAAAGAGATGAATTATCTGCCTTTCACACACCCCAAAGTCAGTGGTGTGAGAAGCATAAAAATATTCTATGGTTCCTCCTGTTCAAAGAGGGAGAAATGAGAGGCTCTTATACTTCATAGCAAATCTGAAACCCAAGTGTCCCAAATGTCCCTGCTGCCATTTGCTTAATTAGGGCTCCGTCTCATTCCTGGGAATTGTTCTCTGTGACTCTTGGCTCCCCCAAGAGTTCTTGTTTCCATTCCCTGAATCATCATTACTCTTGGCTCCCCCAACCACCCCCCCGCCCCCCCCTGCCTTGCATTTATAGCTGACCTTCTCAACCTTCTTCCTATGCAGGGAAGTTCGGGGGTCCAAAGGCCACTCTGACTTTGTATTGTCTTTGTTTCTGTTTAGTTCCAGCTGGTATAATTAAAAAATCTGCAGGGTTTCTTATGTATCAATTTAGAATCTACTCTGTTAGCAAAAGCCACACCCAGAAAGTTTTTGAGATAATCACTCCTTTGCCAGGTGTTCCCGGTGGGGATGCAGTGAGGTAACACCCTTAAGATTCTTAGTAGTTTGGTTGTTTAGCAGACAATGTTACCTGTGCCTTTAAGATCCTTAGAAAGCCTTTTGTTTGTCTTAAGGGATCTATGGGGCATCATCTGACTATTCCTGAGGTGTTAGAAGAGGGTATTTATAGTAACATGCATACCTTTATTCATAGACCAACTCTCTCCTGGCATTTTATTCCCTGAGGCTAGCTCCTATTTTGAGACTCTTTTGCTCTCTGAAGTAACAGGAAATGAAAAATAGTTTTATTTTCAAACTCAGAACATAGTTCTTCCAAATTTTGCTGTCAACCGAACATTTTCTTTAACTTATCTATCTCTACCCACATCTCGTCTGAAGTAGCAAAAGACAGGCAGGTGTTCCTTTCAGTATCCTGCCTGGATTCCTCCTGAGCTAGTTCCTTGGAGCTCGTTAGAGCTCCTTAGAGCTCATTAGGTACATTTCCTGTTTTTCACATCGTGGGTTGCAGACAATAGTATTACTAAATGTTCTGCTACTATTTAACAAGAGTTTTCTGTTCTTTGCCTTTATTTTTCTGGAGCCCTTATAGTCCAACTCTGAGGCCTACTCGGCCTCCACTCCTTTGGCTCGCATCTTCTGTCTGGTCCAGAGGTCAGTACTGTATGTCTCGAGTTTACTTTATTATTATTATTATACTTTATTATTATTATTATTATTATTATTATTATTCTGCTTCAGTTCTGGTATCAAAGTATATTCCAGCTATCGGTGCTTTTGAAAAGGTAACTGTAAAGTCTGGTGGTTTAAAACAGCCGAACCAAAGTTATCACCTCCCCTGATTTTCTGGATCAGGATTTGGTGCAGAACTCAACCGGGTGGTTCTGGCTCAGGGTCTCTGGCTCAGGGTCTCGTGCTTTTGCAGTCAGATGGTGTCTAGCACTGGAACAGCAGGAGGCTGAAGCAGTGAGATGCTCTGAGGCTTATTTCTATTCATGTAGCCTCCAGGCCTCTCTGATTTCTCCACATTGGCTAGTTTAGTCTTTGTTACAGCAGCGTGCCTCCACAAGGTCAGACTGCTAATGTGGCAGCTAAAGGCTCCAAGATCACGGATTCTGATGAATGAGTTAAATCACATTTCATTGCCTGGCCTTGAGGCACATAGTGTCACTTCACTATAGCCATAAGCTCATCCAGTTTCACGGAGAAAGAATTGAGATCCCACTTCTCAACAGGATGCAAGAAGAGCAGTTGGGATGGGGGAATATTGCTGTGGCCATCTTTGAAAAATAACACCACCTACACTTCTTTGTACCTAATCTTTACATGTTAATTCCAAAGTGATAGAATATAGATATACAAGTCAGTGGAGATACAGACAGTCTTTTATGGTAAAAAAAAAAACAAACAAACATGCCCTAGCCGGTTTGGCTCGGTGGATAGAGCGTCGGCCTGCGGACTGAAGGGTCCCAGGTTCGATTCTGGTCAAGGGCACATGCCCGGGTTGTGGGCTCGATCCCCAGTGGGGGGCGTGCAGGAGGCAGCCAATCAGTGATTCTCTCTCATCATTGATGTTTCTATCTCTCCTTCTTCCTTCCTCTCTGAAATCAATAAAAATATTTAAAACACACACACACACACACACACACATACACACACACATGCACACACAACTTGATCATCCTTGCTTTCATTGTCAAATTTTGCTATTTAAACATTCAGCGAATTTCTGGTTACAGCATTTAATGAGACCCTAAAATTGATGTTTTCCTCTTGGCTAAGCCAAAATTATGATTGTGGGTGGTGCATGTTTTAAGTTATATCAAGTTCTCAGACATGCAGAATTTATGAATGGTAATAGTTTGAACTGGCCAGCTATTGAAACCTTGTGTTTTTGTAAGAGAAGAGGAAAAATGTTTCCTAAAAATGAAGAGAGAAATTTTAAATCTAGCTCCGTATAAGTACTGACAGGTTGTCCTATTGATTCTTAAAATTAATCTTTTAAAATATCAAGAGTCATTTGGTTGAGCTTCATGACTATGAACAGTGAAAACTTCATTAAAGGTGATGAATGTGCAGCTGCCAGCATCTCCTCTCTGCTGGGCCACCCCAGCTCAGTTTGCCTCCTGTCACTGCATGAACGTGCGCTGTGGAACGTTTCTGGCCGTTGCAGATGTTTAGTCTGCATAGGCTTGGACCCTGTTCACTGCATCTTATTACCTGGGTTTCCCCTTCTGCTTTTAGCAACAATGCTCCCCAGCTAGCCTGTGTGGGCGAGCCAGGCATGAAGCAGCTTGCGAAAGCCAAGAAACCAGAAAACTGTACCTGGGATGACTATGTCTTCACAGGGGGGGCCAACTCCCATGCAGCCCTCTTCACAAGATCAAAGGTGACACAAAAAGGAATGGAAAACACCACCATAAATCATCACCACTTCTTGCAATGATTGTACCTAGGAAAACACACCACTTTTTAGCCATCAACCTGGCTTACTGACAATGAAATTTTGGTCATCGCTAAATTGAAGGCAGTGCTACTTAGAGAATTATTGATCTTTTAAACTATATGCAAAATACAATTAAATAAATTCCAAAATAGGATTGATTATTTATGTCATAGTCATAATTTGCCTCAACAGTTCACCTTCAGGTAAATTTTTCTGAGATAAAATATGAATTCCGGCAAACAGCTTAGTGAAACTAACAGTAAGTTTGTTCATTTAATTATAACCTGATTTTTTTAAATAATATATGAATTCCGGCAAACAGCTTAGTGAAACTAACAGTAAGTTTGTTCATTTAATTATAACCTGATTTTTTTAAATAATTGAATTGTGTTTTCAAACAAAGGATGTTAGAGCTTTAGGGAAATAGTAAGCCTATAAAAGCAACAGATTACGAAAGAATATGAAAACACTGAAAACTGGATCATAAGTAACATGAGGTGACAATTGAAATGTCAAATTTTGATAAAAATATTTTCAAATTTCAGTTTACTTCAATTAGTAAAGTAGTTGTTATATAAAAAGGAGTAACAATTTAGTTTATTTAGTGTTGTTATTTATTTATAAAAATTGAACCTGTCATTCAATTAAATGTTTTATTGTTAGGTTTCTACCCATATTCTAAAACTTGTTTATTTCTTTTTTTAAATCTTTATTGTTGCAAGTATTACATAGGTCCTCCTTTTTCACTCATTAATCTCTTCCAGCCCTTTCCTGTCCTCCCCTTCATCCCAGGCCCTCACCATCCCATTGTCTGTGTCCATGGAATATGCATATGTGCATACAAAAAAACTTATTTCTAAGAAGGTCAGTAACTTATTGATTATCAGAGTAGTAATTATGTTAAGTATATGTATTCAGCATTGTATAAGGTCAGATAACCCAAAATTTGTTAATAATTAAAATTGTTTAAAATTGATTTTTAGAGAGAGAGAAGGGAGAGGGAGAGAGAGAAACATCAATGTGAGAGCAAAACATCAATTGACTGATTGCCTCCAGCACACCCCCTACTGGGGATCTAGTTGCAACCCAGGCATGTGCCCTGACCAGGAATCCTCCAGCTACCTTTGGGTGCATGGGACGATGCCCAACCAAGTGAGCCACGCTGGCCAGCGCTGGTAATACTTTTAAAACAAACTTTTTAGGCCTTTGTGTTTTTTGCTCCCCTCCCCTCCCAACTTCCGGCCGTTCTCCACAGAGCTTTATGTGTAGCTTTTAAAACTGCTCAGCGGCTTCTTATTGCCAGGCAGATAAAAGGTAAGGTATGTTTTCATGACCAACCAGGCCCTCCAGGATCAGGCACCGTCTTCCCTTACGTTATCGCCTGCCTCTCCCTGCACTGGAGCCTTGCTACATCACAGAGACTTGCTTCACATTCTGGCACAGACTATCTTGTCAGTCACAGCTATGCCTTTGCTCTACCTCTTTCTGGAATGGTTCTCCCTCTGCCTCTTCCTCTCCAGTGGTTCTCAACCTTCTGGCCCTTTAAATACAGTTCCTCATGTTGTGACCCAACCATAAAATTATTTTCGTTGCTACTTCATAACTGTGATGTTGCTACTGTTATGAATCGTAATGTAAATATCTGATATGCAGGATGGTCTTAGGCGACCCCTGTGAAAGGGTGGTTCGACCACCAAAGGGGTCGCGACCCACAGGTTGAGAACTGCTGCTCTAGACTAATTCCTATTCACCTTGTTAAGACTTACTTTCACCTTACCTCCCCAATGATTTAGGTCCATATATCTTACCACTATGTGTAGCTCTTGTACTGCTCTTATTACTGTGCATTATAGCTTTTGTCTGTGTGCTACTTGGAGGCAGTAGTTGTGTCTTTTTTTACTTTTGTCTGTTACAGTGCTTGGTATATGTTAGATATTCAAAATTGTTTACAGAGTGACTGAATGATTTATGGTTCTATTTTATTTTTCATTTGAGTCTGCAGTCTCTAATCTTTGAATAGTCTTTCTCCTTGATCTAGCCTTCTTATTTGGAGCACAGCAGTTACCTCTCATTTCATATTTTCAAGTATTTCTGACTTCTCTTTATTTTACCAAGATGGGAGAGAATAGTAGTCAGGGCCCTGAAGTGGTAATGTGTATTTGCAGAAGTTCATATAAGAACTATGCTGTTTTAATGTGTCTTACCTTCAACAGTGGAAGGTTAAGTCTTCATTATACATTCATTAATTAGGTGTTTCTTTAACACCACAAAGAAAGGTACTGTGAATATGGAAAAATGCATAAAACATAGCTCCTGATTTCAATTAAGGTATTGTTTTCTGGAAAAGGGAAGCCGGATATAATACAAGTTGGGAATGCTGTAGGTCTTCTAAAGGCACAGAAAGAATTCAAAGGCTGTTTTGAGGTAGATTACCTTGGCTAGCTTTATCAGAGAGAGAACTTTAAGAAGAAAGGGTTGAGTAGAAATTGCCATTCTTTTTTACTCACATGCTATGAATTCCATAATAAATGGACTGTGTGGAAAATGTGTTGACTTCTTTTTTGAAATGCCTTTAAAGAAAAATTGGGGGTTGTGTAATATTGATACATGCAATTTTTGATAAAATACTGTTTGGGGGCATGTAAATAAAGGAATATGAGTTTATGTTCTATGGAGTGGTTGAATTGTTAAATGAAATTCCTCCAGGCAGTTAGTGGATTTTAACATGCTATTAGACCAGAAGAGATGATATATCAGCAGAACTCTTAGGACTGGAGCTCCACACGATAGTTAAATTAATTTCCAGCTGATTGGTTTGCTTTCCTGGAATGTGAGCAGGATTGGATCGCTTTTGCTTTTCTTACAATTTAATTTTGGTTCCTTAGTTTGTGCATGATTATTAGTTGTTAAAAAATAAGAATTTAAATTGACATTAAGATTTGGGGAATGCAACCTTTTACTACTGTGAGGAGACTTCATTCTCTACTAAATACACTCCAAGAAAGTGTGTTGATATGAACAATAGATACCAGAATTATGTGCCACAAAATGATGTACCATTTACAGCAGATGGGACCAAGTACTCATGTGACCCATATTAGAGGGATCCCATGGTCAATGTTACATATTAAAAAAAAGAATAATGTAAGCAAAATTTATATACTGTCTCAAATGTTTTGTTTATCTTTTTTTTTCTCTCAAGAGACAGTGAAGTTACTCATGCCCTGGCTGCCAGGCTCAGTGGTTAGAGTGTTGGTCAGTGCACCTGAGGGTCTTGGATTCAATTCCCGGTCAAGTGTACGTACCTGGTTTCAGGTTTGGTCCCTGGCCCTGGTCAGGGCTTGGGGCATGTACAGGACACAACCAGTCTATGTGCCTCTCTCACATCAATGTTCCTCTCTCTCTCTCTCCCCCTCCCTCCCTTCCTCTCTCTCTAAAAGTCAATGAAAAAATATCCTCAGGTGAGGATTAACAAAAAAAACTTATTCACAAATGATAAGCAAATCTATTCTAGAATGTATAGGGCAACTACATAAAAGCAATGAATCAAACATGGATATAATTGCATTGGGCATTTCCAGGACAACTTTTTACCTAAATGATTTGAATTTTTAGAAGGAAGTATTTCCATAATTGCTTTTGTTTTTGTTCTGGAGGAGAATGTGCTTTGGAAACTAACATATTCCTAAAGTTATTTCTTCTTTTTACCAGATTAAATATGAAACACTTTACTTGCCTGGCAGAAATTTCAGATGCAATTTTAATCTTTCAATGGCTGCTTATGTAATTAGACTAAAACTTAAATTCCTTACTGTGGCTTGAATTCGTGCTTGTCACTTGGGGCTGCGAGTCAGAATTACGTGGAGGACTTTAAAGGATACTGGTCTCTGCCTCCTGCTCCAGTGATTCTGGTTTAACTGGTCTGGGATGTGACCTGGGCATCTGGGTTTTTATTTTTGTTAATTTTAAATTTTTTAAAAAAATATATATATAGATAGATTTTTATTGTTTTCAGAGAGGAAGGGAGAGGGAGGGAGGGAGAGAGAGAAATATCAATGATGAGAGAGAATAATTGATCAGCTGCCTCCCGCATGCTCCCTACTGGGGATTGAGTCTGCAGCCTGGGCATGTGCCCTTACTGGGAATCAATCCATGACCTCCTGGTTCCTAGGTCGGTCGATGCTCAGCCACTGGGCCACACCAGCCGTGGGAGCATATGGGTTTTTTAAAGCATCATAGGTGATTCTAATGTGCAGCACAGTTTCAAAACCACTGGCCCAAAACACCCACATCATTCCGTCACTGTCTAATTATTTGACTTCATTGTGTGCCAACTCTTGCCTGCCCCTCCATTTTTTTTGTTGTTGTTGTCACTAGAATACCCAGGGTGGTTCTTACCCAAGGGTCTTCCTGTTAGCAATTTCTTCTTCCTGGAATGCTCTTCCTCCACGTCTTTACATGGCTGTCTCCTTCTCATCATCAGGCCTCAGCTCCGGCAAGGCTTTTCCTAATCACCCCCGTGGAAGCTTTCTTTTCCCAGCACCATCACTTTATTCTGTGTAACTGTTATCACTGCATGCCCTTTCTTTTTCTCCATGAGATGTTATCATATTCATTGGTTAGTTTCTTTTTATTGGCCACAAGAATGTGAAGTCCAGGAGAGCATGCCCAGCATGTTTGGTTCACCATCATCTTTCTAGCACTTAAAACCAAGCCTGTCATATCACAGTTGCTCAAGAAATATTTTTTTGAGTAAATGAATATAAATGTTACCCTGGCCAGTTTGGCTCAGGATAGAGCATTGGCCTATGGACTGAAGGGTCCCAGGTTTGATTCCGGTCAAGGGCACATGCCTGGGTTGTGGGCTCGATCCCCAGTGTGGGTCATGCAGGAGGCAGCCAGTCAATGCTTCTCTTTCATCATTGACGTTTCTCTCTCTCTCTCCCCCTTCCTCTCTGAAATCAATAAAAATGTATTTTAAAAAATGAATAAAAATGTTGAGAAAAAGTGATTACGGGAATACACATTATTATATCTCCCCCCAAGAAATAGCCTTAAAAAAACCAGGGATCCCATTTTAAAAAATGAGAATAAATCATAGGATGAAATGAGTGAAAATGTCAATAGGCAAAGACGAAGTAAACCTAGAAATGCAGCAACACCCAAGACAAACTCTAAGGGAGGTGATATTAAGCCTGGGATAGATTCCACCAATTGAGGCCCTCATTCACGCCATACTTTGGGGCAGGGTGTGTGTGTGTATGTGGGGGCGGGGGGGACCTTACTATCCTGTAGTGCCACACATTTGAAATTGTCATATACTCTGTGGTTAACTTCTATTTTAAGGAATCAGATGATCACCTCCCTCTCTAAAAAGCCTTCCCTGAGCTCAGTGACTAGGAAGAGTCAGGTTTTCTGTGCTGTCTGTCTATCCCATGGCCACTGCCATGCCCTGTTATAATGATCTGTGCACCAGGCCTCTGGCCCCTTCTCCAGCCTCCAGCCTCCCTGAGAAGAGGAACTGTGTCTCTAGTGCCAAACCCATGACAGGTGTTTTCTTGAATGAAAGTGTAAGTAAATATGAAATATTCCACAAGAAACATTACAACTGCTAATTAAAATTATAAAATAGCCCTAGCCGGTTTGATTCAGTGGATAGAGCATCGGCCTGTGAACTGAAACGTCCCAGGTTCATTCCGGTCAAGGGCACATGCCCTGGTTGTAGGCTGGATCCCCAGTGGGGGACTTGCAGAAGGCAGTCGATCCATGATTCTCTATCATCATGATGTTTCTAGCTCTCCCTCTTCCTTCCTCTCTGAAATAAATAAAAATATACTTAAAATTATAAAATAGATTTGTCAGGAATATGAGGAAGCTGAAATAGTTTTTAATAGAGCAGAGCAATAAATAATGGGGGTGTGATGTTATGCACACTTAGGAAATTAGGAAAACGTTGCTGGTGCCAATAAGTCTGAGCACTAGCTTCTGACTAATATGTGGCTTGTCATCTGAACAAGGTTTTCATCACTCACATGGGACTTTTTATACATTGTTTACCCTTTTTGATAAAGTTCTTTTTAATAGCTGCTATTCAAATGGATGCATTTTCCAGTAACACCTGATATGCATTTTAAAAGTAGCCTTTAATTGCTGTTGAATGCTGGTAAACCCAAAGATAACTTTCATCCCTGTACTCCGAACTTTGATGTTCTGCCCAAAAGAAAATGTAGCTATCTTTGGGCATATAAATGTTTCAAAATTCTCTCTGTAGAGGCGCTATTATTTCCATGGGTGCTCTTGTCACAATTTTAGCACTTAAATCCTACTTAGGGCCACTTTTTCAGATTATATCCTGCTTCAAAATCTCGACAGTACTACTATGCATAATTTTATCTGAAAGTTGGATTAGTAGGTATTTCAAAAGGGCAGTTACGCAGTTGAAATGAACATATTTTGGTTAATGTTGTAAAATTACTTATTGCCTCGTTTTCTGTCTATAGTGCCAAACCCATAACAGGTACTCAGCAAGTGTTAAAAAAAAACAGAGAAGAGTGGCTACTCGGGACAGAAATGCTGGTCAGGTCTCCCCGAATCATCCTGGAATGCATGGTGGTGTCCCTGCTTTGCTGCCGGCACCCCGGGAACTGGTATGTGCTTTTTCCCTTCTGTTTTTCGGAGGGATCACTACCAGTGCAAATCGAGCCTTTTGACACGTTTTTAAGAAGGAGGTGACAAGCAAAGAGAGAGAGGAGCCTTGAGTCACAGCATCCAAAGAAGTTTTCTCTTTTTAAACTTTAATTTGCATTCCCATATCGTTGGAGCCAGTCTTGTACCAGCTGCAATTCTGTAGAAATAGAAGTTTACAGAAGGTCATTTTATGAAGAGACACAGAAGTGTGGAAGAGCTGTTATATTCAGGATTTCCAGTGAGCATGAGGTTGGGTATGGTAGGAGAATGTAATGTGGGATGTGTGGGCCAGAGGGAAATGAAACCTAAAGGGTAGCCCCCGGTCAGGATAGTGGAGAGGCCTGTATTCTGTGCTGAGAAGTTTGAACCCTCTGTTGTCGGCTAGAGGAGGTGTTGAAGAACAATCTTCCGTGTAGTAGTGGCGTTGTGGGAGATTGGCGGGGCAGCAAGGAGCGTGGTGACAGGAGACTAGACTGTGATTGTCTCAGTATTTACGGTTCCATAAAAGCTCAACCTGATTTTTGCTAGGAACAGAGGGAAGGGAAAAGAGGGGACAAACTTGAGAGTCTGTATTTCAGAGATAGACACCTGAGTATGTAGCAACTGATTGGAAATGGGAGAGAGCAGAAGTGGAACGTGGAAATTTTTAACTTGGATGACTGAGTGGTGGTACTGTCATTACCCAAGTAATATAATGTGTGTGTGTTGCCATTCTCAACAAAAATATGTGTGCTTCAAATTGGAAGACTTCAGTCTGTCCCCTAGAAATTATTATTTTTTCCACAGGAAAATAACTTTTTGAATACGGCCCCTCTGATATTATTGAAAAGTGTAGTAGTGAGGGCCAAGGACTTAATGTGAAAGGACCTGAATTCAGTTTCTGTCTCTACTTTCATACTCTGACACATTGGGCTGTTCCCTTACCTGCTTTGAACTTCGATTTCCTCATACATAAAATGGGAACACTTTCTCATTGGCTTGTCCTGATGATCAAGTGAGATGAAATGTGAAAGAATATTTCTTAAATACAGAGTGCCATGTAAATGTGAGTTGTGAGATTTGTACATACTATTAAGAGTTGGGCAGTGAGAGGTTTTACCCCATCAACAGGGATCCCTTGACCCTGAGGGCATGTGTTGAGATTCCTGTAGAATATTATTTCATATTCTCTACTGGTGCTACTTAAGCATCAAGTTTCAGGTCCACTTTTCTAAACACAAATTGTTATGAAAAACACTTATTTCAATTCAGTGTTGAAGTTCAATACAAATTATCTCCAAAATAAAACAAAACAGCCGGTGTGGCTCAGTGGTTGAGCATCAACTCAGGAACCAAGAGGTTGCAAGTTTGATTCCAGGTCAGGGCACATGCCCAGCTGCTGGGCTTGATCCCCAGTAGGAGGCGTGTAGGAGTCAGTGAATTCATGACGTTTATCTCTCGTGGATGTTTCTCTCTCTCTATCTCTCTCCCTTCCTTTCTCTCTAAAAATCAATAAGAACATATTAAAAAACCAAAACAAAACAAAAATACAAGCAAGTTATTACTAAGTAGAGGTGATGTTTAACATTATTTCATCTTTTTATTGGAGCATAAAAAAATTATAAGGATATTTTTTATTCTTTTCTTTTCTCCTTTTACCACCTACTTATCCTCAGGCCAATTCCAGCTCTGTTCTTGGTCACTTTAGACCAAATACCAGAATGAAGCAAATGGGAGGGGGGAGGGAAGGGGGCTCATCATTCCTTCCTGTTCCGTTTTCATCTATTCTAAAGTAGTAGGACTTTTTCCATTTTTAGTCCCTTTTTCTGCGTTACACCTTAGTTAATTTTGAAAGTACATTTCAAGAAAGTTTCAGGTCCTTTGAAGCAGAACAGCCAATAGAAACATTTTATATGTGAACCAAAAAAGAGTCATGGTTAGCTCATCTGTTTCTTGTTAAAATTAGTTTGCTTTATTTTCTTCCTGTTTTGCTTGCTTTCTTTGGAAATTTGTTCTGATTAGAAAAAGTGGCTTTAGAGTGAATAATTCTATTCCTCAGCTTTACGGTCTAAATCCTCCCTCTGAAAACAGATTCATCATAGAGTAGTGAAATAAATGTTTTATTTTATGAATGATCAGACTTAATATACATTCCCATTTTCACCGCCTGATAAATTTTAACCATTCAGTGATATTTTTATGAGCTACTGCTTTATGATGAATGAATAGTGAAAAAGGTCAGCTTAAATGTGGTAAACAAGTCTTTCCCTCCTCCATTGTGTTGTTAGTTTTTGGGGAATCCTTCCTGGCTGGGATTCCTCCCTTTGCATGCTAAGCAATGCATGGCGTAGCTTGTTTCCTGCTCTCCTTTCCTGCCTTAGAGAGGACACCTACTAATTTCTCCAGATTTCAGGTCCAGTGTCCAAGAAAATGTACTGTAATTTTGTCTAGAAATAAATATTTCATTAAATTAATATCACATTGCTTATCATGGGTATCTATACTAGTATAAATGAAAAGATCCTCAAATGAGTTGTTCTTGAAAAAGTAACAAGCATTAAGAGTTCAGCTACACGTTTAGGATGAAAGAAAACTATTCAGAGATTAATGGAATTAAAAATTCTCATCATAAAGATGCTTATTATCTCATAGATTTAACCTAATTTCCATTTTAGAGTGATGGTAGCAAAATTTAAATTAGAATTAATTCCTTCATTTTCAGAAATGGGTATTAAATTTATATGATGATTTTAAGAATTGTACACTTTTTTTAAAAGTAGGAAATGCTTGATATTATATTGCAAATGCTTGCTATATTAAAAACACTTTTTGACATTATCTTTAGTAGTATATAAATATGTGTGTGGCTATAAGAGCAAAACAAATGGAAATACTGATACATAGCTGGGAACTCACTTGTATAGTTTTGATGTAAGTCCATTTAGCAACAACTATCATATTAAAGTAACTTGATATTCCTGATGCTTTTCACTCTTTATATCACCTTATTTTATTAAACATAACTGAGCTTTATTATTGATTCTGGTTATATGTTCTATACAATATGAATTTCAGAAGAATTCCTACTTATAAATGATAAAATGTTTTATTTAGTTTGGTGCTAGTTGGAAAGTTAAAAAAGACACCCATTCTGTGCTATGGCTTTCTTATTTAGTATTTTTCTTCTTTCAATTTATATACAACATTGTTCTAGTTGAAAAGAACAAATCACCTATTTATTAACTGTACAGTCAATACTTCTGAAACTAATCATGGGTAAGTACAATAAACTGGCAGCAGTGAAGGTTGGTAGACTTGTGTATGATTTTCCTGTGGGTCCCGAGAGCCCAAAGTATTTATTACTTGAGAACAAAAAGCCTTAGAGTTAAAGGTAAGTGACGCTGTATATGATATGACTGGCAGTAGGCCTGTAGAGGAAAAAACGAGGAGAAAACAGACCATTGTAGAGTCAGTTTTCTTTTCTCCTCAGTCATTTCCATTGAAAGCCACATATCCCCTCAGGTCTTTCTGAAATATGACGAGGAGCTTGGATTACTAATATTTTCCTGTACCTATTTGCCCCTGAGGAGTATCTCGTTATTTATAGTGGTGGATAAATCTGTAGTATTCATTCCTGATTAAGTTTGTCAACAACATTTCAAAAATCGTTCACTACTTAATCAATATTTTGCTTTTTTCACCTCTACCTTCAAGGAAGCACTAAATGAAAATATTAATGGGTAACTGGATTACAATTCTAGTTTCCTAACATTGATCTGATAGAGCACTTAGTATTACCAGATTAAAAATACTAATGCAGATATTTACCATCATACTAAACAAAGGATTAGCAGATTTTCTTGGTAATTGTATTTTTTTAAAGTTTCTTTTCCTTTGAAAAGTTTCTCTTACTTCCTATTGAAATTGCATAAAAATTCAAATGGTTAGTTAAAAAACAAACAATATAGTAATAAGTCAAGGATTTTAAAATTCTAATATTTTATTTGTTTATTAGTTTAATCATTTCATCAGCTAACAAGTGAGTGGCTATATCTATGCCAGGTACAACAAGCTGGACCCTTAAAAATATGTTTTAAGTTTTATTTGGTCCTAGAATTTTCTGAAATTATATTTAGTGGAAGTGAAGAGTAAATAGCCAAAAGGCAAATAAGTACTTGAAAAATGCTCAACATTATTAGTCATTAGGGTAATGCAAATTAAAACCACAGTGAGATTCTACTTTATATTCACCAGTATTGCTGTAATAAAAAAGATAGATAATTACAGGTGTTTGAAGGCTGTGGGGAAATTGGAACCCTCATACATTGCTGGTAGGGATATAAAATGATGCAGCTACTTTGGAAAACAGTTTCACAGTTCTTTAAAATGCTAAACATAAAATTACTATATTACTTAGCAATTTTACTCCTAGGCATTTATCCAAGCATAATGAAAACATATGGTCACATAAAAACTTGTACATTAAAGTTCATAGCAGCATTATTTATAGTAGTTCAAAAGTAGAAACAACCAAATGTCCATCAGCTGATGAATGGATAAGTAAAATGTGGCATATCTATACAATAAAATATTATTCAGAAATGAAAAGAAATGGACCACTGGCACTCAGTGACACAGGAAGTAATAGTAAACCCATTTTATTGATGAGGAAACTAAGGTTATATAACTTATGTAACCGAGACAAACGAAACTCAAGTCAGCTTGACTTTAAAACATATCACCTCGATACTGTAGTGAGTTGTTGGTGTTATATCTGTAGTTTTAGGTTGTTAACTTTCTCTTTCTCTTTTCGTCCTGGCCAAACTTTGAAAGCGAGATTTTATTCTATGTCTCACTTCACTTGCTTACCTCTCACCACCAATGGAAACAGCTCAGCCGCCATTGCTCTCTATCTTTTTAAATACATGCTTTGATGAAATATAATTCGTAATATGCTAAAATTCATCCTTTTAAAATGTGCAGCTCAGATATTTAGAATCGCAGTGATTGGTGAGTGTTATGTTTAATGGGCTGTTTTCAATCCCTTTCCTATTTGATCTTTCCGTGGCATCATTGTTGACCACTCCTTCCTGAATGCTCCATCCTCATTCATTTTCTCATTTTCTCATCCTGCTCCTACTTACACATTTAATTGTCTTGCAGTCTGTGGGCTTCTCTTTCTTGACCCACCTTTTAAATGCTGGGTTTGGGTTACTTTTCATTGTTGCTGAGAGACCTCTTGTCTTAAGGAACCACCTATGTTGGCCAGTGGCTCACAGATCTCTAAGTTTTTGTATAGAACACGAAGTTATTGGGCGTTTATTGTGTGTAAGACCCAGCTTAGGCGCATGGAATCTGCGCTGTCACTGAACTTACATTCTGTTGGGAGAGACAGGCAATAACAATTAAATGATAAATAAGGAAGTTTGTCATTTTGAATAGTATGGTAGTGGTAGGATTCCCTGGAAGGTATTTGAACGGGGACCTGAAGGAGGTGAAGGAGTGAGCCCCAAAGCTGTCTGCAAGAGAACATGCCAGTGCAGGAACAGCAAGCTGAAGGACATGAAGGGCAAACTTGTCAGGTTCATTAAGGAACAATAGAAGGACACGCGGGCTGGAGCTGAGAAAATGAGGGGGCTGTAGTCGACGCTGTCAGAGACATAATGAGGGGGCAGATGGAGTAGGGCTTTATGCATTATGAGAAGTTGAGCTTTTCCTCTGAACAAAATGGGGAAGCAGGTAGGGTTTTGAGTAGGAGGTGAATATTACCTGAGTGAATTTTTTTTAAGTGACTACTTTGGTTTCTGTGTTGAGAATCGCTTATATTGGTTTCCAGCCCCAAAACAAGAATAAAAGGCTACTGAGTTGGTATCTTTCTCTCTCTTCTATTATAGATCAATATATTTGAATGCTTTCTGAACATATACACTTGGTTATAGCAGATACATCAAGTTCATTCCATTAAAGACTAAATTTATCTTCCAAGTTGTTTCTTCTTTTTGTATACCTCTGCCTTGGCAAACACCCAGCTACCAGAAGGAGAAGCCACCTTTGACTTTTTAAAGACTACTTTTTTAGAGAAGTTTAGGTTTACAGTAAAATTAAGAGGAAAGTAGAGTTTTCCCATATGTTCTCAGCCCCCACATGTGTAATCATTATTATCATTGTTTCCACCAGAATGGTACTTTTGTTGCACTTGATGGGCCTACACTGACACATCATTTTTACCTGAAGTTCATAGTTTAAGGTTCACTGTTGATGATATGCAGCCTATGTGTTTGGATACATATGTAATGACATGTATCCATTATTCTAGTGGCTTACAGAGTATTTTACTGCTCTAATTAACCCTCTGTGCCTTGCCTACTTATTCTTCTCATCCGCATCCCCTACAAATCCTGATCTTTTTACTATTGCCATAGTTTTGCCTTTTCTAGAATGTGCAGTAGGTGAAATTATAGTATGTATCCTTTTCAGATTGGCTTCTTTCACTTACTAAAAAGCACTTAAGTTTCTTCCATATCTTTATGGCTTGATAGCTCATTTCTTCTTAGTGCTGAATAACGTTCCATTGTTTGGCTGTGCCACAGTTTATCTATTCACCTACTGAAGAGCATTTTGATTGCTTCCAAATTTTGGCAATTATGAATAGAGCTGCCATAAACATCTGAAAGTTCCTGTTTTTCTGCATCCTCTCTAGCATTTAGTGTTGTCAATGTTCCAGATTTTGGCTATTCCAATAGGTATCTGGTGGTATCTCATTGTTGTTTTAACTTTCATTTCCCTGATGACATGTGATGTGGAACATCTTTTCATATACTTATTTGCCATCTGTATGTATATTTTCTTTGGTGAGGTGTCTGTTAAGGTCTCTGGCTCATTTTTAAAAGTGGTCTGTTTGTTTTCTTATTGTTGAGTTTTAGGAGTTCTTTGTAAATTTTGGGTAATAGTCCTTTATCAGATGTGTCTTTTGCAACTTTTTTTTTCACAGTCTATGGCTTGTCTTCTCATTCCCTCTCTCTCTCTCTCTCTCTCTCTCTCTCTCTCTCTCAGAATGGAAGGGAGGGTGAGAGACAGAGAGAGAGAAACATCCAATGTGAGAGAGGCATCAATAAATTGTCTCCTGACCAGGGCCAGGAATCTAGCCAGCAACCGAGGTACATGCTCTTGACCAAAATTGGACCTGAGACCCTTTAGTCCATGGACCGACATTCTATCCACTGAGCCAAACTGGCCAGGGCTGTCTTCTCATTCTTTTAAATTGTCTTCTGCAGAGGTGAAATTTTTAATTTTAATGAAACCACTTTATCAATTATTTCTTTCATGGATTGTGCCTTTGGTGTTATATCTCAATATTCATTGCCATACCCAAGTCATTTAGGTTTTCTCCAACATTATCTAGGAGTTTTAGAATGTTGAGTTTTACATTTAGGTTTTTTTAATACATTTTGAGTTAATTTTGGGGAGGGGTATAAGATCTTTCTCTTGATTCTGTATTTTGCATATGGATGGTCCAGTTGTTCAGCACCATTTATTGAAAAGATTATCTTTGCTCCATTAAATTGTCTTTGTTCCTTTGTCAAAGATCAGTTGACTATATTTATGTGAGCCTATTTCTTGGCTCTCTGTTCTCTTCCATTCAGCTATTTGTCTATTTTTCCCCCAGCACAACACTATTTTGATTATTGTAGTAAGTTTAAAAAAATTTTTTATTTATTTCAGAGAAGAAGGAAGAGGGAGAGAGATATAGAAACATCAATGATGAGAGAGATTCATTGATCAGTTGCCTCCTGCATGCACCCTACTGGGGATCGAGCCCGAAACCCGGGCATGTGCCCTTGACAGGGATTTGAACCATGACCTCCTGGTTCATAGCCAACGCTCAACTACTGAACCAAGCTGACCTGGCAACTGTAGTAAGTCTTGACGTCTATTAGTGTCAGCCTCCAACTTTGTTGTTCTTCTTCAATATTGCATTGGCTATTCTGAGTTTTTTGCCTCTTTATGTAAACTTTAGTATGGGTTTATTTCTGCAAAATGACCTCCTGGGATTTTGATTGGAATTGAATTGAATCTATAGATAAAATGTAGAAGAACTGACATTTTGACAATATTGAATCTTCACACTTTTGACTCTTTTTTTTAAAAAAAGTATATTTTATTGATTTTTTACAGAGAGGAGGGGAGAGGGATAGAGAGTTAGAAACATAGATGAGAGAGAAACATTGATCAGCTGTCTCCTGCACACCCCCCACTGAGGATGTGCCCACAACCAAGGTACATGCCCGTGACCAGAATCGAACCTGGGACCCTTCAGTCCACAGGCCGACGCTCTATCCACTGAGCCAAACTGGTTAGGGCTACACACTTTTGACTCTTGATGTGTTCCTTTCTCTTCATTCGAATTTGAAGATAAAACCCTTTAAGTTCTTCTTCATAGGGCATATCACTTACTTTAATTTTGTCCACTGGTTTCCATTGATTAATTTGTTAGTCTCTTCTTTGTGCTACTGTTTAACACTCAACATTAAAATTCTCGCAGTTCCTTAAAGAAGTGCAGGAAGAATCTTTTTATTCCTTCTGATTTTGTTAGGGTACTGTTGAATCTACTTCCTTGCCCTTCCTGGACAACCTCTATCTTATTTAAATGACTCATATAAAGGCAGCATGTGGTACTGTAGTCCTGTATGGTTTGGGCTGAATTTCAAATCTACTGTTCATTAGTTATATGATTTCAGACAAGCCCCTTAATAACTGTAAGCCTCATTTTCTCCATCTTCAAAAAGGCAAAGGCATACCCGTCTGTCAGGGTTGTATTTAGTTAGAGAATATATTTCTTAAGCCCCTGTTAGGTGGTAATTGCTCAATAAATTATAATGCTCCTCTCTAGGCACATGCTTCAGAAAGACAAGAGAAAGATTTAACTAAAGTCCATAGTTTTCATTGGGGCTCTCGCTTTGTGTGGTACAGTTCTAGGATTTTGCTAAATGCATAATGTCACGTACCTACCAGTACACTCTCACAGAGAATAGTTTCACTGCCCTGAAATCTCCTTAGAGGGAGAAAGGTGATGAAAAGTTTTATATTCCAGGTTAAAAACTTGGGTTTTATACAGTAGGCTAGCAGTCTCCAACTATTTTTGTTCACATACCTTTAAAAGAATTTTGAAAAACTATGTAACCACTCACACATTACCAAGTTAACATCTACAGTTTTTCACCTGTGGTAAAATATGTACTTGCAAAGAATTTAATTTCTACCCTATTGGAACTATTGGACATTTTAAAATAAAACTTCTATCAACTATTTTAAGAATACTCAATGGAATCTAAATCCACAGTAATTTAATAAAACCATTATTCATTTAAATAATAATGAATAGACTCTCTGTCAAAAGCTGAAAAATTTACATTACTATTTTATTTTCTTGACCTGTACTTCCATCTCACTTCCTCATAGAATTTTTATGTGATATTTTTATAGTTAAAAGTCTTTAACTGTTTATCATACTTCTCTTCAACAAAAATGTAAGGAATTAATTGAAATTTTAAAATTATGAATTTTCTGTGACCCTAGGGCAATCTACTATAGTAATATTTGGGATCTATGAGAGTGTCCCTTTCTTCTGTGAAGTAAAAGGAAGGTTGTTGTGAATAAAGCATCGCTGTTAGCTGGATATTAATAAAGAGTTTATGTAGAAGAGAATTTGGAAATTGACTCCATTAAAACTATCCATTCAATTGCTAACTAAAAGAAACCAGTCTGAAGAGGCTATAGTGTATGATTCCAACTATATGACATTCTGAACAAGGCAAAACTATAGAGACAGTAAAAAGACCAGTGATTCCAGGGGTTGTATAGGGGGAGAGGAGTAAGTGAAGCGCATTCTTTAAAAATTTGTTAAACAAATGTATTTTCTGCTTCACGTTCTATGCTCCAGCAAGAACTGCTTGAAGTTCTATGTCATGCTTTTCCATGCCTGTTTGTCTTTATTGTCTTACTCTTTGCCTTCTTTGCCTCACTGCCTTCTACTCATATTTTAAGATGCAGAAGTCTCCATTGAAGAATTACTTATTATACCTTTACTTCATATTGTCTCAGATGCCTGTGTTTCATATGCTCCCTCACTACTCTCCTATAGTCTCCCTTATTACATGAACACATTTTTTTTTTGTAGTTAGGTTTTCTTTCCCCTCTGAAATTGGACTGGAAGATCTCTAAGAGTAGGACTTACATATTATCTTTGTCTTTTCAGCAACTGGCTATGTACTTCTCCTGGTAATAAGTTCATTTATTGGATAAATATTAATTATTGAATGAAACAAGGCAAAGTGGATTTCAATTGTTAGAAAGTTAATTCTTGTGCACAACTCTTTTGGGTCAGTTAAACTGTAAAAGGCTATTTTTGTTTTATGCTAGTTATTTTTCTGGCTTATGGTAAGGTTTCAGTAAGATTTCACATGAAGATAGGATTTTGAACTTAAAAATGAATTTGAGAACCACTCTTGTGCTAGAAAGAGCACACCATTGTGAGCAATAAGGGAAGGACTCTGGTTTTAACTCTGCTGCAAACTTCCCTTGTGACATGGGAAGTTAACCAACCTGGGAGTCCACTTTCTCAACTATAAAATGAGTTAGTGACCAAATTATTTCTGAAGTTGCCTTTATTGTGAATTTAACCAAGGGAGGAAATTTTAATAAAGCAAACATGATTATTCTTGGCTAAAAGAAAAAAAATATGACCTTGATTTATTTTCTAATCATTCCTACTGTGGATATTGTATGTGGCATATGTGTGTAATGCTGACCTAGTTCATATCATCTGCAAACATCATGGCTTAGAGTTTATCTTTAATCTGAAAAATATATAAAGTAAAATAATTATAATTATTTTTAATTATTTATAATTATAATTCTCATGATTAAAAACTAGTAGTAAATATAATATGTTGATTCATATAATTTAAGTTATGTTTTAGCTTTTTTCACCAAATACATAATTTGATCTTTATTAATATTATACTTTCCAGTGCATTTCTATAATTCTGGAACACAATATTTGTGTTCCATTACTCATTAGGATTTTGAACTAAAAAATGCAACCTTTTTCAATGAGGAGCATTCACAACTATGGCAGAAAATGCTTTTCTATATCTTTTGCTCATTCACAATATGTAGAAACTGTAGTAATTCAGTTTTGTGAAGCTTGATGGAATGATATTAAGTCTGACTTTTTTTTAAAATATACAGCTTCTTTTATTTTTATTTTTTAATTGTTTTATTGCTTAAAATATTACAAGGAGTATTACATATGTAGGTCTGACTTTTATAAAGGGTTTGAGATTATGTTGTTTGGCCAAAACAAAGGCAGTATTTCCTTTCTTGTCTTCCACCGTGCCCAGCCCCCCTTCTTTCCACCTGCTTGAGGAAAACGATTTCTTCAGACAAACCTCATAATTGCCCTTCTGTGCCTGATTTGGGCCTCAGGAAAGGCCCATAGCATCTGTAAAGCTGGCAGCAAAATGGTATTTCCAGGCAGGCACAGGGTTGCTGGGTAGTGAGCCAATCCCCAGCTTTGTCTGAGCAGCTGAGAACTTTGCCTGCGCATTACCACGGTGTTCAGTAACACAGACCTGTGCCATGAGCAAGTAAAGCCCGGAGCAAGTGTCAGGGTCAATATTTATAGACCACTACGTAGCTTGCCTTGCAAAGAGAGACAACGAGAGACGCGCACACAGAGGGCAAGGAAAGAAAGACTGCCGTGCAGGGGGACGTTCATTTCTAATGTTTGTTTTAAATTAAAAAAGTTCTTTTTAACTGTCAGGTTCAAACCTCTGCTGAATCATAACCATTTGCCGCTGAGCTATGACAAGAGAGGAAACAAAAAGTTAGACGAGCAAGCCTGCCCTAAGTGAGAAGGTAAGTAATTAGCCAGCTCAGTCTCGCTTTTACTCGTAAACTCCATCTCCCTGTTGACTGCTCTGCATCAGGGCGCATAGGGCTGTGCAGCGTGTGAACGCCAAGAGGGGGGCTGCCTGCTGTTTGAGACTGTTCTGGGTGGAGTGTAGTTTTGTGTGCTGTTCTTAAGAATGCTGTGTGCGTTCATAACACGCTTAAATAATGTGGGCAGTGGGACTAGGACGCCAATTTCATGGTGTGTCCTATCAGCAAGTTTCTGTTTCTTCATTCTGTCAAACTTGTGGTCTTCCTGTTGATAAATTCCTATTTGCTTTCTACCAGATTTAGAACATGAATATTAGTACATTTCAGTAGCCTGTGGTCTAGACATGGAGTAGGGGGAAATTCAGGTGAACATGTGAAGATGAAGTAGTAGACCTTGTCAAAATGCCCACACTCACGCCCCTCTGACAGTGCACCAGAGTGAAATGATGGTCCTTGTGGGAATAGAGAGAATGAGTGATGGAATCTAGGAGCAGTCTCCTTAATCCACGGGGCAGAGGACACCGCATGTAGGTGAGCTTCTCAGCTTGTCCAGTGACTTGTGAGATTGGTTCTTACAAAAGGCAATTCTCTACTAAAGATGTTGACTTAACATCCCTTACTCTACACATTCATAGTTTGTTTGTTCCATTCGTCACACATAGCACTTTTACACACGCTTCTGGGGTGCTCAGTGCTGGAGTATGTTCATTTAACATCATTGCTTTGCGTATCCCAGGTTAACACGAAGAGCAGTGGTGCTGAAGGGGGCAGAAAAATAGTTTCTGATGTATTGTCTGATTTAGAAAACTCATGGGATGTATAAGCCTATGTTCTATATCTACTACACATAGCTTGGAAGGTAACGATGTTGCTTTGCTGGAAGTACGGTGTTCTCTTGATGAGACTTATCTACTGATGTAGTGAAAACTTCCTTGTGGCTGTGAGTTTTTTTTTTTATTGTGGAAGATAAGCATGATCATGATTATTTAAAATTTTTAGGTTAGGTTATACATAGCAGATGATTACATAATTCCAAAGGATTTGACTTTGGGTGGTGGGCATACAAGGCAATATACAGGTCATGTATCATGGAAATGTGCACTTGAAACCTATAAAATCTTATTAACCAACGTCACCCCAATAAATTTAAAAAAGGAATTTCTGGATTACATATTTAAGTTAAAAACAAAATAATCTTAAAGTTGCTGTACAGCTTGACTGTGGGCCAAAAGACATACAAAGAAAAGCGGATACGCTGGCACAGGTTTGTGTTAGGGCTGATACACAGGAGCCAGCTCATTCTAAAGTGAGATAAACTCCAGAGCAGCAGCTGGAACAGGTCTGCATGTCATCAGATGAGGCCAGTGGTTGTAGAGCGTCTCTTCTGAAAATCACGTATAATTTTTAAAGTAATGCAAAATGTTTTAAAATCAATTTTATTAATTCAAAAATGCTTTAAGGCTAATCTAATATCTAAATTGAAACTATATTTTAACTTTCATTTAATGCTTGTTTTAGCCTCTGAATCAAGCTTTTCCTTTGTACTTTTTTAAGCTCTGCATACCAGTTTATTAATGAGTTTGATTTAGATTTTTGAAAATAATATATTTATTTTGAAAATGTAGCCATGATTGATCTAGAGTGGGCATTTCTTAATTAAATTTTTCATTTCTACTACCTCTGGGTAATATCTCATGATCAAGATTGTAAGTTCAGTTCTTAATTCAATATCTTCTATTTATTCACTTTATACATCGTATAAATATATGATATTGCTTGCTTATGCCTTTCTTATTGGTCTTATTTTTATTTCATCTGGTATGTTGTTTCTGAGGTACTGTGTGGAAATTTTTGGTGGAAACAGGCCAAATAAAATTACTTCAATAAAAAGAAACAAAAGAAAGTTGTCCCTTGAATTAAGAGAAAAAATATAAAATTGTGACATTGGTTGACAATGTCTAAAATGTAATATATTTTCATTGAAGGTTGGTTGAGCATAATAAAACTTGAAATGCCTTAATATATTTTGGCTTTAATGTTAATCTGATATTGGTTATTTATCACATTTGTAAATAACATTTTATATATAGATATATTATAAAAATGATACGAGGCCCTTTGTATCTTGTGCTAGCTATTGAAGCAAGATTAGTGAATTTAGCTTGAAATGTTAATTAAAGCTACCCTCCTAATGGATCTCACTGCCCCTAGTCTCATACTCTCATTCCATCTGCTGTATGACCCTTAAAGGGGTCAACCCCCACAACATGACCACTTCACTGTCCATGACCACTTCACTGTCCATGACCACTTCACTGTCCATGACCACTTCACTGTCAGGGAACTTGGTACAGTGAGTCTCTTCTTGATCCCACTGCTACTTTCATTCTGCAGTCACCTTTTGCTCTTCTTTCTGGGTTATTTTCTACATCTCTCTTGCCCCCATGAGAGTATTCTCCTTTTCTCTGCCTTATGCTCCAGCGATATTGAACATCTTATATTTCTCAAAACAATCCATACAGTTTTGCCCTTTCCTGAAGTATACTATGGTGCTCCCTATACCTTGAAAACCCCCTTTCTAGTCTCTGCCTTTCAATCATAATGAAGGCATCCGTCCCCCGCATCCCTGCTGGTCCACTGTCCGCCTCTGTGGTCTGGCCTCCTGTATAGACCCTCTGTCACAGAACTTTGAAAGTCTGATATGTTTTGTGTTTCTTTTTCAACACGAGACTGCAAGCTACTCGTAGCCAGGCTATAATTTTTTTTTTAATGTTGCTCCAAGATCTAGCACAGCACAGACACTCAGAACTTGAACTAAAGAAAAACTTTATTATGTTGATCTTAAACCGCCTTTTCTCTTTTTAAAATTTTATTTTTTTCTGTCATCATTTATCCCCTCCATGTCCTCTTCCACCTCCACCCCTGCAATCACCACACTGTTGTCCATGTCCATGAGTTTTCTCTCTCTCTTTTTTATTTTTTGCTCAATTCCTCCCCACCCCAACCCTCACCTGTCTGCCTGCTCTCTATTCACATGTCTTTATTTTGCTTGGTAGTTCAGTTTGAGTGAAATTCCACATATGAGTGAATCATATGGTACTTGTCTTTACCTGACTGGCTTATTTATTTAGCATAATAATCACCAGGTCCATCTATGCTGTTGCAAAGGATAAAATTTTCTTTCTTTTTATGGCAGAGTAGTATTCCATTGTGTAAATGTACCACAGCTTTTTTATCTACTCAACTACTGATGGACACTTAGGTTGCTTTCAAATCTTGGCTATTGTAAACAATGCTGCAATGAACATAGGGGTACATATATTCTTTCAAATTAGGGTTTCAGGTTTCTTTGGATAAATTCCCAGAAGAAGAATCACTGGGTCATAAGGTAGTTGCACTTTTAATTTTTTGAAGTAACTCCAGACTGCTTTCCACAGTGGCTGCACCAGTCTGCATTCCCACAAACAGTGCACTAGGTTCCCTTTTCTCCACATCCTTGCCAACACTTGATGTTTGCTGATTTATTGATGATAGCCTTCCTGACAGATGTGAGGTGATACTCGTTGTGATTTTAATTTGCATTTCTCTGACACTTAGTGACATTGAGTATTCTTTCATATATCTATTGGCCATCTGTACGTCTTTCTTGAAGTGAATATTCAGGTCTTTTCCCATTTTTAAAATTGGATTGTTTGTTTTTTTGGTGTTGAGTTTTGTAAGTTCTTTATAAATTTTGGATTATATCTTTTTGGTCAAGGGAAACAAAAGAAAAAATAAACAAATGGTAGTACAACAAAGGAAAGAGTTGTTGCACCAGCAAAGGAAAACATCAACAGAATTAAAAGACAAAACCACTGAATGGGAGAACATATTCGCCAATGATACATCTAATAAGGGGTTAATATATAGACTTTTATTTTAATATGCTTTTAAACTTTGATTAATTGGATTGCAGGAATGCCCCTCAAGTAGATGATAAGTGCTTTTGAAACAATAACAATGATTTAAATTTTTTATTTTGTTTCTCTTTCTACCACCAATCACAGTAATGGAAGACAGTGTTACACCTTTGAAAGGCCCAGAAAGAATTTCAGGAGATACTAGGTCCATCCTCATGTAGCTACAGAATTACAGAGTGGAATGGCTCCCACTGTTACTGATAAAAGTATATACTACCTAATTATATTTACTACTAGGGGCCCAGTGCACGAGTTCATGCACCTTGAAAGGAATTGTGGGCCATGAGGCTGCGGTAGGCACAGGGGCAGGTCTCAGCCCATCCTCTGCCCCCCTGCCCGGCCTCTCCCACCACAGCCCCTGGTCCCCTGTCTGCCAGCAGCCTCGCTCCCGCCCCTGCTCACCTGCTCCACCATCCCACCGTGGTCGAAGCCCGCCATGTTCCTCACATGGCCCCTGGTGGTCAGCGCACATCATAGTGACCGGTTGTTTGGTTGTTCTGGCTCCACCGTTCAGTCTATTTGCATATTAGCCTTTTATTATATAGGATTGTAGAGATAGTAAGGGATTTTTGAAGAAATAATAGAAAATCATGGTTTAAAAATTCTCAAACCTTAAAGGGGATATTTCATTTCAATTAGGAGAATTTGCTCCTCACAATAGAAATGTTGAAAGAAAAGGATGTCAGTGATTAAAAAAAGTACGTAAGAAACAGCAGCTGTTTCTTTTAGTTCTGATATTCAATAAAAACAAAATTTATTTTGCCTTTAATTGTGTTTTATTTTCCTACCATACATAAAATACTTACTTTGAATATGAAATATTTCATAAACCAGAAACAAATGTAAAGCTTCATGCACAATTTAGAGTGATTCACAACCTTTAATTTGATTATTTTTATTTCTTAGTGCATGCGACCAGCAGTTTCCACTACTGTTGAAACCTTATAAACCTCTCTCTGACATTGAATATGACTCTTTTGTTTGTTTAACCTTGAATTGTATCTGTCCTAGGAATGAAAACAAGATTGGTATTTTCATAGGCAAATGTAGTAGCCTTTTAATTTGCTTGGAGTGGATTATAATTCTATATAGAATTTCTCTTCAGATATTTTTCACCCATATAAGTATCCTGCAGTTAAATAGGTATGGAGAAGGGGACTTACCAAAGAGTTATAAGCATAAATTTTATGGAACTCCTGTCATATCAAATAATGTAAGCATTGTAAAACTGGAAGAACAGGGGTTCCTTTGGTTGTGGACATGGAAATGTACCTAGTTCCCATCAGCCAGTGATAAGAGAAACCCAAAGTTGCCTCAGTACTAAAAGATTACTATAAAAATAAAAATAAAAAGTAAGAACACTGCCACCAAGATGAGGTCAAAGAACTTTGTGGTTAGAATGAGGCATAAAGGATTTTGGCAGAACAATAAAGTCTTATTTTAATATTGTTAGCAGCCTAAGTTGCCAAAGTTTTTCTATAACTGCATATCATTGAATTCATAGAACATTAAAGGAAAAGAATAAATTAATCATGGATATGGAACCTTAAGCCTCTTCTACTTTAACTTTTATTTTATAGATATGAGCAAATGTGATATGGAGAGGCAATGTAACTTGTCAAATATTGCTTTTAAAAGAGCTATTTCATATTTTGATTAAAAAATTATATTTTATTATGGCTTTTTCTGTTTGTAATTGTTCTACTCTTTTTCTGCATATGGCATGTAAAGCTCAATTTGTCATATCTCTGTGTTTTGTGTTGTATTAGACACTTTTGCAGTGTTTCATAACTCCCGAAAGTTAAAGCTAATAATTACTGCCCCCAACTGGGATGGGGTACTTTTCCACTCCTCACCATAATATATATATACTGGCTTTCATGGCGTCCCCAGTGCTCTCTGGTAGTACAGTCAGATTTATGCCCCATAACTATACTCCTTTTTAGCAGAACATGGCAGATAATCCTGAAGCAAAAGACAGAAACTGAAAAAAAAGTTGACGACATCTAAGGGATTCCAACAGAGAATATATGGTTACGTTTTATTTTATAACTTTGTTTTTAAGATGATTCTTTGTTCTAATTAATGGTTGGAAAACTTCTCCATTAAAGCAAAAATCAAAGAACCAAATGTGCTTTTGCAGAGTACATTGACTTTCATCTAGGGTTCTTTAAATAATGTAAGTAATTAAAGGGGCAAGGAAGGTCAAAACAAGCTTGTTTTGTATGCGTCAACTTCTAGTAAGATTTGGCTCCGTTATTTCTGTTCCCACCACTCCCTCCCCCCTCAAAATGAGGTTCTTTGGTTCCTTTAATTCTTATAAATATTAAGATCCCTGAAAAAAAATCCCACTTGTATATCTAAAGATGAAATAATTTTTGAGCAAATAGCTGAAGGTTGTTCTCAACCTCAGGCTATGATTTCTCTATCTTCTGTTTCCTCCTCCCTCAATTCAAAAATCAAAGTGACCATCTCAATCAATGGGAAAAGTCTGATGAACCCTTAGTGGACATTTTTCCTTAGACTGGTACTTTGCACTTCAAGTATATATCACCTATCTTTGCAAACTCTTCCCTGCTAAGAGATTTATAATTTTAAATCTTTCCTAATAAGATAGAGGAAACTGATATTTTATTTAATTACTAATGAACTTGAATCTGATGGCAGTATTAGTTACTAATATTTTATTCTTTATCATTGATCTACTTATATGCTTACTCTTTTTTCGGAGCTGTATTTCTCTTGGGTTAGAAGAATCTTTTTTGGTAAATCAAGGATCTTAATTCTTTAAAGTTCTACTTTTTAAGTTTGTTTTATACATTTTAAACATTAAATATGTTTTGAAATATATTTATAAAACCTAATCAATATATTCTTCATAGCCTTTCAAACTTTAAAAGCTCTTTTCTATCCAAAAATAGGAAAAAGTCTTTTTTACATTTTATAGCTTAATTTATTCAACTCTCAATGCTATGATTCACATGGACTTTATTAAACAAGTGCTTCAGTACTTTTGTTGAATTATTATTCCCCTTTCCCCCATTTTTTGTTGAAGTCACCTCTATATTGTATCCTGTGCTGCAAATTTAAATCTTCGTGTTACCTCTCAAGTTGTTTTGCATTAAAATTTTTATCTCTATGGACTAAAAGTTCATGTTTCTTGTGAAATGAAATTTAAGCATTGGAACATGTTAAAGTGTTGTTGGATTTAACTTGGCATGCTCCTTGAAATTACTGTAGACAGGAGGCTGTGTATATTACTTATGTTAAAACAGACCTAATAAGAATATGATTCTGTGTGAGTAAGAAATTATGCATTAATAATAGCCACCATTTATCAAGGTTTCTAGATACATATATGGCATTAAACCAAGTACTTTATATGATTTCATTTAATCCTTGTAACAGACCCTTGAATGACTTATTCTGATTTCCTCTTTTCAGAATAAAGAAACTGAGACCCCCACATGTAAAGTAGCTTGATCAGCCTCACATAGCTAGTAAGTGATAGGGTCAGGATTTAAAGTTGGACCTGGCCAAAGTCCATCTCTTAGAGAAGCATTGCCAAAACCAGAAATTATGCTTTTCTCCATAAGTGATAATAGATGTGGGTCAGATGGCAAAACCCTTCTTAACTTGGGTCCATCTGTGAAAAAATGAGCTCAGGAACAATGACGGTCAGAGTAAATAGACAAGTCAGTGGAATCGGTGCTATAAAGAGGCTGGTATTATTGGGGATCAGCCCCGAAGATGCCAGAATCTTAAAATGGCAAGGAGTAATCCCATGCTTTAAATCAGTGTGAAAGATGCTAAAAAAGAAATCTTTCAACTTCTTCAAATGTTAGTACCCCTATTGGTTGTATCATTTCTTCCCTTTGGAATCAACTCAGCCTTCAGTTCTGCCTCATATGCTTCACACACAGCACCATTCCCTCCCTCACACATCTGCTCATGACCTGGGCAGGAACATTGGCACGGACCTGCCACGTCATCAGGGAGTGACTGTGCCTTCTGGGTCCCTGTTTCTGGAACTACACGTTTCATTCCGGGGAGAAGTGAGTCTACCTGACTGGCATCCTTCATTCTCATCTCTATTTTCAGCTCCTCGGTTGAGAGATTCAGTTGTTGCTGTGCTACAGAGCTTTGGTGTTTAAAGCAGAGAGGGAATTGTGGTATCATTAGATCTCAGTACATATATACTAATTGGTTACCTTGAAGACATAAAAGAGGAGAGCTTAATCTGCTGTGAATGGACATACCTCATAAATATAGTTTTTGTTTGTATATGTATGGGTGTGTGTGTGGGGATCCATGTAAAAATTTATAGAAAGACATAATTGCAATCTTGTTTGTTATACATTTGGCCACCATGAAGTTATTTGTTTTGTTTTTCATTGAACTCAAGGCAACCTATTTTGCTTAAAGATAATCCAGGACTTTTTTCTTCTTGGGTCACTCTGCCCTTCGTAGATATGTTCATATATCTGTGGTAAGATTTACACTACACTTTGCTGGTTTTTTTAGCTTATAGCCCTGCCTTGGAAGTAATTATACTTTTTGTGTTATTAGTTAGAAAAGTATGAATCCGTCAGTATATGTACTAATTAACAGTCTTAAAAATTTTAAAGAGATTATTCATGTTATTTATCCTTTTTTCTATAATTTCTTTTTAGTTTCCAGCTTTATTATATAGATGAGTAGAACTGCCCAGTGCATAGTTGGAATATTATTCCATATATGATTTCCTATATTAATTTCCCAGATAAATGTTTGCTTTTTCTATATGTAAAATTCACTTCACTAAGAGTCTCTCTCTTTTCCATTTCTCTCTATACCAGCTTTAACTTCATCAGTAAATCAATATCTCATTATTCACAGTACTAGTTTAGCTTATTGACCTTGAAATTTACTTGTCTGTTTATTGTCAGAGCTTGTTGACAAATTGAACTTGACAAGAATAGAGAAGGAAATCATGGTGACTTAGAACACACTGTTCTACTGAAGTAATTCACCATTCTTGAAATGTGTATTTTTTGTTTTTTGTTTATATTAGTCAACAAACAATGAGTATAGTCTTTTGTAATCCTTTTAAATTATTATTATTATTTTTTTAAAAATATATTTTATTGATTTTTTACAGAAAGGAAGGGAGAGCGATAGAGAGTTAGAAACATCGATGACAGAGAAACATCGACCAGCTGCCTCCTGTACACCCCCCACTGGGGATGTGCCCGCAACCAAGGTACATGCCCTTGACCGGAATCGAACCTGGGACCCTTGAGTCCGCGGGCCGATGCTCTATCCACTGAGCCAAACCGGTTAGGGCCTTTTAAATGATTATTGACTAGAGGCCTGATGTATGAAAATTTGTGCAAGAGTAGGCCTTCCTTCCCTGGCTGCCGGCACCGGCTTCCCTCTGGCACCCGGAACCCAGGCTTCCCTCCTCTGGCCGCCCTCAGGCACCTGGGACCCGGGCTGGCTTCCTTCTGGCCCTGGCTTCGTCAGGAAGGATGTCTGGAATGATGTCTGGTCTAATTAGCATATTACCTTTTTATTATTATAGATAGAGCCCTGACCAGGTAGCTCAGTTGTTAAGAATGTCATCCCAGTACGCCAAGGTTATGGTTCCATCTCTGGTGAGAGCATATACAGGAATCAATCAATGAATGCATAAATGAGTTAAACAACAAATCAATGTTTCTCTCTCTTCCCCTCCCTTCCTCTCTCTCTAAAAAAGCAATCAATAAAAAAATATTACTGGTAGAAATAGACAATTACTTTGAATGGCATTTTTTCTTGTGCTGTTGTGACAGTCTAAAGTAGATTGGTTCTTTAAGCTCCTAAAGCACAATGTCAGCTTAAAGTACGTCTACGAAAACCATGTGTTCTTAACTAGGGGAGCTGATTTTGTGGTCAATTTGAAGCCATTCTTATACTTCATGTTTCCCCTAGTAGAAAAGAAATGTGATATTTATGCTAACATGATTTCAATTTCTTAATAATCCAAACTGCATATGGTATGCTCCAGAGGTTGAAAATCATTTTTTTTAAAGTTTTGGTTAGATTTTAATGAAATATTTTCTGTGACATACATATGTTTCTGTTTACTAACTGTATATCATCAGTAGTATTAATTGATGCTCATAGAGACTAAAGCATGCACCAGATCAAACACTGGTTCACAAACATTATAAGGCATGTAGAACACACAGATGGCCACTTGTCCTTTGTGTTTCTGTCCTGCGCTTACCGTATGGCTCCTCACTTCTACACTGGACAGTTCAACAAGCAGGCTGACCTGGGATGACCTGGTGGACAGCAAAGGATCGACCCCGTCCATCCAGGAGCCATGCAGGCTATCAAACCCCAGCCCCCAACCCTGTTACCATCGTCCTTTACCGGCTCGCTCGTCTTCCCTCATCTTCTTCCTTTGTTTCCTGGTTATTTTTTTATTTTATTCATAAGTGTCTGTTGCATCTTAGCCAGTTACATATCATACCAAGTTGTGTGGTTGATTTTTTTTAAAAAACTTTAACTTTTCTATCTTTTTTCTTCCATTTGTCACCCAATTATATCAGAAAAGTCTTTTTTGGTACAATTTGAAGGAAATCTTTGTGATTTTAATGGAAATATTAAATGCCTGAAAGTAAGAAAAAAACTTGTATCATAAAATGTTAAAGTGCAGTTAGTATCTTTCACAATTTTCCTAAAGTCATTTTCTCTCTGATTTCATAATTAATGGTGACTTGGTCAACATTATGCCATGGATTTGTATATAGGACAAGAATCTCGTTTATCCTAGTCATTCTGTGAACTGTTTCTTTTTTATTACTCTTATTTTAAAAATGAGGAGTAAATTCAGGGAGGTTAAATAATCATGGCTAAGATCACAAAGCTTGGAAAGTAGGACATGTGGGATTGGAACCCAGTTCTTTCTGATTCTAAAAACTTTGCAGTAGAGAGTATGGTTTTCTTTTGAGGTAGGTAATTTCACTTTCCCACTTCTATGCATTTGTAACTGTTTCAGACCTTGCATAGCAGTGCAGGCCACTTTCCAATGTAACCGAGGTCCAAACCAGGGGGCTGCAACTTTATTCCCTACAAGGAAGACGAGGCTCTGTTGTTACTTACAAACAGAAAAAGTAAATCTTAATTATTCTCCTTTCATTCCTTTTCTCACTTCTGTAACCCTTTCAAGGTTCATTTATGTAAAGAGATAACAAAACAAATACTTAGGAAAGTATGTTATTTCCAAATAAATCTACTCTTTCTCTCAAATGTGTTTGTGGCAGGTAAATCTTCAAGTGTAATCGCTACACTCTTTGATTTCAGTTAGACTTAATCGACTTTCTCATTAGTTATAAATCACACTGGGATGAGTTACATGGTAGGTTAAATGTTTTTCCTTTTCCTTGCTGTTTTCTAGGAGCTTTATTAGAAATTATGTGGGGCAGGAAATAACATTTAAACAAATATAATTTATTTTTAGACTAGTTAAGAAACTTTAAAAAAAAAGACCATATGGAAGAAAGTAAAATAGTAGGTAAAAATGACCTTTAACAATTATTGATATTTTTCCATGACCATTCTAGCCCCATATTTGTAATATGAAATTAATATGTAATTTAATGTTGTTATAAATTACTAGAGGCCCGGGTCAGGCCAACAAGGGGGAGGGGACGCAGGAGGTTGGCTGACTGGCCCCGCCCCCTGGTCAAACTCCTGGTCGAACTCCCAGTCGAGGGACAATTTGCATATAAGACTTTTATTATATAGGATAATTCCTATTTGTAATTTTTAAAGCATTTTCACACCCATCTCTCTTTTGACTTTTTGCTCACCAAATGTTCTGAAGCAAGGATATGCATTTATGAATGGAAAAATTAACATAAAGTGAGGGTGGGATGAAGATCCCAGACTGGAAAGCTAAGAGTTTTGACCTTACCAGAATAGTTACTCACTCAATGAACTTAATTGTAATATGTGAAAATATAGGAAAATAAATATGTAATTATGTTAACCCATAGCAGACACTAGCAGAAGTAATGAGTAGCAGGTGCAAGTCATTTAAGAAAAATAAATTATGAGAGTGTTAATACTGAGAACATTTTATGAATTTAATTTGGTTGTTTCTGAAACTATGAATTTAATATGATTATAGTGGCAGAACACCTAAACTGAGCTTGTAGGAGTCCAGTTGGAGACTCACTGATTTATCACATAAAAATTCTTAATCACTATATAGTGTAGTAGTAATATTTTCCTAAAGATTTTCATAGAAGTGTTGGTATGTCGATAAAGCATTTATAAGGAATACAGGCCAGTTTAAATAAACTACTGAATGTCGTCTTACTCTATATGGGGTAAAATGCGGACAGTATGATGATGATGAGTTATATGAGCTATGTAAAAAGTCATAAAATTTGAATGGAGTGCATTTATCAAATTGTTTTTCTTTTCCTTTCACTCCTTTTCTTTCTTCTCTCTCTCTTTGTTTGTTTATTGATTTGAGGGGGGAAAGAGAGAGAGAGAAACATTGATTTGTTGTTCCACTTATTCTTGTATGTGCACTGACCAGAGATCGAACCCTCAACCTTGGCTTATCCCCGTGGTTGGCAAACCGCGGCTCGCGAGCCGTGGTTTGCCGAGCCGCAGTTTGCCGACCACTGGCTTATCCTAACAAGTCTCTAACCAACTGAGCCCCCTAGCTAGGGCTATTTCTTCTCTTTCTTATCATCTGTAATGACATGCTATGGGATTCAACTTTTCAATGCATCCATCCATGGCAGACACCACCAGTCCATTGGTTTTCTCTCCTTTGAGTCCCAGCGAGCCTTGAATCTGAGCTTCCACTGAAGAATCAGTGATTAGTTATTTGTACTGAAAATTCAAATTGAATCATACTCACCTCATTTCATTAGCAGAAGCAGATTCTGCATGGAATAAAGACTTAACTATGAAAAAAGATACTTTAATATATTTAGAAAAAGATTTATTATTGTAGGGTAAGATAAGAATTTATTTAACTAGACGTAAACAGAGGACACAATAGGAAAAAGATTAATACATTCAACAACATTAAAATGAAAAACTTAGAATGGATTTTTTAAGACTTGTTTGTCAGCTAGTGTACTGTTTGACTGAAAGCTGTCTAGGCTGCTGTTTTACTGCAGTAAGTATTTAATTATGTGTAAGAGTTTTCATCTGTGACCTAGAGTGTACATGAAGACCCCCGACAGTCCAGCTTTTGTATAAGAACACATTGTTGCACCTGCAGTGCTGTAGACACTGTGGTTGTTAGCTGCACCTTCTTTTCTTGCACAGTTTCTTCTTCCTAAAGGAGAGGTCATAGTAGGTTAAAGTTGATTTCATGGAATTGAGGAAATAGGATATTTAAGAAGTATTTATGGTGTATATGGCAAGCTCAAGCATCAGTGTTCAAGATAACCTTATTATCTACTTTGATAATTTATTTGATAGAGTCCTAAGATTTTGATAAGTAATTAAAAGGGTAGGCTCTGAAGTTAGAGAGCTTGAGCTCTCAGCCTTCCTCTACCACCAAGTAATTGCATGAACTTTAAAGACACGAGTTAACTTTCTGGGGCCTCAGTTTCCTTTTCTTGAAAAGTGGGATTTTGCACTTGGGAAGAGTCCCTCTCTTGGTATGGAGAATGGGTGAACAGAATGAGACCTAATGAAAACGTTGACTTAAGACTGAGGCAGAAGGCTGGAAGATAGGGGGAACGATAAAGACTTTTTAAAAAGCAAAAACCAATTAGTAGGGAACAGGAATAGTGACAAATACTCACATGTTGTCTGACCTGGGCTGGTATGGTTTATCAAGATAGAAAATATAGCAAGGGCTTGTTTTAGAGCGGCGGTTCTCAACCTGTGGGCTACGACCCCTTTGGCGGTCGAACGACCCTTTCACAGGGGTCACCTAAGACCATCCTGCATATCAGATATTTACATTATGATTCATAACAGTAGCAACATTACAGTTATGAAGTAGCAACGAAAATAATTTTATGGTTGGGTCACAACATGAGGAATTGTATTTAAAGGGCCAGAAGGTTGAGAACCACTGTTTTAGAGGAATTGTTGGTACATCTCCACGTGTAAATAGTCATCTCGTACTTGGAAAGTAATACGCACCATCATTCACACGGCTGTGATTGTGTGCCTGCACTCTGTGTCTCTCCTGAAGACTGTTTACATACATTCCCGCGGATGGTTGTTCATTGGTGTGTTTTCTGCTCCTGCTGGGGTAAGTCCTTGCAGGCCCTGAAGCAGTGCCCTCTCTGTTTTGGAGAAACATCCTCAGTTATCCACTCTATTGCAACCAGTTTTCTCTAACAACCGCATCATCTAGGGCCTTATTTTGATGATCTTCCCTTTCTTTTTAGTGTCTTGGTGGACTTTGCTCTCAGAATCACCCCAGTTCAGAAAACAATTTCAATACCGTTGAACTTCAATAACAATGGAGTTAACATCTCTGCTCCTCAGAAATTACTTGGTCCAAATGAAGCTTCATTAGACCAGCCCTTAGACCAGCTCTTTAAACTCCAGGGCACTGAAAGCAACGGAGAGTTCTATACCCACGTACTCCAGAGCAATGGCGTGTCTTTACGTTAGGGCTCTAATAAGAAAACCACTCAAGTATTTAGTAATAGTGTTATGCCCAGAGTTAGGGGTCCCCAATAATCAGCCACCAGGGAGCCTTTTCCGATGCAAAAGCAAAGAGTCTTTATTCATACCCGGGTTTGGCTCCCAGCCTATTTCCGACACAGCGGCGAGACGAGAGAGAGAGAGAGAGAGAGAGAGAGAGAGAGAGACAGACACCCGGGAGAACAAAGGTTATATAGGGCTAGTCATTTGGGTGGGCTTAGGTAAGTGACGTGAGTTACAGAGATTGGTCACTCTGGTCAGGGTTTTTCAGCAGGGTCTTACAGCACAAAGGTCAGGAAGTGACCAGCACATTCTGAGGCTTGAGTCGTACCCCACTATAGCCTTATTAGGACCTTAGCTGCATTCCTGGAGCTTCATTGGTCCACTCAGGTGGTGGTTGGGGGAGTTAGGACAGTACTGGCATTCTTGTGGTCACTCTCAGAAAAGGGAGGGGGCTTAGGCTGAGGGCCCAGCCCTACAAGACAAGATGGAGGAGAGTTCTTTGTCCTTTCAATAGCTAAGGAATATTTGCTTAATTGTAAGTTTTGGTGTCCATATAGATCAAAGTTGTGTTAGACTTGTAACATCTTATGTGATAGACTAGGGTCATCCTCAACAGCTATCAGGGATAGTGTATGTGTTCAATGTCGCATCTTCTGTATATAATCTTTCTATCATTTAGGAATTGCATTTGGATGCAAGTAATGGAAACTGGAAATAACGGTAGAAAAAGAGAAGTTTATTGCTTTTTCATATAAATAAGTACAGAGGTAGGCAATCCAAGGAGGGTGTGGCAATTCCATAGACATCACGGATCTAGTCCCTAGCACGGGGCTTCCATCTTCAAAGGCACATGATGGTCCTTGGTTGCTATTGCTGTTCCAGCTGTCACGTTCAATTTTTAGGCAGCAGGACAGAAGGAGAGATGAGGGATAGGTCATATGGGTAAACCTCCTACTCAAGTACCTTCTGGTAAGCAGCGATTCAAGATGTCCCACCTCTGGTTACATTTCCTGGCCAGCTTTTAATCAGATGACCACATCATGGTCTTTTAGTTGGTTATATTGCTGCCCTGAAAAACCAGGATTCTGTTGCCAAGGAAGAAGGGAAGAATGAATAATGGGTGATGACTAGATTTTTTTTGGCCTCATATATTCTACTTAAGATATTGGTGGAAGTATTTTATAGGTAAGTAGAAAAATGGACGTTACTCTTTCTTCATAAATTTGATGTGCAGGTGCCCTATCCTGAATTATCCCTGGTGGGTAGCTTTAACATTCATTAGCATTCTAAACTGAGAAAACAATTCTACTTGTTTGTTCTTAACACATAAAGTTAAAATGCAAGGTTCCATGTAGAGATTAGAATAACTATTCCTGTTAATATGTTAGATATTGAGAAACTCAGGGACCAGCTAAAGAAGTCTGTGTTTCAAGGTACAAATATGTTCAGAATCTTAGGTCTGCCCAAGGAAAGCTATGTGTTTTAGGCAGGAGAAAATGAGGCAATAATTTGTCAAAAGACACAAATGAATAAATTGAATTATTTCAATAATTACAGGGTTTATGAATCAAAGGGAAATTGATTCTTGATATATTTGATTCATTTGCAGTCTTAAGTATAAACATTTAACCTAGCCATCAGACAATTTTATATGACTCTACCTAGGCTGCTTCTAATTAATATTGATTTTGAATTAATATTAGTTTACAACAGTTATTTTTGGTACTTTTCCAGCTGTGTAAATACCCTTATTGCATAAACAGACTAAATTTAATCACAGAATTTACTGTGCTAGCAGTATTTATAACTTCATTGTGGGCCCAATGTTTTAAACATCTGTCCTTCATTTACTATATCTTTTATAGACTTTTATAACACAGGCTGAATTATGAGTATTTACACAAAGATAGCACAATAGTACTTGGAGGAAAGAACAAAATTTCTGAGAAAAGAGTTTCTTTATAATGAACACTGTTTAGGTTAGTAACGCTGACTCCCATAAAAGCAAATAGGGACCGGTCTGAAATAAGTAAAGAGCATTTTTAAGAGAGCTCCTGGAAGACTACATTTTTATAATATTAAAAATGTCGAAATCAGGTTTTAAAGGGGAGAGTTATGTTGCTGGTTGTTATTTTTAAATGTCTTTGTCTTGTGTTAAAACCATCATGCAGCTTTTCCATTAAGTAACAAGTTCTTCAACCGAAGTAACATTGTATGGCCTGGGGAGAATTAGGAAGGTGTACAAAATAGAGGAACAGAGTTAGTAAATAGGATTTTCAAAAGTGATTTTTCCCCCCCATCCACCAATGGGAGACAATATCTGTCCAGTTTGGTTATGTAAAAGTCGTAGAATTTTATGTTTATAGTTAACTTTTAAGTTCCAGCCCTGCAAGGCTCCTCATGTATTTCCTCCAACTGATTTTATTTTGGATAAAATAATTTTTATCTGATTTTCCTTTGAGAAAACATAGACATTTGCTCCTTGGCTGCCTGACAGGTACGGCTGAGCACTAAAGGGCCCACGTGCATTAGGCACATGAGACAGCCCGCCCCACACAGAGATGCCTCCCAGGCTGGCTGTTTGTCCTCTGCGAGAGGCTGACCTGTATGAGAAACGAGGACTGAGACTGCCCTGCTCCTCAGGATCTCACACATACGGTATAGCTAAGGGAGCAAGCAGTGTTCGTAAGGATGATTGAAGAAAATCAGGAGATGTAAACTTCTGGCACAGAACCACTGGTGCATGGGAATAGAAGCAAATAGTAAGGGCAAAGAGGTGGTGGATTTGGAAGAGACGCTGTGTGAAGTTATCACCCTGCATTGAACTCTGGATGTCTGTTGCACTTGTATTCTATATTATAAGATTAGCATTTTATCATAGTGTTTTGTATTATATATCTGCTTACATATGTATATATTATTTTCCCTAAATAGATGGTGGGTTTTCTGTGGAAACTACTATCTTTTACTTCTTTGGGATCTTCTCTAGCATCTAGCATCGTCTCAGATACTTTATTAGCCTAAAATACAGATATTTAGCTGGACCTGGGTGGTAAATTCGGTTAGTCATGGTTCCTTGGTTCAGAGTTTTGAGGATTCTGAGGCTATGTCTGTGTCAGTAGAAAACAACTGAGTGATCAATTTGCCAGGGACTCTGATTTATATATTGTTATATATCTGGAGCTTAGAGTGGTGCCTGACAGTTATGTAAGTACTAAATCAATATTTGTTAAATGAATGAATAAATGATTCTGTAATAGTTGAGAGAGAAAAAAGAATGGCAACATTTTTGCATCGTTACTAAATTAACGCTAAAGTACCTTCTAATTCTAAATTCTATGATTCGTATTTGTTAATTCAGCAAATGTTATATCAGCATCCAAATTCAGAAGCTGGAGTATCTTAAAATTAATAGACTCTGTCCCCAAAATATAGGTTCCAGGGTAATAAGAATAAGTTAATAAAGATTATCTTTTCTGAGTGTTCAGTACCATGATTTAAGAAGCAATGAAAAAAATCGCACCTATATTAACTTGATTAATATGTTTAAATTTTAATATTATGCTAAAGTCTAACTAATATGCAACTAGTTAATTGAGTGACGTTCTTCTTCAATTTACTTGCAGTTACATAGAGTGAAAGCTTACTAACCTGCCTGTGGATAAGGTTCAGGGAAGACTGAGTTCAGTGTTCTATGTGAGCACAATCGTATTAGACCATTTACCTGATTTCATCATTTAACATCAGCATCCTAGAAGAGACTTTCTACATTTTCAATTGAAATCCTTTACACATAAAGTGGATTCCTGGAGATCAAGTGATTAGAATTGCAGATATTTACTATCAGGGTTAACTAGTGCTCCGATCTCCTGACTTTAAAACTGATGCCTTTTTGAAATGTCAGTATTTCCCAGTGATTTTTCTCCTACATATTAGTTAAAGTAGATACTCTGTTAAAGAACAAAATGGCTATGTGCTACCCAGAGTGTCATCCATGAGGGTTGTGTTGGCGTGGGGATACAGTGGGCTCTCTAGTACATGTGAGAAGGCGCAGCCAGAATAGTGGCCTTCAAGATAGTCTCTGGACCGCTAAAAGGTCTCCAAAAACCTTTCAGGGCATGTGTGAATTCAAAACTCTTTTGATAATAATACTGAGATGATACTTACCTTTTTTACTGCGCTCATTTTCTCTGATGGTTCAGAAGCAGCGGTAGAGAAAACTGCTGGCATCTCGATGCCAACCAAGGTAGTGGTGGCAGCAGGTGTACTGTTCACCATTGTGTTCTTTACTCTCACACCCTTGAAGAAAAAAGAAAAATGAACTTTTAACCTTAAAATGTCCTTCATAAAGTAATGAAAATTATCAACTTATTAAATCTCAACTCTGAGTACATACCTTTTTAATATGCTGTGTGATGAAATGAAGGTATGCCTCGCCCTTTCACTGCCTACTGAAGATACTGCACACTGCAAGTAAAACAGTTTTACTCAAGGAATCGTTGTTGAACTAATTTCTTTTTCATGGGTCAATATTTTTAATAAAAGAATGACCGACAGACTAATTATGGCAATTTAGGCTTGAATATTTTGTGCACATGTTCTTAAAAATGAATGAAGTGAGCCTATCAAGGAAAAAATTGACAGTATTTGTGCTGCTGATATATTTTGAGCTTTCAAGTAAAAATTCAAGTAAGTCCAGTTCTGGAAAACTTGTCATTGCCACCATGAGCTTGAGAGTATCCAAATATGTAAAATATCTTTTTTTCTCTTAAAAAATTTTTTCCTTACATTTTACATTTCAGTATAAACTCAAGTTCAGAAATCCATCCCTTTTTTCTTCTAATGTCAAATGATTTTTGCCTAGTTAGTTCAGGATTACACATTGTACCATAAATGAGGAAATATAATAATTTAATATTCATACTACTGTATTTATCACTGTATTTATTTAGTTACCAGATTGATTAATTTGTTTTTCTTTGATGTGCCATTTTTATGATATTGGTGCTGATAGTAACAGATGTGATTTCTTTTTGTTATTGCATAAATAAATGTGTTAACTCTTGCAAGTTCTTCATGAGTCAGTAAAAATATTATTTTTGTCATTTATTGATATTTTCCAAGTGATTGATGCATAATATTATAATGGATAAAATATTTATTTCAAGTTCCTGGAAGTAGAATGCTTTTAATGTAGCAAAATACACATATTTTATTGTTAGGATCAGATTTGACATCGCAATTAAATTTTAAGAAACTACTCCATGTTGAGTTTTGGTGTAGTACCAAGGAAGAGCATCCACAATATCTGAACGGCTATTGAAATATTTAACCCTTCTACAATTCTCTCTATCTGTGGGAGACCGGATTGTTTTGACATACTTCAACCAAAGCAACTTAGTCACAACATATTGAATGCAGAAGCAGAGTTCAGAGTCTGTCTTCTGTTAAGCCAGATACTCTTCACCACATTATTTTTATTTGAGGGAACATGGCTATTACTCAGGAAAATATTTATGGTAACATTTAATAGATTTATATTGTTATTTTAAAATTAATAATTATATATGTCTTAGTTTTAATCTCTAATATGGAAAATAAAAAATCGAAAAGAAACAGACAAAAATAAACATAAACAAAAGTTCTTTGCGGTTCTTAATATTTTTTAAGACTGGAAAGGAATCCTGAAGACAACAACTTTGATAATTACCCAGACTCTAGATTAGAGCAGGGGCCTCTTCACCTAGGTAGAGAGTGATGTAGCTTAGTTTTGTCTCAGTAAAAATTTTATTTTATTTTTCATTTATTGATACATTCAAGTAAAAATTACTATATACCTTTTGTCCCCCAGATACTTATTAGGTGGTGGGAGTTATTTCAAGTAAAGATTGTGTCCCCTGCTTATTTTTAAGCTCCTCTAGTGCCAGGTTCATGTGTTATATTCTCTTTATCCCGTTATGGTAAAGTTGTTGAATATCTCTCCTATTTTCTTCATCTTGACAAATGCGGAGATGTAGCTTGGTATTTTCATGTTTTTGCCATTTGCCACTATTGCAGTGATTGGCTAATACTTGAACAAGTATGTCATGTTTTCATTCCCCTTTCTTTATATATGGATTGTAAGGAGAAGACACAAAAATGGCATGGGAAAGAGAGAGATAGAGAGTATTAACAAGGGATTTGCAAAGTGTTTTCCAGATCTACCCCTAACTTTTGCAAAGCCTGGGGCAAGAATACAAATGGAGAATTACATACCATGTGCCAAAATATTTAAAGGTTACAAATTGGGCTAACATAATATTATATAAAATATGTTTATCCTTTTACCCTGACAAATATACCATCTAGCTTATTAGAAAAATATATGTAAGGCAACAGTTTATGCCAAATAACTGTGGATAGCACAAATTCAGAATGATCATCTTTCCACCAGTTTATTCTAGGGAGACGCTGCAGCATTGACCAGACAAGATAGAAGTGTAGGGAAGAGGATTTATCCTCATTTTTTGCCATTCCAACCTCTTCTTACAAACATTTGACACAGAGAAACACCCACTTTTGCTTTCCTTGTATAAGAGAAGGTTCTTTCTTCTCCACTCGGTATTCAGCTGCGCAGCCATCTTGTGCTCTTCCCTTAACCCCACTATCCAAGACATCACATGTAATGCCCAAATGAGGAGTCTGCAAGGTTTCAAATCTTCAGTCTTCGGCTAACCATGCAGGCATCTCCTCTTCCTGACAACATTGCTCCTTTGAAGTCTTAAAATGAAACTGAAGTTGGAAGGCCAAGTTGTTCCAATGGAGAGTCCCCATATTTATCTGAATCCTGTGCTGGACTACTGCTGGCTTGGGAGAGATGTCTGACCCTGGTCTTTGCCCCCTCTCCCCACCCCACCCCCCGATCTTTCCCTCTTCCTTCTTACTGTGCCACCAAGGACTTACCTTGCATATGTGGATATCTCAGCCCTCTTGTCCAAATCCTGTCTCACATGGCCAGTACTAGTTGCTCTTGGATATCCTTTTGGTTTAGGATTGTTCTCTGGCTCTTTGGGAAGAGAATTCTGGGGTCACAGGTATGCAGAGTGAGATCTGAAAGGAGGGATGGTAAGGTACAGATAGGCACATCCCGTTGGACCCTGGATCATGCAGCCAGAAGAGGATTGGAGCCAGTACCTCCAAAGTGTAGTCCTCAAAATAGGGACCCTGTGTTCCCATATCTAAGGGCACTACTGGTATGGGCCATATATTACTTGTATTAGAATGACCAAGTGTGCTCTTTAAGGATGCAGGTTCTTAGGCTTCACCATACCAGACCTAATGAATAAGAGAGCAGTGTGGCACAAAGGTGGGTGTTAGGAGTGTTGCCCGTCATAGGTAATGTTTCAGGTGTTTCCTGGGCAAACTACTGCAGTTCCACTTAGCATTGCTGTTTTATTGTGGCCTCCCAGGAATCTTAACCATGTAATCTATTTTAACTCTTTCAGCAGCTCTTTGAGGTTATTATTCACATGTACCACAATGTATGCTGTAATATCATTGTGGAATTTGGGTCTTGAAATGGCCTTGGGGTATAGCTTTCAGGCCAAGGTTCTACATTTTTTCATGAGGATTTGAAAATATTATTGTTACAGAGTACATTCTCTTACAGTTATGGTGACTCTAGAGATTAGATAAACTTACATTTACATCAAAGAGAAAAATACTATTGTGAAAGGGGTAAACAGATGTAGAAGGCTTTTGTGGAGGGAAAACCTCTTTAAATTTTGAGGAAAACACTGTCATTTTAATAAAATCAAGTCACATTAAGTAACGCAAATTTTATTATACAAGTAAAATTGGAATATTAAATAATGAAATTTAGTTATTAAAAACTATATTAGCCACCTGTGTATACCTGTAACAGTGTAATAAAATTTGCATTTTCATTTTGTTCATAATTTGTATTTATGGTGCTTTTTATTTTGAGAAATAATTTTAGGTTTCCAGAATAATAATACTATCTATAGAGAAGTTACAGATCTAGCTGGGAAGTGTTTGGAAATACCTATATTATTTTTGGAAAATACTTTTTAAAAAGAGTGACTGGTCAAATGTAAGAGTTACTAATAATAGTTCTATAAAACCAATAATGAAGCCATTTACTCTACTCACTTTAAAAAATCTGTGGTCTTAGGCCTGTAAACTGTTATTTAGTAGCCGGGGGTCGAGGGGGGGGCGTTGCTAGTTACTACTAACCATACAGTACTCTAGTTGTTTTCCAGAGTTAATATTAACTACCACAGAATTGTAATTTATAATGGGAAAGTATTTCAGTCACTGGAATTGTCTGGATTATTTAGTATTTTGCATCTCTGTGAAATCCTGAATGGCCACTTGTTCATGGAATCATAGGAACTTTTTGGACAGCTATTTTGGAAATTATTTCATACAACTGAAGTGTCTTCCTAATGATACTGTTTTTCTTTTAAAAAATTGCCTAGGATTCAGTTTTGGCTTGCATAGGCAAATCCACATAGTCCACTTAAATAATGGGACCTGAATTGGAAGAGTTAATCTTCAAGTTCAGCTTGAGCTGTGTTTACTGATCCTTTTCTGTTTCTTGTTAATTGGCACCTCAGACTATGTACTAATTAATGGGAGAGCAAGGGGCAGGTGGCGCCGTTTTATTTTGATAATCCTTGTCAGCAATGTCTGTGTAATCTTCTTGTTTAATTATAATGAATGTGCATTTGGGGTGCATGTACTTTCAACAGCTTTTTTCACTGGAAGTTCACTGGTCAAGGACAGTTTTGCAGCTGTCAACCACTGCTACATCTTCCATACAAAGCCATTTGTTTTACCACTTTAGTTACGGGCTCACACAAACGAATGTCTCTAATGGAGGTACTATGTGTTTGTTTGAAACTAGACAAGTATAACTCTATCCAGAGAAATGAGAGAAATCTGCGCTTCCTTTATTTGTGCTTGTGTGTGTGTGTGTGTGTGTGTGTGTGTGTGCAGGGAGGGTAAGAAATTTTGTTTAAATAGGGGCATTTAACTTTTAGAGTACTTAATGGATGAAAATATTAGAGTAATGTTTTCTCTGGAAGGAAGAGCCTAGGCAGGAAGTCAAAATAAATGGAACTGATTTACTTAAGAATTTGCAAGTTTTAGTTGTGAAATGACTAGATAAATGATTCTGTTGGAAAGGAGGTGTACCTCCTAGAAGATGCATATTTTGCTCATTTCCATTTTAAAGAGACTGTTATGCTTGCAAGTGTAAAGGTGGGTTTAGGTAAAATAAATTCATAACAGTTTCGAAGTTTGGGGATCAGTCTTAAACTTATGTTCCAAGCAATGCGTTGTTTATTTGGGGGAAGCAGGAGAAAAGGAGGGAGGAAGAAGTAAAAAAACACCTCCCTGTTAATACCTTGAAACTTAGTGGAAAGGAAATAACACCCAATTTATAAGAACTCCAATGTAAACAAACAGGAGCTATGATAGGAAATAGCACTAGGGCCAATTTATAAGACTTGGTCCATGTTCATTTTTCAGATAAAACTTCCTGTACTTACTCCTAGCCATTTTGGGCCAGACCATAACCAAAATAAATCTACCTCAAGTGGTGAAAGGAAACATCTTAATTGGTGATATTTTTGAAAAATCAGAAATAGTTGCTTCTGCTATTGATACCTTGAGACAATTTAATGTATTATTTAAGATAAAAACGTAAATTTATATAAGTTTGCATGTTAATTATATATGTATAGTTTAATGCAAAATATTGACATTATTGGTTTTGTACCTAATCAGAGAATCTTCACTTAATTTAAATTTACAATTAAAATGAAAATAAAAATCTATGAATTTCACCTAAATATGTGATTTTCATCCCAAAAGGCAGCTTTATTCCCTTTCCCCTACCCCAGGGGACATTTGGCAATGTCTTTAGTAGATATATTTTATTTTTACCTATGGGAGGAGGTGCTACTGACATCTAGTGAGTAGAAATGGGGGATGCTGCTAAACATCCCAAAATGTACAGGACAGTCGCCCACAAAATATAATTATCTGGCCCAAATTTGGATATTGCTGAGATTGAAAAACCTGCTCTACCTAAATGATGCCTTCTACTGATGAAACACTATTTATAATCACTGGATTGTGAAGATGATGGAAATTTCCCATGAAATGCTATACAATTAAAGAAACAATCATATGTGGATATGTAAGTATTGGGTTGTGTGAGATTATTTAATAAATAACATAACGGAACAAAGTTGGAGGGATCACAATACCAGATATCAAGTTATACTACAAAGCCACTGTAATAAAAACAGTCTGGTACTGGCACAAGAATAGGCATATAAATCAATGGAACAAAACAGAGACCCCAAAAATCAACCTAACCCATTATGCTCAATTAATATTTGACGAAAGAGGCAAGAGCATACAATGGAGTCAAGACACTCTCTTCAATAAATGTTGTTGGGGAAATTGAACAGATACATGAAAAAAAATGAAACTAGACCACCAACTCACACCATACACAAGATTAAACTCAAAATGGATAAAAGATTAAATGGAGAAACCATAGGCAGAAAAATCTCAGACATCTCTCGTAGCAATATGTTTGTGGATACATCACCTACGACAAGGGAAACTAAGGAGAAAATAAACAAATGGGACTACATCAAAATAAAAAGCTGTCCAGCAAAAGAAACCATCAACAAAAGGAAAAGGGAGCCCATGGTTTGGGAGAACATACTTGCCAATGATACATCTGATAAAGGGTTAATATCCAAAATATATAAAGTACTCATACAACTTAACAAAAGGAAGACAAACAATCCAGTTAAAAAATGGGCAGAGGGCCTAAACAGTTTTACTATATTTATATTCAAAATGTAAGAAAGCACAGTAGTTACTTGGCTTAGAAAGAATGTAGTGTGACCAGAACAGGTGATATGTGTCATGTCACATGCTGTTGTGTTTATAAAGCTTGTATTATTTCCTTGGTGCAGAGTAGCTATGTGTTAGAGATTTTCAAGAGGATTTTAGCTGAGCAGCTAAATTCAGGCCTCAGTTCATAAGATTTGAGATATTTATTATCACCTCTTACTCATTTGTGATCTTTTTGTCAAGATAGGATCATAGATAAATTTAAACCAGGTGTTTAATTACAATGGAAACAATATCTTGATTCCAAATTAAACAGTTGAAATTTCATCTACTCATTATTCTTCATTCATGACACTAATACAACTACATATATGCTGAGCAGTACTTATCAAACACCCTTTTTTGGCATTCTAGCATTAGTCATTGGCCTACCAAAAGTTGCCAGATAAGTTCTTACTGATTTCCTTGTATAATAGGGGAGATACACTATGCACACATTTAAAAACTATGCAATATTTTACACATACTATCTAAGGCATATGTAAGCAATGCAACATAATAATATTTTTCTGTACAACAGTGACACTGTACCTCAGAAGTTTAAAATCCCCATTGTTAATGCTGCTTGATATATTGGCTGACATAGAGATGCTGGTTGGCTTTTTGAACTCCGGTCTATTCTCAGGTATTTTGGCAAAGTGTGTTGTATTCACAGAGCTCAGCAGAACATTAATATATACTGAGTATGTGAGAAGTGGGAAAGATTTTTGTTAAAATATATATGCCCCCCAAAAATAGCTTTCTCAGTAAATGAAAGGTAAGTTGTTTAGAAAACGATTCAGTCATCTTTAATGTCTCACTGCTGGGAGAGGAGAGCTAGGACAGGCCCTGTGGCCCACCGAGCCTGGGAGACGCAGGAGGCTTTGTCCACAGAAACACGAAGGCGCATTCAGCTCGGTGCCTGCAGTATATTTTATAAGGAAATCTGCGTCTAAAAATAGCTGCTGAATGAAACTTCTTTTAGAGCACAGGACCATATGGTTGTTAAAGGGCCACTTTGTTTTATTGGAAAGAAAATATGAAAACTCCCCATTTGGAAGCAAGTCTTAGTAGTGGCTGTTAGAAAACACCTTTTTGTGCAGTTACTAGGTAAGTGTTCCAAAACAGATGTGTTTGCTAACTACCTTGATTAAGAAACTACCTTAATCAGCATTTCTCAATTTCTGTTACAGTGTGCTTTTTATACAATCATTTGGCACATTTTGTTTTGTTTCTGTGTATTTTGGCAGATGTTCAATATTTGAACCGAAATATGAAATTGAAGAAAATTATATTGAAGTTCTAGGCGATCTTTGCTATTTAGTCTTTAAAAAGTCACATGATCTGCCCAGTCCAGAGATGCAATGTTATCTTCTATGAGAGGAAATTTTTTATATCTGCAATGTTTATAAGTGCATGTGCCTATGAAGAAGTCCATTTCTGTGGCATTAATGCACTTTCTGAAATGTGAGTGTATAAAAAGACTGGGACTTGAGTTCTAAAGGTGACTTTATTAAAATGATATCAAATAGTATATGCCACAAAACTACTACCAATTTAAATGAATTGAAAAGATGTAATATAAAGTTATTTTCCTCTGACAGAGGAAAAGAGAACAACCTGATTTATTGTAGGTAGGACTGTGTTATGGATTACCAGTAATCTCTTGGAGCTGTTAAGTATGTAAAGAAAACTACCCTGTTAGCAGAATCATATTCTAAAGTTATATGAGGAAAACTTCAAGTGCTTTGTTTACCTCTATAAACGCAGTATATCTTATTTATAGTAAATTGCCATTATGTTTATTCTCTTAAATGTGAGAGTATTTCCTATTTCTGATGAAAACCCCATACAGTTCAAAGTAAATGAAACCTAACATGTTTCCAGCTAGAACACACACATACACACACACCAAACTTTTTTTTTTTCACCTCTTCATACCTTTCTTCTCTCTCCCTCTCCTCCGGGACCTCTGCCTTCTATACAGCACATGCCTGCCAACAAAACTTCTAGTATGGCAAAATGTTTTAAATTTATATGTTCTTTCCAACTATTATGTCAAAGACCCTTGAACTTACTTCAGATCTAGAAGCAATGATGGAAGCCTTCAACACTCACTTCTTTTAAAATGTGTTTATACGTGTTTGTGTAATACATTTTGGGGTTCCCTGGTTTTTGAAGCATGTGCTCCAGTGAAACAGACTTCTCAACAAAACATATTTTAACATATGCATGTTTATACTACATGAATGAGAACGTTCTAATGGGAGGGCTTTAATTTTGTGCACATTCTTACAGGTTACACGCTTTCACGTGGGATATGTCCTTTGGTGTGTGTGACAGTATTGTGAGGCATAAGGTTTCTGTTTCCTCGCAGGACTGATGCTGAGGGACTAATTGCAGTGGAGCTGGGATCTGTGACCCTCAGTCCAAGGCCCTTTCCATTAGACCACGCTAACAATTCTACTTTAAAATTCAGCAAGATGACACTACTTACTAATAGTAATGAGTTGCATTCAGATTTGCTGAATCTGCCTGTAATATAGCCCAGGAGGCCAACATTCTTATCTACTAGACTAGAGTAATGATGATTCTAGTAGCTAATATATTAGAATCTCTAGTTGCACACCACATATTTTTGTGTATCAAAGGAAGAAGTAACATGAATTTATCTGATCTTGCTCTAGATTGATCTTGAAAACGGAAGATATTTCATGCTTTTCAGATTAAATTTTTTTTCTGCAGGCGAGTGCCCCCGCCTTTCAGGGTTTCCCAGGTCAGCGCTAGGGAAAGCTTTCCGAAGCCTCATGGGATCGGGAGAGGGGTGTCCAGTGCCGGTTCCTTCCCCTGTAACCCATGGCGCCCGCCCTTGTGAGGGTTGCCTCCTGAGTTACTCAGTCTGTGGCCCAAGCCGTTCCAGAACACAATCAGCAAGAGTTTATTGTATCTGTGATACAATATGATACTCCACCTTACTTCAGACATTCCAAAAGTGTCCCTTGTGCCAGTTGTGTGCCAGGCAGAGTTATTGATGCTTTGGACTTTGTGGTGAACATGACCAAGTTCCTGCCTGAAAAGTGCTGATGTTCAGGATGAGTCAGATAATAAGTACATAAACAAAGATGATCAAGCCAGGAAGAGACAAATGATCTGAAGGACATAAAATAAGTTAGAAAAGTCGGTGGTTACTTTTGTTAAAATGGTCATAAAACTGAAACCTAAATAATGAGGATAAGCAAGGGAAACAAGTATAGGAATCATGAAAGGAAATGAATGTGGTGTGTTTGAGGGGGAGGCAGAAAACCAGCATTCATGGAACACTTTGGACAAAGGGGAAAGTGATAGGAAATGAGGTTAAAGAAGCAGGCAGAGGCCAAATCATGTCGGCCACTGTAGCGAGTGTGGTTTTATTTGTAATTGGAGGTTTTAAGCAGGGAAGTAATATGTGACTTACACTTTGTGGATGTAACTTTGATTGCTGAGTGGAGAACTCAGTTGGTGGCAGGACATAGTAGAATCAGTAAACTAAAGAGCAAGCTTCTCCAAGCTTCTGCAAGATACATGATGGTACCCTGAGCTAGTGTCTTTGCAGTGGCAGTGGTGAGAAGTAGTTCAGTTTGGGATATATTTTGGATATAGTACTACCAGGTCTTGATATAATGGATTGGATATGAAATTAATTAGAATTAAGAGAGACCTAATGGTTTGTGAACAGAAATATATATCTTTTAGAGCAGTGGTTCTCAACCTTCTGGCCCTTTAAATACAGTTCCTCATGTTGTGACCCAACCATAACATTGTTTTCGTTGCTACTTCATAACTGTAATGTTGCTACTGTTATGAATCGTCATGTAAATATCTGATATGCAGGATGGTCTTAGGCGACCCCTGTGAAAGGGTCGTTCGACCGCCAAAGGGGTCGCGACCCACAGGTTGAGAATCGCTGTTTTAGAGAGTGAAATGCTGATGACTTGGTTAGCTGGCTTGCTTGCATTCACTCATTCAGTTTTGTAGAAGTGTAAGAATCCTGATAGATTCAGCATTTTGCACAGGAATTCCTTTCCAGAGGCCGCTGCTTCAGAAGGTTCCAATGCACTTTGTCAGAAGGAGAGAAGGTGAATGGGATGGATTTCTGAGTCAGTTTTTAAATTTCAAAGTGATTTTCAGGAACATCATTTTTGCTGGGAATAACTTTTTGACTATCTGTGTAATTATGCTCAAACTTTTATACACTGGAATAGTGTTTTTTTTCTGTTTATCATATTTCTGTTTACCATAGTTTGGTTTATCAAGAGAAAGTGAAGAACATTGACCAGATTTATCCTATGAATTAAAAAGACTTGATACAGTCTTAATAGCTTATTTTAAGATAGCAAATCTCATTGTTAAACTCTTGTCTAGGTTTTTTACAGCTAGCATAGGTCTATGATTGCATCTTTATGTATCACAGCACACTTGACAGTATGTCAGGACCCCTCGTATAATCAGTGTATACATTATATCTTTGCTCATACTTTATGTAGTATATGGAGGTTGATATTTGAATCTTTAAAAATTTTATCATATATATCACATTTTATCATATATAAGATTCAATTCTGTAATCTTAGGAATTCAATCACAAATTATAACACTATGAACAACCCTAAAATTACAAAAAGGTGTAGACTTCAGAACACCTTTGTAAAGCTGTACCTCTGTACAAAGTTACTTTTTCTCTATACTGGCTCTATCCAATTTATGCATGATTTCTCACCATTTCATACTTCAGGCATGTTTTGTCTTTATGTTCTTGGTGTTATTAGTAGTATTTTTCATTTTTCTGAAAAAAAAATTTCTTTAATCTTTATATGAATTTTAGATAACAAAAGTTTTTTTCATAATGGCTATATTATTTTAGATAAAAATGATAATCAGGATTATTCTGAATCTCATTTTTGTAAAATGTGGTGAATCATGCTACAGTATGTGTGTATATATATGTATGTGTGTGTATATATATATATACCATTTTAAAAGGAAAGGCAGATTTTTCTTAACTAAATATTTAAAATTCTTCATAGTCCAGGCTATTGCTTCTTTCTCTGTGGCCAATTACAAAAGGAATGGTGCTCTTTTGGGGTCAGAAGATCAACTAGAGTTTTTGTAAAACATGAAGAAAAGCAGTATTCATTTCCAAACCCAGAAGAACCTGTTTCCCCAATTGATTTCTTTTTCTTATGTGTTTTTCTTTTTAAATAATTTAAACTAAACTAAGTTAATTCGTGGATTAATTTCTTGAAGTCTGAGATGTTAAACCAGTTATCTGAGATTATCTGATTAAAAACAGGAATGAGAGAAAACCAAAATTCCTCCATTTCTCCTGACCAAGTCCCACATGCTTTTTCCTCAGTGTGTGATTCTGAGGGGCAAACCCAGCTTGCTTTATTATTCAACTTTCCTTTTGAACCGATGATAAAATGCTGAGCCTTCATGTCAAGCCTGTTCTGAAGATGTCCAGAGTCACAATAAGCCCATTGTGATGAGAACAGCAAAGGGTAGCTACTTGCAAAGTTGAAAATCCTGAACTTTCTTATTATCTATATTCTAATTACTTTGTGCCTCAGCAGTCTTCAGCTTACTGATTGGGAAAACAAGAGTCAAAATACATGATCTTAAGTAGATTATAAATGTTTTCACTTTCAGTCTTGTACTTCAATACCCAGACCACTTAGATAATATATTGGTACATGAGATGCCTGCTTTTATGCACATATATGCATATGTTGTCTGTAATGTTCTATACTTTTTACTAGGGGTGCTAATAATTAATGGCCCTTTATCTGTGTATCATTAACTTTCCAATACTTTGTATTGTATTGCAGAGGCAAACTTTCTACCATGGAAGAGCCACCAGAGTATACTATTATTCAAATAAATTCACTTAACGAAGATCATTTCTTCAATGCAGAGGCAGAGGAAGGCAGGCCAGAAGCATTTACCGCAGGAGGTTTTATAGGGGATGATTGCAGACATTCCTAAAGACAATGAGGCACTGGCATTTGTTTAAGAGAGGGGCTATTTCACTCTGAGGACTCATGCTGGAATTAACTGGTGTCGTTTTGAAGGAGGGTTTTGCTAATTGGCATCTCCCAATTGTGTATAATGCCAACACCTTTTTCTATTAATTATTTCCCATAAGCATAGCTCAGTAAAGCCAAAGCTCAGTAAAGCCAAACTCTCTGCAAAGTTATTAAGGTTTAAGAGGAACTGTTGCAATTTAATTAGTTTCCAAAGCCCTATGTGAACTGTAACAGTTGGTTGGGATTACTGGTATTTGTAAAATTTTTGTTGTTTAAAGCTGGAGGCATTATGTTCATGTATTGTGGTGATGGCCTGCTGAGCAATTGCAAGGTTCATTATGCGACCAAGACTGTCAAGGGGCATTTATGGATATTCATGTGCAGTGAACCCTTGAACTTGAACTGGTCATTCTTGTCTCCTGTGGCTGGAATTGTGTTTACTCTAAACGGCAGGAGAAACTTTAATTATGAAGCTAGAAAAGAGGCACAATTACCTCAGTTTAAAATGGCAAATGGACTGTTCATAAAGGTACCTGCAGTTTTCCCCCTCTACTATAATAATGCTTTCTGTACTCTCAAGGAAACTCATCATAAAGCTAAGGTTTAAAATTTTTAAAAGATGCATTTTGGGTGGTAAATATAGACTTCCAATATTTTGTGTTTCTGTGCAAAAGGATATTAAAAATCCATTATCGAGGAATTCTATTTATAGACCAAATATAAATAAAATTTTAAGTATTAATGTGAAGTTTTAAAATATGGTCTAAGCATTACACATCCATTTGAAAACATGGAAGCAATTAAAAAGCCAAGCTCAAGAAATATGCATATACATATTTACCAGCACATAATTATGTGTCAACACTAAAGTATATATCACAATAATTAGAGTAATGTCTTAGTTAGTGTCCCTCAACTAACTTTTAAGTTCTTGAGAATAGAAGCATTTTCTTTTTTTTTAAGACTTTTTTTTTAATATATATTTTATTGATTTTTTTTTTTACAGAGAGGAAGGGAGAGAGATAGAGAGTTAGAAACATCGATGAGAGAGAAACATCGATCAGCTGCCTCCTGCACATCTCCCACTGGGAAGGTGCCCACAACCCAGGTACATGCCCTTGACCGGATATCACAATAATTAGAATAATGTCTTAGTTAGTGTCCCTCAACTAACTTTTAAGTTCTTGAGAATAGAAGCATTTTCTTAAGTAATCTCTGCATACTAGCTCCCAGTGCTCAATGCATAGAGCATGTTCAATGCAATTTTGTGAAACTGAATTGAAGAGAGGTATGAGAGAGACTGTGGTATATTAGAGAGGATTGCAATTGGGAATAAAAAGTTACTGTTGGGGTGCATGGAGATTGGTAGCAAGAGATAGAATTAGAGAATTAGGCAGGGAAGTTGCTTCTCTTCTCAAGTGCTTGGCTTACCTCCTGGAGCCATTGCAGCACTTTCAGCAGCTAATCACTCTGACAGCAATGTGGAGAATGGGAATGGGGCAGGAGTAAGAAGCCAACAGATTCATCCAGGCTGGGAAGTGGTATCCTAGAAGCCTGGGTTAAACAAGGGCTTTTTTGTTGCTTGTTTTCCTTAAAAAACAAACAAACAAAACAAAAAAAACCCCAAACCACTTAAAATTCTTGTTGTGGTAAAAGCACACAACATAAAAAAAATTACGACTCAATCATTTTTACATTACAGTTCGGTAGTATTAAATACATTCATATTGTTGGGCAGCCAATCTCGAGAACTCTTCATCTCTGTGAAAGTGAAACTCTGTCTTAGTCTGCTCAGGCACCAATACCATAATACAATAGATTGATTGGGTGACTTAAATAACAGACATTTATTGTTCACACTTTTGGAGGCCTGGTCAAGGTGCCAGAAGATTGGGTTCTTTTTAAAAAAATATATTTTTATTGATTTCAGAGAGGAAGGGAGAGGAGAGAGAGATAGAAACATCAGTGATGAGACAGAATCATTGACCGGCTGCCTCCTGCATGCCCAGCACTGAGGATCTAGCCCAAAGCCCTGACAAGGAGTCCAACCGTGACCTCCTGGTTCATAGGTCAACATTCAAATGCTGAGCACACGCTGGCCGGGCAAGATTGGGTTCTTAGTGAGGTTCCTCTTCCTGGCTTGTCATACTGCTGTCTTCTTGCTGTTTCTTTACATGGCGCAGAGAGAGGGCAAGAACACAAGGGAGCTAGCTCAAGTCTCTTTCTCTTTTTATAAGGACACTAATCCCATCATGGAGGCCTCATCTTCATAACCTCATCTAAACCTAATTATCTCCCAAAGACCCCATCTCCAAACCATCATAACAATAGTAATCTTCCCGTAACTGGCTTATTTCACCTAATATGTCTTTAAGGTTTATCCATGTTGTTGCATATCTCAGAATTTCCTTAAAAGAATATTTTGTTGTAAATATACACTACACTTTTTTGTTCATTCAGCTATTGCATTGCTTCCCAAATTTGGCTATTGTGAATAATGTTGTTAAGCACCAGGGTGTATAAATATCTTTTCAAAACACTGATTTCACTTCATTTGGATATATATACTCAGAAGCAGAATTTATGGATCATATAGTAATTCTATTTTTAATTTTTCAAGGAGTTATCATACTGTTTTCCATAGCACCTTCATGGTTTTACATTCCCATCAACAGTGCACAAGGATTCCAATTTTTCCACATTCTTGCCAATGCTTCTTCTTTTGTATGTGTGTTGGATGTGAAGTAATACATCATTGTGGTTTTGTTCTGCATTTCCCTTATGATGAGTGATGTTGAGCATCTTTTCATATACTATTGGCCACTTATATACCTTCCTCGGAGAAATGTCTATTCAAGTCCTTTGCCTGTTTAAAAATTGGTGGTTTGTTGTCGTTTTTTTGGTTGTTATTGTTGAATTGTAGGCATTCTTTATATATTTTGGGTAATATAACCCTTTATTAGATATGACTTGTTTATTTTTTTCCGTATTAGCTTGTCTTTTCAAGCTATTTATTATATCCTTTAATACATAGAAGTTTTAAATTTTGACGTGGTTCAGTGTATCTATTTAAAAGATATATATTTTTTTATTGATTTCAGAGAGGAAGGGTGAGCGGGGAGAGATAGAAACATCAATAATGAGAGAGAATCATTGATTGGCTGCCTCCTACACATCCCCTACTGGGGGTCAAGCCTGCAACCCAGGCATGTGCTGTTGACCGGAATCAAACCTGGAATCCTTCAGTCTGCAGGCCGAAGCTCTATCCACTGAACCAAACCGGCTAGGGCTAATATATCCATTTTTTATTGTCTGTGCTTTTGGTGTCATATTCAAGAAATCATTGCCAAATGCAATGACATGAAGCTTTTCTCCTATGCTTTTTTCTAAGAGTTTTATATATTTAGTTTTTAGATTTATGTCTTTAATCCATTTTGAATTAATTTCTGCATAAGGTATAAGATAAGGGTCTAATTTTTTTTTTGCAAGTAGATATCCAATTTTCCCCAAACACTGTTGAAAAGACTGTCCTTTGCCCATTGAATGGTCTTGGCAACCTTGTTGATGTTCTTTATGTACTGCTGGAGCCAAAGGAAAAAAGGGCCTTTGGTGCATGTAAATGAGGGAATGACCTAAGACAGAATCTTGGGGAGCCACTAGAGACTTTCTAAATCAGTTAGTCATGGAGGTAATTCCAGGAATGGATTGGCGAAACCTTGTCAGATCAAGAGCACAGAATGAGGGACTTAGAGTAGCTCCCTAAACCAGAAAGAATATATATGCAATGTTTTGGTTTTTTTAGCAGGGTTTCTGAAATAGGAGGAAATGTTACAAACATGGACACAGGTGATTGACAGGCACTTCACCCTAAGAAAATATAAACTGTAGTAGGAAAGGCAGCATTCAAAAATAATTATAATGCAGGATAAAATAATAAGATATCATGAGAATGATACTGATAGAATGCTATGGAATCTAGAAGAAGAAACAATTGCTTCTGCTTTGACTACCAGTTGGGTCTTCCTGGTAGTGGCAGACATAACCACAGAGATTGCTGACTAACCAAAATTTCAAGGTCAAAAGCAATAGAAAGCAATCACAACTAATTTACACAGAAAACAAAATTATTAAGAATATATGTGCTAGTTCATAGAATCTCCAAGAGTGTATGTGAATCCAGCTTGGAAGAGATACAGCCTAGAACAATACTTAAAATTCCATCCCAGAATTTATTTTGCGGTAAGGACACCATTGTCAGAACAGTTTAGTGAAGATAGTTCAACTTATGCTGCCCTCATCATCAGTGCTCGATCTGCCTTTGGAAAATGAATGTAACTGCTACTGCTCCCACTACTACCAGTCACAATGAATGTCCTGAGACCCTCTCTTAGCTTCCTATAAAGTCCAGACACATGCATCTGATTTGGAGGTTTCAGTCAGGTACTCATGCCCCAGCTATAGGAGAGGCAAACACAGTATCTGGTTTTTTTGTTTTGTTTTTTTTTAGCTTCTGTTTTGATAGAGTTCTGTCCCAGACAAGTGGAAAATGGGCAACATATAGGAAGTGAGAAGGGCTTAAACCTAGGTGGCCACAAATTATGACAACGTCCACAGAGATTAGAGAGGTTGCATTTGAATTGCTGTAGAAGAAATAATAATATTTAGTCATACATTTGCAGGTGGAAATCTGGGGTTGGCAGTTCAGAAAAAAGATTTATCCTGATAGTCAAAGTGATATTAGCTGAAGCCTTGACATTACAAGGGAGCATGTTCAAGAATAAAAGAGATCATTGGGAAAGAATCATGATCACCTATATTTATATGAACACAGAGGAAGAAACTGGAATGGCTAGGCCCTCATCATGAAAAACAAAGGAAGGGCTTCTAGTAAGTGTCTATTACATTTAATTTGTTCAATGTAGTATTAAATGTGATGCTCTTAAGAAGGGAAGTACTTGCAGTACCTAGTATTAGTTAGGGATGAAAAGGATAAAGACTAAGAAAAGTTCATTGGATTTTTTTACCTTGAAAAAAGAATTTTATTAGAATGGTGAGAATAGAGGTCCAGTAGGGTCCAGTAGGGATTCGGGGATGGGGTTTGTAGCGGTAAGTAGAGCAGTAGGGTAGGCTTCATTGAGATGAGGTTGAGCGAAGACTTGTGGGAGATGATGGAGGGAGCTAAGTAGATATTAAGGGAAGAAAGTGTTTTACGCAGAGGAGCAGCAGATACAAGGCTCTGAGCCGGAGCATGGTGTGTTTGAGCAACAGGATGAGGAAGAGGGAGAATAATAGAAGAAGAGTCCAATGAGATAATTGGACCTTATAAGCCATCACAAGGACTTCGAAAAGACATCCTAAGCACTACTCTAGGAGGGCAGCATTTTGATATTTCCTGTAGCCCAACATGAAGTTAATCTATAACGTTTCACACAATTCAGAAAAACTTCAAGCTTACTTTCCATAGGCTATTTCTATTTGTAACAACATCTGGAAAGATAACCAACACAAAGAGTTGATGTTATATAACCAATACAAAGTAAGGCAAGATTCTTTATTGAAGAGGCGAGGTTAAGCTATGCTGAATAATTTGTCGTCCTTTCAATGGAATTCATAGAGTGAAGGAAACATTTTGTTGTCCAATTGTCAATTTCTGATTATACACTTATCATCTTAATCCAAAATTGGGAGTTATTTTTAAACAACTATTTCTAAAAGAGCAGCTACTTCATAAGAACTTTTTTTCTTTGCACGTCCTTTGGCGGAAGTGCTAATGAGATGTATTGAGGTCTTGAAGTGTTTCCACTGTAAACTTTGGGGAGACCTCAGTGTGGAAATGATGATGACTATTTAGGTCAGATTGGTCACCTTAATGGACCCTAAATCATCGGGATAAATGCAAGTTTTATTCATTTTGGTTAAGGGTAGATTTGAATGTTTTATTTGGCATAGTCCTTAAGATAACTCAATACTTGACTAATTTTTCAGCTGGGTATTTGGTAGTAGCAGACATAACCACAGAGATTGCTGACTAACTGTAACAAATGTAGAGCAAGGGGGTCAAATAAAGGAATGCCTATGTAACTAATTCTTTTGTATTAGACATGAATAATATTACAATTTTATGTGTTTCCATTGGACTGGTAAAGAATTATTTTTGTGTCTATATAGGTCGCTGGTTTTATCTGATATTGTGATCATTAAAGCTCTTCCTCTTCGCCTCCATAATTTAAGCCTCTTGCTTCTCTTATTTCATGCACATCAAGTATTCCCTGATTTTGCCACAATGCTCTAGATCAGTGGTTCTCAACCTGTGGGTCACGACCCCTTTGGCGGTCGAACGACCCTTTCACAGGGGTCGCCTAAGACCATCCTGCATATCAGATATTTACATTACAATTCATAACAGTAGCAACATTACAGTAATGAAGTAGCAACGAAAATAATTTTATGGTTGGGTCACAACATGAGGAACTGTATTTAAAGGGCCAGAAGGTTGAGAACCACTGCTCTGGATAGAGCACAGGAGAAAGGGTTGCACTAAGTCTGATTTCAGTGTTCTATGTCATTCTCTGATCAAAAAAGGTCTGTAAGTGGGGGGTTCATTTCATTTCTTTCTTTTTTTACAAACTAGTAATTTAAACATTCAAACCAACCCCCAGTCTTGTGAAAAATTATCCATGTATGGAATCTGTTAGAAAGGCTTTAGTGAGATTATCAAAAACTGTTACTTCTCATTAAAAAAATTCAAAACACTAAGCAGCTGTGCTTTCTTTCTGGGACAGGTGAAGGAAGATAAGGGGATTGTATTTATGTATATTTGGGATACAGTATGTTCCAGGCATCCTTTTGGTGTCAGCCATCTGTCATTAGGAGCATATTTGAATATACACAGTTGACTTCTGGTTGGTACAAGAGATGAAAAGGTTTAGCATGTCAAGAAACTGAATTGAAAACCATGGCAAGAACATACTTTATTTTTATGAAAATCTTTCTTTATATGCACATAGATTTAAAATGTCACTTTAAAATAATTAACTTTCTGTAGTATTTGTATTTCTTCTAGCATAAATTTTTAAATGCTTCAAAGAAATGGACATATTGCACTGTTGAGACTGTCTATGGAAAGGCTAGTATATGCTAAATAAAAACAGAGCGTTTCTCGGTTATGAATGTCTCTTTTCATACTTTAAGAAACTTTTATCATGTCATTCCTTATATACATACTTAAGTATTTTCCAAACAGTGAAAAATAGATTGTCCAGGACCTGTCTTCATATGGTGTGTGACCTTAAGCCTCGATTCTTTAAGTGTTCAAATAAGTGCTATACTTTAACTCCTATTATATTTTTATACGTATATTAAAGTGTTCCTTCTTTATTTCTCACATATAGTCAGAGGGAGTTATGAGGAATTATACTAGATAAAATAAAATTTTATTGACATTATTGTTCCTATTTAAAATTTTATCTTCAGTTTACTTGGTGTTTCTTATTAGTTCAAGTTGGATTTGCATGAATTTAAGGCACAACTGACTTTAGAATGAAGTAAGAGTGATAGTAACCCTCTTTAAGGGGTGGTTTATGTATGAAAGTATGTTCAGATTTTTCTAGTGGCTAGCATGGGATGCACACAGGACTAGAGATTTTGATCTTCTGTTCAGGGATGTGTTGGAACTAACGATGAAAAGATCATATCTTGTGAATACCTCTGCAACGGAGCTGCAGGCGAGTCAAGTTACTGCTTCAGTGGTTCAAGATGTTCCCATTGAGTAACTTTAATTCTGAGGAGTCTGGGGCCAAAGTGGTAACAGTTATGATATTAGGATAAACCCCTTTCTCACATAGTGCCTTGTAGTGGGGCAGAGTGGATCCAGAAACGCCTTCTCATCATGTGAAGAAAGCAGCCTCTTTTGTTCAGTCCGACTCATTTGCTGGGGAAGACTACCTGACAGGGTTCTGGTGCCTCCATTCACCCACTCATTCTTTCTCCTAAGCCTACAGAGCGGCCTCACTATACCTCCTAATGCACAGGCCTATTCAAAGAAAAAGAAAAACAGAAACCAAAAAACCTCTTCCTCAGTTCCAAGGCACCCCACTCACCTTAGTTGCTCCACTTATAAAATGTGCTTGATGATACCTGCATCGAAGGGCTGCTGGGAAAGTTAAATGAAATGTAAACAAGATACGGCTTTAAATTTGTGATAATATGTATCTATTTTAATTATTGTCATCATTTTATAAAGAAAATATGTATTTTTCAAAATACATATTTTATAAATATGTATCTATTTTCATTATTATTATCATCACTTTTATAAAGAAATAGGAGAGGTCCATCTCTCATTTGATCTGAACCCACTGACCTCTGAATGCACTGCCGTGGCTTCCAGAGTGTCTGCTGTCCCCCTTCTCTGACGTGGACAGGTTTGATATTCAGGGTAAGAATTTCTGGAGGTCACGTTCCCCGAATGAATTTCACTAGACCCCAGAGTCTCTGAGTCCTCTTTCTACTGAATGGACCGTTTCTGCCCCAGTTGTTTCTGACGGAGCAAAAACATAGGGGCCCTCGCTAGTGAAGTGCTGGTATCAGATCCTGCCAGCCCTCACCAGTTCCAGGCCTTGTTGACACAGGCACTCGGCATTCTCACCTGTAAATGGGGGTGAGGATACTGACGGAGGCAGTGAGGATTCAAAGAGGTAGCATATATTGGGTACCTAGCACAGTGCCTAACGAATAGTAAAAGTTCACCAAGTGGCATGTATCATCATCATCATCGTCATCATCCTATACTCTATCTAGAAATTACTTCCATAACTTGCTTCCCAGCTCCTGCCAAGACATCTTCCTCCCATTCAGTTTTAGCTTTCGGTCTGAAATAGTTATATCGACCAGGTCACCAGGTCATGGATTACTCCATAGTGATTAATGTCAACAGTAATCTCACATTTTATGTGTCAGCTAGTTCCCTACTACTAGGGTACAGGTTTGACTTTATTAGCCATTGAATAACACTGAAACCAGATAATAAACTAAGCAGAATATGCCTCTACTGGGTTAAAGGGAAGTCTGGAAGTTTGTTTTGCTTTTTTTAAAACTTAAATTCTTTATTGTTTAAAGTATTACATAGGTCTCCTTTTCCCCCTATTGACCTCTCCCTGGCCACCTCTACCCCCCAGGACATGCCCTCACCCCCTTCCCCCTGTCTGTGTCCACTGGTTATGCTCATATGCATGCATACAAGTCCTTTGGTTGATCTCTAACCCCCTCACCCCCCCTCCTTCCCTCATAGGTTGGACAGTCTGTTGGATGCATCTGTGACTCTGGTTCTAGTTTTGTTCATCAGTTTATGTTGTTCATTATATTCCACAAATGAGTGAGATCATGTGGTATTTATCTTTCTCCAACTGGATTATTTCACTTAGCATAATGCTCTCCAGTTCCATCCATGCTGTTGCAAATGGTAAGAATTCCTTCTTTTTTACAGCAGCATAGTATTCCATCGTGTAGATGTACCACAGTTTTATAATCCACTCATCTGCTGATGGGCACTTAGGCTGTATCCAAATCTTAGCTGTTGTAAACTGTGCTGCTATGAACATAGGGGTGCATATGTCCTTTCTGATTGGTGTTTCTGTTTTCTTGGGATATATTCCTAGAAGTGGGATTATGGGGTCAAATGGAAGTTCCATTTTTAATTTTTTGAGGAAACTCCATACTGTTCTTCACAGTGGCTGCCCCAGTCTGCATTCCCACCAGCAGTGCATGAGTGTTCCTTTTCTCTGCCTCGCCAGCCAGCACTTGTCGTTTGTTGATTTGTTGATGATAGCCATTCTGACAGGTGTGAGATGGTACCTCATTGTCGTTTTGATTTGCATCTCTCAGAAAATTAGTGACTTTGAGCATGTTTTCATTTGTCTCTGGGCCTTCTGTATGTCCTCTTTCGAAAAGTGTCTGTTGCTTTGGTTTTTAACTGTAGAGCTTATCTTATCAGATTAACTGAGTTAATTTTCATTGGTAGTTTAATCACGCAAGTGGCCTTTATTTCTCTTCCTATTATTTAATGTTAATTGCTTTTTGAGTATAGTCTGCTTATATCGCATGCAGGCTGTGCATGTCCTTGTTATATTCATGGTCTGAATGAGCTTTTTAAAAGAACTCTGCAATCTCCAGGTAAGTGATAGTGTCATAGATTTAAGATACTCTATTATAAAATTCCATGAAGCATCTTGCTCTGATGAGTTTGGCTGTGCACTGATGGCCAAACAATGCCCTCCTAGTACACAATGTTCCAGTGTTTTAGAAGATTATAGTTTAAGGCTTATTTGTTCTTTTTCTAAAGCTACCTCAGTTCTTTTGAATGTGTTGCGGGGGGGGGTAGGAAAGTTAAAAGACCAACATTGAAAGCCTATATCAGATGATATTGTCATGTCCAGTCCATAATACTGGGGCTATACACTGTTAATAATGATAATATTTATATTAGATGAAAAATGTTTTATGCTATTGATTGGTGTTTAATTTATATTAAGATATATGTAGAGTATTTTACAAATGTATCTCCTCTATTGCTTTCATAAATTCTTCAAAAAAAGATACCTTTGATGTGTGGTTGTTATACAAAAATTATGTTTTCAGTTCTTGAAATATATATTTAAGGAACAATTAGTTTTGAAAAATCTTCTAAAGCCACTGTGACCTGGTTTAAAGTAAAAGTTTTGACATTGGAAAGCTTGGGGTGAAATCTGGATGTCTTTATATTTGTGTGTGAATTTTGTTTGTTGCCACTGGTAACTATAGAGAATTTTTTTCCCCAAACAGCACCCTTTTAATAACAATGGTCTCCCCAAATATACTGTGGCATAGCTTTAAACTTGATTAAGTTTGTCTTGGACTCCCCCCTCCCTCTCCCTGAGTAAATGGAAGAAAAGTTTGGCAGGTTCCATGCTGTGCACTTGATTGATGTCCAGAACATCTGAAGGACTTTTGTGTCCTGCCTGCTCTCCGTGAGTGCATAATGTGTGAATACTTAAAGAAGGTCAGCCCTGATCACATGTAATCTAGGCCTGAAAGCAGATCAGCAGTGACAGTCCGATCCCGTCAGAAAGAACACAAATCATTCTCTCCATGCTTCAGACAAGTTGTGGGATATTTTCTCTCTCTTTTTACCCCTTCCCACTCACGGGGACCTTGGCAGAGCCATGAAAGCGGAGGGAAGACGTGCTCAGAATGCTGTGTCCCTCGCTGGAGGGAGGAAGGGATTGTTTATTTGTAGGGATGGGATGGGCTTTCACTGTGCAGCTGAAGGGAGCTTCGGGTGGTTAATGACCAGCGATGTGGAATGCTGCAAATGAGAACGGGGTGAGGAGGCAGGAGGCAGCCTGAGAGCGGGCTGAAGTCGTGGTCTTTATAAACTCCAGAGTCAGGAAAGACGTTTCTGTGCAATTGAGTTCTGGTGCTCTTCCCCCCTCCCCCCCGCCCCATATGAAGTAACTTTTTATATTGTTACGTTAAGTGTATAGCTAACATTCAAAACAATAAAATGAAATTTTCTGTACCGTTCCGAGTGCACTTTTCTACTTTTGGCACACCGAGCATGGAAGTTTGAAAAAAATTTTAGTGCAAAACTCCGGCATGGTAGGGACCTCAAATCTATAGCTTCCAATGGCAAGAAGGACCTAGCTGTTGTTTTTAGGTGTCTGTGTGTTTGAATAGAAGTTTAATTAAAAAGTAGATGTTGATCTAAATAATATTAGCAGGGATGTTCAAGTAATAAAGAAAACATTCACCCCACTGTTCTCGTTAAAGATAATGAAGATATTGCTCCATTTTCTCAGATAAAAAGGAAAGTATTTCTTATTTTACCTCAAACACTTGCCTAGCTCCTTTTGAAATATAATCAGCTGCAAGAAGTAGTTGCAGTCAGTTCACACGATGTGCAAATACCTCCTTCAGAAATGAAGGCATTGCTTCCCTGTCCGCAGGATCAGATCAAATCAGGTTATGCCCAACTTCTCCCTTCGACTTTTCCAGCCTCAGGTCGCTGCTCTGTAGGCATCTCCAGTCTCAGACTCTTGTGTTCTCTGCAAACACTGCTCTTTTTCTTACTCCTAAATGTCTGTGCTATCTGTTCTCTTAGCTTAGTCTTGCTTGGCCCTTCCTCCGCCCCGTGAATTCCTTCTTATCTTTGAAGACCTAGTTCAGATGCCTGTTCCCCACAAGTCCACTCTCCACCCCCAGAGTTAATCTTTGTTTATCCACTGGATTTCCCATGTTCCTTCCCTATAGCAGGCAGTAACTGTATTGCACTGTCATTGTTTGATTGTATGTTTGCTTTCACCCATTCCAGGGTAAGTTTTGTCCGGAAAGCAAGTACTATTCTTTTGAATATACATAATTTTATTACAGATTTTTAGGAGTCTGTGTGTTTGAACAGAGGTTGAATTAAAAAGTAGATGTTGTTCCAAATAACATAACATTAGCAACACTCACCTCATTGTTCAATACTCTAAAAGACCCAAAGTTTACTATTGATGCTAACTCCTATGAGTTTGCTGTGCTGTCATACACAAGTCAAGAAATTAACCAGTAAATTTTAGAAACATTTAATATCAAAAGCCATTAAATCTAATTGTATAGTAGCCCCTCAAAAAGTTACAACCTGCATTTTTTAAAAAAAGTATTTTTCTACAAAAAATCTTATCTGCTTTGCAAAAACCTACACAGTTTTTATGCTGAAGGTAACACTGAGCTGCACTTGAATTCACACTCTTAGCAAAATAATCACCTGAGAGCACACACATACTCCACACACATCATTACTTTGTAATGTTCTCATATCCCCTCACTAGACACAATTCCTCATACGGTTTAAAAACTGTATAAATACAAAAATCAGGAGATTGGGGGGGTTGTGAAAATAAGTCACGAATCAAAATTGTTAAAAAGATAGCGTAATTTACAACTGTTTCATGTACTTCTTCTTCAATTATGTGAACATTTAATGAATAAAGTACAAATAACTTGAGTAAATAAGTATTTGCTATTGAAAACTTCAAAAACTTGATTTAACATCAGAAACACTTTGCATCCGTTAGTGTTCACATTGTTTGTGACAGGAAGGAGCAATTTGGTAAATGTTACATTAAAGAACATTATTGTGAATCAGGGTTTTGTGGGATTATTTTTATCAGAAGGCAGGGGAGTAGTGAGAATTGTCAGGAAATTGCTGACCATTTTCTGATGTTCTCTTTTCTGAGCACTGTTGTTTATTTACTTATTTAATCGTATAAGATCTTCACAGTTAGGTAATGAATAAACTGTAGAACAGAGTTTAAATAATTTGCCCAAGATTATACAGATAGCGTACAAGGCTCTCTCTGCTCCACAGCACAGACTTCATTAATCTATAATAAGTGGGTCTGTGTAAGAACTCTACAGTGACATGTAGCAATGACATGTCATATTCATATTGGTAGTGCGATCTGAAGTCGTCCTTTCATATTTCTTTGTTTTTCTCTTGTGTATCTTTTCAAATTGAGACCTTTCTCTTAATATTGTCTCAGAGCTTTCTTTGCAGCCTCATTTGGTGTGTACTTTAAGGTGAGCATGCTGAATCATAAGCAAATTGGGATTGCCTTGCCAAGCCAGATTTCTGATCTACCTTATAACAGTTTTATTAGATCTTTCGAGCCTCGTTGTCTGGAACCTAATTACGCATTTTATAGAACATTGTTGGCACCCCGCATATGTTAAACCATATAGGCAAAATGGAAAGAATTAATAGGGATAGGTCTTGAATTTCTTAGCATTGTAAATGAAAGAAAGAAATCTGTACTAACAAAACGTCTGTCTCAGTGGAGACCTTTCCCCAGACTTCTCATCTAACTTTCAGTTCATCTCACATAGTTGGAAGTTTAAGTTCAGAGGCCCATCCTATATGCTGAAATCTGAAAACTTTAAAAAAAATGATCAATTCCGATATTTATTTATTATCAAATATATAGTCCAAACTTGTAACCTGTATTCAGAGTCCTGCACAATCTGGTTCTCATCTGTCCAGCTTTCCCTCCAACCATTTACTAATAGGAACTGCCTGCTCCAGTCAGATTTTTCTTCTCATGCTGTTGCACAAATGAAATATTAATCTCACCTCTAATTCTTGTTCTCTCCTCCCCATCTCCTCTATTCTGTATATATTAGTTATATTAGTTCAGTTCATATTTCAGCAGCCAGCTGTCCCTTCAGTGTTTGGCCTAGTCTAACCCTTCCCCTACTCTGATTTCCCATCTTTATTGAATTCATGATGAATTTATCATCTTTATGATTAATTTATCTTCATCATAAAACATCTGACATTTTTTATTTAGTTCTCTTATGTATATATAAAATGCTTATATTGCTTTTTCTGTGGTATTATAAATTTCTTCAGAAAGCACATAGTACAAAATCAGAAAGGGTTGCTGATATGAATTGCTTAGAACTGAATTAGGATTCCAGGAGGAGACCAACAATTCTCTCTTTATGCTGTGAACCATGTATGGATGCCCGTACTGGGGAAGTGTGAGTGGTGGGAGCTGTCCCACGTTTCAGCCATTCGCTCCACGTCCAGAGAGCAAGGCTGGCTTCCAAATTGGCAGTGGAGCCATGTTGTGATGTGGCTCTGAGCCCAAAACAGAAAGTTTGAACAAGAGATCCTATTGCTTGATTTTTGTCTGCTTTTCCCACATGTGACCCCTCTGCTCCTCATCACTCTGATTCATGTTAGTATGCCTCAGTCTCCCTTCTTAGCTTAAAGGGATGTGGATACATGATACTGAAAGACAACCTCGTTCACCACCCCCACTTCCATTCACCTGACGTATAAGTGGCATGACTTCTGTAAGATACAAAATGTGTGGGTTCTTAAGCGTAGGCTACTCCAAGATATCCTACATGGTTAAAATCGCCGTGCTTCTGTTAAATGTCATCTCATACAAGTGGGAGGTTTGGATGTTGGGTTGATAGCAGTATTTGTAAAGTCACTAAGAACAATTGTTGGGCTACCCTAAGCTGGAGAATAGATTTGAGTGGCAGCTACTACGGTAATGCTGGGAGATGGCAGTATGTGTGCGTGGAGGGGTGTGGGTGTCTCTTAAAAATAAAGAAGATGGAAGAGATGTTTTTCCAAGGTTGTAAATCTTAAAATATTAAGTAAATACATCTGATGACATCTTAGAGGTAATCATTGCAGTATGTCTGTGGTCTCATAGTCATGAATCCTTAATAACAACTTCTGTTTGTGCCCGTCCGTGGCGACATTTGCAGTTCCTACACATACTGGCAATTCATTTATATCTCTTGCTATTCTTTTAATTGTCAATTCTCAGAGAAAAAGAAAACAAATAGCCTTTTGAAGTTTTTTTGTGTTGAAAAAGGTCACCAGAATATCATGGAAAATCAAATTTTACAAAATGTTCATTGTTTACCTTGAGGCACAGTTACATTTAAAATATAAAATATCGAATAACTTACAGTGGTTTTATTTACATAACAAGTGGTTAGTTTCACAGTAGTTCTTATTTTCTACATAGGAAACTTCAAACTGTAGTCACTTAAATTAATTGATTAATGAGTAGCTTAACTAAAACATTTTCACTTAAAATATTCATTAAGGACGTGTATTATAGGTGGCCCTTCTTCCTATCTGTGCACCTGATTCCTAGGCATTTGCTTCATTATTTAAATGTAGATACGGGGTGAGAAAACTGCCATAGCATGACACTTGATGTGTTGCAATATTTCTATTACTTCATTAGAAAACAACCACATTTTTTTCTCCTTGCCTTTCTCCAATTCCCAGTGAACAATGTTAGCAGAGAGAAACCCCTGAGCAAAGACATCGTTTCTTTCATGACAGTAAAGTGTAGGTGTGCGATGCTTTGGAATCCCTTCCTCCCTGCCCCAGAGATCTGGGGGATTTGGCGTGGTCAGGGCAGAGGGAGGTGCCTGCCTGTGCTGGCCCCTGTGTGGGCAGCTGGGTCAGGCGCTTTTCTTAAGAAAACAATCCTGCTCGGGGTCCTAGGCGCCCTTTGTTGTCCTCCCCACGAGGTGATCAGGGGAAGCCTCTGTGGTGACAGCACCAGTCTGTAACAGGCTTGTCTTTCGCGGTCCTGTCTCGGGCTCGCTGGCAGGCTTGCCTGCAGCTCCGACGAGGGTGGCAGCAGAGGCGTCTCAGGGAAAGAAGGGAAGGCGAGAAACAGGAGGCTTCCACCAGGCAGGTCGCACTCACTGCTCTCCTGCCGCAGTGGGTTGGCTGGAAGAACTACCCTGGCAGCTTCACATTCCTTGCTCATCCTTCTGTCTATGCACACGAGGGGTAAGAGGACCAGTGCCCCACAGGACAGTGCTGACAGGGGCCTCCGTGAATGTCTGCTGTTGTGGCTCTTATCACAGAACGGAAAGTTCAGGGCAGAAGTTGAATGGCGAAAGGTTTTCAAACCCCATCCTCCGACTGCTCTGTAATTTAACTAGTTTCTCTGTGAGGGCAAAGCTTTCTAGGTAGGGTATTCAAATAATTTTAAAGTGACTCAAAGTTTCTGTTTTCTCTAGCAATTAAGAAAAAAGTGCAGCCCACTTTGGAACTTTGATTATAAAGATGATTGTCAGCATACTGTCACAGCTTATAGGGGGGAGAATTTAAGAAAATAACACTAATAAACTTTGTTTTGATCATTTTAAGTTGAATACGGTTAGATTTTTTATAGATTAGCTAATTAACTTTGAAGTTTGTTTGAATTTTTATATGGATGCATGGAGTAAATCTCTAGTTTTATAATGGCAGTAATTATAATTTGTGAATATGTCAGAATTTATGCACATTTAAGAACAGGGTTTGCTTAGTGATCATTTTGTCCAGAAGAATTATTTTTGTATAAAATTGACTAAAGGGTAGCACAATTTTTTAAAAATAAAAGAGTAATTATAAGAGTAGGTGAAGTATTTTCAAGTTAGAAGAAAAGCAACTTAATGAACATGACACAACCTTCTGTGATAGTGATTTGCAAGGAGGAAGTCATTGCAAGGTTGGAAATCAAGAGAAAATGGCTTTATAAAATTAAGCCAGGGGACAAGGGGAACATGTATGAGATCAAAATACATTGAGAGTTCAACCTCATGTGCTTGCGAATGCATTTTACAGAACCAATTGGCAATACTATTTATTTAAAAGTGTGTATTATCAATTGGCATGTACTTTTGATTGGCACTTATAAGATTGTTTTCATAATCTCAAAGTACTCCATGGCACTATTGCAATATTGTATTTTATGGCTTGGCTATGGGCGATGCTTTTAATTTCTGGTCTAGATAAATGTAGTTCAAAGGAGTTTTGTGTATTTATCTGAAGGAACAATGGGTAGTTCATTTACCTGGTTTGATAGTTTATTTTCCAAAAATTGTTATTATCTGATACCTTGTAGAAGACTAGAAAGACCTCAGGGTAAATATTTCTTAAGAATGTTTCATGAAGCTCAAAGCATGATGTATGTGAGCTGAAATTCTTATTCCTATATTCACGGTATCCTATTTCTTGATTGCCTGAGGTAACTTTTCACTTTCTTTTAGCATTTTCCTTGAAACATATGCATATCTAGTTCATTATTGAGATATGTCAATAAAAAGCAAAGAGGCCATTTGCTAAAGACCGAATCTTCGAATCATAAAACTTAGGCTTAGAATAGACCTGAAAATAATGGGTAGCTGCTTACTTTTCCAGTAAGGAAGTTGCTTCCCTCCAGGTAACAGCCTTTTTGGCTCCCTGTCCAGGGCACTTTCATGTGTGTATTTGTGTGTGAGTGTATGTTTCTACTAATTTATTCTGTAGCATAGTGGTTAAGAATATGAACCCTGGGCCCAGGATGCCTGGGTTTGAGTCTTAGCTCTACCACTTATTACATGTGTAAACTCAAATGAGGTATCTTATTATTTTCTCAAATTTCTCAGCTGTAAAATGGGGATAATAATATTTGCCATAGGGTTGATTTGATTACTAAATTAGTACACACACATAAAGCGTTTAGAATAGTATCTGGAACATATGATTAGTATCATTATTAATAATATTAATTTATGCAGGAATAGGAGACAACCAAACTGGAAATGTAAATTGAGATACAATTTCAAAAGAATCCCATAGCTTATTTTAGTATTATTAACATATTGAATCTCAATATGTATTCTTACCTTTGTCAACAATGAACTTTTAATTTTGGGGGGGAGGAATTTCTGTACCTATAACTTTTTATAAAAAATACGTTTCATGGTTCTTATGATTTTTCCCTGATGAAGAAAGAATGTGCTATCAGCAGAGACCATGCGTTTAACCAAGACTAAACAACTTTAACTCTCAAAGTCAAATATTCATTGACATCTTGTAATGCTTTGCAATCATAACTTCTGCATATACTTCAGAGAGAGTGATGATCACAAAAATAGATAAATAAGAAGCACAGACAGATGATGTGGTTATGATTCTTAAGTTAATGACAAAGCCAAGATTAATATTCTGACCTTAGTTCCATATTTAAAGTAATTATGTTTAAAAATAACTTGAGACATTTGGAGAATATGAGGTTCAGGCTAATAAAAAAAATTTTAAAGTAGATATATGGAAACCTAAAAGTTCTATATGGAAGAAATATGTACACTAGTGCCAAGTCACAGTAAGTGGAAGGAACTCTTCCCACTTGGAACAGAGTAGCTGGGGTGACCTGTGTGCGGGGTGATTCATCAGCCTAAATCTTATCACTGCTTACATCTTATCTTCAATGTTTTACTTGAGGAGACACAGGCTTAGAAAAAAGGAAGCAAGGGTACACCTTGGTAGATGCTTTGAACAACGTGTTTTGTATATTGGTACATTGTGATTGCTTCAGAAATGCACTTTTTAAAGGTGTAGGGATCGTGGGATGGAGAATTGCCGTCTTGTTCAAAAGTGAAAATATGAACTGTAATGGTGAAAATTTGTAGTTCTCATTTCTACTTAAAATGTACTACCCTGCTTCTTACTTTTCCAAACACAGAAGGGAATCACAGGCAATTATAATAAATATAGTGCAATGTGCAAACAGTATTAAAGCATCATTTTGGTCACTACCAGTCTTCTTAGTTCTGCTGAAGGAATTTAGTGAGGATGTAAATACGATGGGTTGAGAGACCTAAAAACTAAAGGACTCTTTCTGTTTGTTTTTTTAACACATTGGTCGCAATAATGTGCCCTTCCTGACATGGATGGGCCTCCTGTTCTGGAATTTAAAAAGGTGAGATATTTATTTAGCTTTCTGTTAAATGTATATGTAAACATTTCTACAATGTTTTTCCCCCTTAAAATCATGGTAGTAAATTATTATAGCAATCAGATAAAGATCAAAATTGGCAGCCAACTTTTTTTTTCTTTAGATTAGGACTAATTCTATACCAATAAAGACTTATAGAAAAAATAGGTGAGATAGGAAGTAGGAATCAGATCTTTTTAAATACATAAAATCCCCAAATCCAATGAATAAAAATAGCTCTCCATCTTTATGGTTCTTACATTTTTATATAACCTAGATTTTACATCCTGCCTCTTCATTGCCAGGTCATATTCCATAGATTTCCTATTGCAATATTTGTGTTTGACCTGGTTAACACTAATTTAAATTCAGAAAAATAAGTGTTATTAAAGATTTTAAGTAGGACTAAGGCAAATAAGGAATGCTATAACAGGAGGATAACAAACATAGCTGTGATTGTGTAGTTTCAAAATTAGAATCGTAAATATTGCTATAGGGCATCCGTTTTTGGTAATATTTTAAGTGAAAAATGATCTGTGTTACCATATGGCAAAATACAGTGAAAATCTGAACTGTTAGACCAACACAGCTGTTAAATGCGTAAATGCAGTTCTGTGTTTAAAATATTTTCTTCTATAGCTATTATGTGGCACTTTCAACAATTAACCTCAGCCTATTAATCGGTAATAGCTGCAAGTGGTGGTGAGCATCACAGATGTAAGAAACTTGATCTCTGCGGTAATTTACCTGGGAGGAAAGTGACTAAACTGTTTGAGACTAGCTGTGTATGTACATCTTTCATTTGATTCTTGGAAATTAATATCTGAAACTGTTTTTTGACCCCTCCTGGGGTCCAGAGTAAAATTACTGTACACATCCAGCTTTTTAAAAAAACCTCATGAGTATGTGCAGAAAACTGGCTTTAGTTCATAGGTTTTTACTGCCTGACAGTATCCTGTGGTACATAATGTTCCCAAATTCATCTTGGTATCTTCACAATTTTTATGGGAGTTTTACATGTAAGGAAATAGTGACTTGCATCACTTGGGCATCAATCATTCAACTTCTGTGATGTGGGAACTGCACTGATGCGATATCAGCCAAATGTGAGACAATTGAATATCACAAGGCATCTTAAAGTTTTTCTGTTTTCTTTCAAGTATAAGGTACGCCAAGGCCAATAGCGTGCAGCCTCAGAACAGCCGAGGCCAGGTTTGTTTTGCAAACTCTGCATGAAGTCATCTTTCTGTCGTGTTTGTAGGAATATTTGTGATCAAACTATGCCTTTGCTGAAGTGCTTAGCTTCATTTTGGTTTCTCTTTAAGGAAAACGAAGGCAACGTTGTTTTTCAAATCTGAAAAAAATCTGCCAATTCTAGATGTATATAATTTTAATGATTATGCACCTTTTTATGGGGCTCAATCCCAACTGAATGTTTGTCTTGGTTAAAGTTAATATACTCAGTTGAGTATTGTTTTCAAATTCCATTACAAAGTCTTTTTATGTTTTTTTTTTAAGGTTAGTGTTATAAGAGTAATATGTTGTATTTACCCATGAACTCTTAGCTCGTTTGAGTGAGGGAATGGCAGCAGCTCTTGGGAGGAATATTGGAGTGGTCTCTGAGCTTCACGGAGGCTCTGAAATCAGCTGAGCAGTGGAGGATTGCGCAGTGACCCGGAAAACAACAGGAGTTCCATCGTGACACGGTAACAGAAGGGACGATGCCATCTAATTGAGGTTGCTAAACAAATTGCCTTTTTACTTCCACACATTCCTATACATATTATACGTAGCCACACACATATGTTTCTTATATATTTGTTGTCATAGGCTTATTACAGCTTATTGAAATCAGGGAATATCACTAAATATTTCCTACTTGATTTCCTATGCCCTGAGTGAAAACTTGTTCAAATTGGAGGCGGGGTCTAAAGGAAAAGGACCCTCTTGCTAAATCATGTGGTTTCACAGACATATGACCTTTTTTTTCCAATGGGCATTTCTGGATATTTGTTTTTGGCCTGGATTTTATGAATATATACTATGCAGTTTATTCGCAACATGCATTTTAATAGCTGTTATGAATATTATTAATCTATTCTACTTTACCTCTTAGAGTGAAAAATATATTTTCTGTTTTTGTTGTTGTTGAACAGACTTAATGACAAACATCTTGCAAATTCAATTTTCATATATTTCATCTCTTTCTTATGCCCAATTTAATCTATCAAAGCCACACATTGTAGAAGACATCTGGTATTGAGCTTAAGCAGCTGGGTTTCATTTGTAAAGGTTTTGAGCAAATTTCGGTGCTTGCCAACAATAATATAGCAGTTGGCCAATGTGTTTTCTTTGTGGCAGCTTGGTGCAGTGTGGCAGAAGAGTCCTGAATTCAGGGTCAGGTGACATGAGGCTTTTCTGCAGATGTTGCAGGAGCACTGGCTGCCGGCTCGCTGCAGTGCCGGTCCCAAAGGAAGCAGCCTGAGAGTGGTGTGCGATCAGTATCATCCATCCATTTGAGAAACAAGGAGTCCACAGTTTTCCTCACGTCCTGCTTCAATGTATTTCCTACATCAGAATCACAGTAGGTCATTTTTAAGATGCACTTTCCTGTACCTCACCCCAAATCTACTAAACCAGATATTTGGGAGCTGAGCCCAGAAAGCTGCAGTTGATTAAGCTGCCCCCTCTCTAAGGGATTTGGTTCACCCCAGATTACAGTTAATACATTTCAGTTCATTCTTTACCTTCAGACAAAAGCTATACCCCTTCCCTCTTCTTTTCTGACCAAGAGAAGAACCTATTTTATTATCATGTATTTCAAAGAAATAGTCAGGAATTGATTTCAAGAATAAACTACCTATGTAATTTAGAATATCTTTCATAAAATATTACATTAGTATGGCCTATTGTTTAATAAAAGAGTCCTGGCACTATGAAAATACTAGGGGCCCAGTGCATGAATTTGTGCACCTTGAAAGGAACTGTGGGCTGAGAGGCTGTGGTGGGCACGGGCGGGTCTCAGCCTATCCTCCACGCCCCCACCCAATCCCTCCCGCCACAGACTCTGGTGTCCTGTCTGCCTGCAGCCCCGCTCCGCCGCCACCACTGCTCCCACATGCTGCTGGTGTGGAGCGATTGGGGCTGGTGCCAGCAGTGGGTGCAAGCAGCGGCTGCTGCCCCAATCGCCCCTCAGGAGCAGGTGAAGGTGGAGAAGCCCTCAGGGGCGATCAAGACTGGGCGCTAGTTGCGGGTATGAGCAGGGCTGGAGCCTGCAGCAGGTGCAAGCGCCGGGCAGGGGCAGGACCATGGCATGCAGGAGCAAAGAATTTTCAGTAACCACGGTGCCTTGGTCTGGCGCCCCCGCTCACCTGCTCCACCATCCCGCCTGGGTCAATGCCTGCCATGTTCTGTGCTCTGCCACCTGCTGCCGATGCCTGCCTGCCATGTTCCGCACGTGCCCCCTGGTGGTCAGCGCACATCATAGTGACCGGTTGTTTGGTTGTTCCGTCATTCAGCCTATTTGCATATTAGGGTTTTATATATATAGACTAGAGGCCTGATGCATGACATTCATGCAAGAGTAGGCCTTCCTTCTCCTGGCTGCCGGCACCGGCTTCCCTCTGGCTCCTGGCAGGCACCCAGGACCTGGGCTTCCCTCTGACCCCGGCTTTATCCAGAAGGATGTCTGATCTAATTAGCATATTACCCTTTTTATTATTATAGATTGCCCCTATTAAAAAGAAGGGATAATAAGTCTTAATATACTTGGAACAATCCAGGTATGAACTAAAGGATTTCTTTGAGAGTGAAATAGAGATGAGAATCCAAATTTCCTCTTTCTAAGATATGTTAATTAAATAATCTCTATAGTCATTGGACACCTGATAGGCTCCTGGAATTTTTTTCAGAGTTTAACTCTGTGAACTACCCCCAGAAAGCATCCTATTGTCATTTGGATGCTCCTAAGCCTTATGCCTATCTCTAGTTACATTCAACGTGTTATTCCCAATGAAAATAGTTTGCTTATGAATGCATCTTCTATTATCTCAAAACATATTATAACTTTATTAAACTACAATTCCATAACTTTCACTGGTTATTAAATATTACTGTGTCTTAAAAATTCTTAGAGGACTACTGTTTCAATATTAAGCTATAATTTCCCCCCATATTTTCCAGATATAAATAAACAAGTTACATTTAAAAAAAGAAAATAGTTTGTCTTTGTAGCTGTTTATGCCATTTTGGGGACTGTTCTGGAAATAAACCAAGTTATAACTCTCTGCTTCTGCTGGAAATGCTCTGTGCCAGAATCCTTCCTACTCCAGTTTATCATTCTTGTTTTGCTGGTTCTGAGTCCAGAATTGAGTTTTCCAGATAAACACTGTGAGGTCCAGGGCAATATGGAAATATATGCAGAGAATGTGTGGTTTGTGTGAGGATTGCCTCTTTGGAAGGTAATAGGTAGTGACCGTCTGTTGCTACAATGTCATTAACTAGAAATGTGCTTTTTACCTTGTCTTTCTTTGGAAATTTGCACTCAACGTAGTCACTTTAGGGAACTCCTGCGTTCCTTCAGGGGCTTGATTTAAAATAAACACAAACATATACACCCCATGCCGGAAAATATAACATTAAGAGGGTTCACTTGGGACTGTCTTGTTCCATGATCCATGTCATTCATGGGCTATATCTGCAGCTTTTTAAAGTTTCTGGAGGAAGCTCTAAAATGCAGCTGTCTCTAATGTACTGTGAACCTTGAAAAGGAATTTCCTTTCAAGTAAAAACGGAAGTAGTTTTGTGTGGGATGATGGAGCTAGAGGTTTCTTTTAACTGGAAATAAAGTGCCATTATATAAACAAACATCTACACAACCTAACGTAAACCCAGTAGGAATATATGCTACTGGCACCCGCACTTCTACTTAAAAGACCGAGTTAACTTTAATGATCTACTTGTGTTTTCTCATTTTTACAAGTTGTTAGATGACTTACCTAAAGTCTCACTATTACGTCTAGAGCCAGAACCAGTACTTGGGATTCCAGAGTTTTAGTTTTTGTTCTTTGAGGAATGACATTTAAATTTGACTTCAGAATTGCTATTTATGCTGAGCATTTAGAAAGTCAGAACAAAGTCTTTGCACATAAACATGCTATTTAAGAGAGAGATTGCAAAAACACACATCTCCACCACCAGGAATAAATAATCCAGTATATGAATAAAGCTCAGAGCTCATAATTTCTGCTTTGGTTTTCCTATTTATTCTAATACATACTAGTTTGTAAAAAGTACTCTATATTCAACCACATTTAGGCTATCATAATTTGGTGCTCAAGGGAATGCAACTTAATTTTTTTTTTTTCTGAGCCACATTATCTTAGCATCTGACGTGAGGAGAAGATTAAGTTAGGAACACATCGGAGTTGTTTTCTAGGAAAAACATTTGCATTCTGCATTCAAGAATGGAGCATACTTATCTTTTTCCTCTTCCTAAGTTTTCTTGTAAATGTTAAGTTGAAGAGACTATTTGCAAAATATCCTATGTTGCTATGACTGCAAACAAGAAATGTGATCTGCAGCTTTATACTTTGAGAGTGAGTGCCAACACCTCTACAGGTTTATTTCTTAGTGCTAAAATTACAAGGTTATTGTTCCTTTCCATTGTAGGGTATCACTTATACTGAGATCCTTTAGATTTGCACATTGGATTTAACGGTTTGGGCAGTTGCTATAGAATGTTTTAGAATAATTGATGAACTGTCTTTACCAGGTAAAATCTCTGTACTGTTGATCCTAATTTTTCTTCCTCTCCTTTGACTATTTCTGTAGTAACCGTGAATCCAGACTGTGGCTTTTGCAAACTGAATGAGAATACTTGGTCTTTTGTTCTGTGGCTTTGGTTTGGTTCTTATCTTTGCTACTTAAGGGGTGTTAAAGATCTGTTGAGGATTTCATATCATCTTTTTGTATCTGCAGGATACTTGGAGCAAAATCTCCCCCCAAAAGTTCTCTAATATTAATTTTACTTCTCAGTCTAGATTGTTTGTTTTTTATTCCTATGGCTTTCAGTGAATCATAACCTTATTATTTACAAAATAATTGAAAAGGTCTAGTGGTAGAAAAGTGGCATTTATTTTTTAAAATATATTTTTATTGATTTCAGAGAGGAAGGGACAAGGGGAGAGAGAGAGAAACATCAATGATGAGAGGGCATCATTGATCGGCTGCCTCCTGCACGCCCCCACTGGGGATGTGCCCTGACCAGGGATTGAACCGTGACCTCTTGGTTCATAGATTGATGCTCAACCACTGAGCCATGGTGGCTGGGCAAAAAAAATGCCATTCTTATATATAGTTCGTATAGATATTAATCATTTCATAGATAATAACTGGCATATTTCATTTGTGATTTTATAATTCACGAATCCAAAGATGCAAATGTCAGCATTCTTATCTGTTAATTTGTGAACGACTGCATTTGTAGATATTAAACACAGAGCAAGGTAGGGATACCTGCTCTTCTTCATATAAAAACATATATGGTTTACAAGTTTTATAGCTATAGTAATTACAATAGTGTGGTTATGACTTATGGTAGAAACAGACCAATGGAACATAATAGAGAGTCATGTATATGGGAACAGTACGTGTAAAAGGGGACATTGAGGATCACTGGGGACAGGTAGACTCTCTGAAAAGCTCGCCTTATACCATGTATAAAAATCAGCTCCAAGTATATTAGAAAACTAAATGTAAAATTCAAACATTGAAAATGTTAAGAAAATAATAATAGCTAATCTTCCAGGTATTGATCTAATCACTTCACATATTTTAACTTATTAGCACTCCATACAATATGAGATAGGTGCCATTATGAGCCCCATTTTTTAAATGAGAAATGGGTTCAGAGAAGTTAAATAATTAGCTTCAGATTACAAATTAATACATGGTAGAGTCTAGATCAGCGGTTCTCAACCTGTAGGTCGTGACCCCTTTGGCAGTCAAACGACCCTTTCATAGGGGTCGCCTAAGACCATCCTGCATATCAGATATTTACATTATGATTCATAATAGTAGCAACATTACAGTTATGAAGTAGCAACGAAAATAATTTTATGGTTGGGTCACAACATGAAGAACTGTATTTAAAGGGCCAGAAGGTTGAGAACCACTGGTCTAGATTCAAATTAAGATACCTGGTCCTTGTGTCCATTCCATTAGCATCTATACAATACAACATCTCTTAGACGAGAATGTTTGTATAACTTAACGTTTAAAAACAGATGTAAAAGCCCTAACCGGTTTGGCTCAGTGGATAGAGCATCAGCCTGTGGACTCAAGGGTCCCAGGTTCGGTTCCGGTCAAGGGCATGTACCTTGGTGCGGGCACATCCCTAGTAGGGAGTGTTCAGGAGGCAGCTGATCGATGTTTCTAACTCTCTATTCCTCTCCCTTCCTCTATGTAAAAAATCAATTAAAAAAAACAGATGTAAAAAACTCAAAACAAAAAAATATTTTATAATTTCTTAACAGTAAATTTAATAATAGTTAAACAAAGTAAATCACAAATAAGACACTTGGAAAGTGTGTTGTAAGACATGTAACTGAGAAATTATTATTATTATCAGTTGTATGTAAAGAATGTCTTCAAAAATGAAAAAATACAAAAAAAAGTGGCAGGAGGCATGAGCAATCATTCATAGAGAATAAAATGGAAATATAGAGGGAAAAGCTAGCTAAATAGAGAAATGCAAGTTAAAATAATATAAACTACAGAGTTTTAGTTAACAGATTGGCAAAATAATGAACTTTCTGAAATCATCAAGGTTTGGCAAGGATGTGCAGAAATGGGAACCCTGAATGACTGTTAATTGGAACATACACTGTTTCAACTGTTGAAGAGTGATATATCATTTATAGATCTAGATAGTAATTATGTAAAATATTCATAAGGTTAAGTAATAGTTTCTTATATATGGTAACAAAAGCACAAGCAAAACCAAAAATGGATTTCATTAATTAAAAAAAAACCACATTTGTGCTTCAGAGTACATCATCAAAAAAGTGAAATAAGACCCTGTAGAATGAGAGAATATAATTGCAAAAAGTATCTATATAATTAAAGCCCAGCGACGATTATGGCGGAACTACCGGAACCACCGGTCGCTATGCTGCAAGGGCCCCAGGGCCAATTGCGCAGCTGCCACCAAGGCACTGGCAAAGAAGAACGGAAAGATGGCCAGCGTGAGCGTGCAGCTTGAGATGAAGGCCCTGTGGGACGAATTCAATCAGCTGGGCACCAAGGTGATCGTCACCAAGGCTGGCAGGTCAGGGCACCCCTCTCCCTGCTGCAACCCTCCCCATGTGGCACCAATCTTGGGCAGCAGGCTTTGGCCTGATCCACGCGAGTGAGGCTGAGAAGCGGGGTCGGGGGGGGGCACGGCCTGGCCACCTGCGGGTCCAGCTCCTTCGCTCTCCAAGTCCCGACTCTAGCGACAGCCGCCTGGCACGCCAGGCCAGAGGGTACTGCTCAGGAGGCCAGGAAGGTGGCAGAGAGAAACCCTGTGGACCTGACACCGGACCAGCAGCCCAGGACCCGGCACCGCCAGAAATGGGCCGGCTCAGAGCACACCGAGCTCGGGGGGAAGGCAGCTGCCAGTGAGGGGCCTTGCCACCAGGCAGCTCCTGGTGGATCCCACTTCAAAGGAAACTTGGTCTTTGGTTCCTTAGTTCAGTCTATCCTGGCTAAAAAGGAGCAGCTGGGCACATTTTAGGGGAGAATTAAGATTCTAAAACAGTGTGTTCTGTTCTGTGGAGATTGCTACCCAGTTGTTTTAGGCCTAAATTCTGGGTGATGGTGGGGCCTGGCTCTGCCACTGGGACCCGTGTCTTCCAATAGGCCTGTATTTGTCGTAAGGGCCCAAAGAGAAGAAGGGGAACAAGTTTTCCCACGCAGTGGATTTGACCAACAGACAAAGGATAATATGGGCTGTGCCTAATGTACACACACAGACACCAGCTCTGAGTCCTCCTGGCCAAAGGGAGCTCAGTGCCTGTTTGCAGAGCCTTCTAGTGGTTTCTGTTTCCTTGAAGAGGGCGTCTGCCCTGGGAAGCCTGGGGCCCATGCTCAGCTCCAGCTTAGTGGGTTTTCTCCAGGCCCCTCCCCCCAGCCAGCCCCGCCCCTGATCAACCCCGATCGGGGCAGGCTGGCCAGACCCCAACCATGCACGAATTTGTGCACTGGGCCTCTAGTATATTTGGTAATGAACATGAACGTAGATTATATAAAGAACACTTCAAAATCAATAAGAATAAGATAAATAACCCCAGTTAAAAATGGGCAAGTATCTGGATAGACATTTCTCCAAAGAATATATACAAATGACCACTAGTCATATGAAAAAGTGTTTAACGTTATTAGCTATTAGTGAAAATCAAAGCAAGACCACAATGAGATACTACTTCACCCACTAGAATGGCTGTAATACCATGTGTTGGTGAGAATGTGGAGAAATTGGAACCCTCAGACACTACTCCTGGGAATGCACAAAGGTGCAGTCACTTTGGAAAACAGTCTAGCAGTTCCTAAAAATGTTGAATATTAAGTTACCATATGACCCAGAAATTTCACTCCTAGATATGTACCCAAGAGGAATAAGAACCTAATGTCCACAAAAAAACAAACAAACTTGTATACAAATATTCCTAGCAGCATCATTCATAATAGCCCAAGTTAAGAGCAATCCAAAGGTCCAAATGCATGGATAAACAAAATGTTGTATGTCTACATAGAATATTATTCTGCAATAAAAAGGAATGAAGTACTGATACATACTGTAAGATGAATAAATTTTGAAATCATTATGCTAAGTGAAAGCCAGATGCAAAGATCACATGCTGTATTATTCTATATATGAAAAATCAAGAGTAGGTAAAACTAGACTGTCAGAAAGCAGAAAAGAAACTCTGGGTTTCTGGGATGGGATGCTGGGAGCAAAGAATGGGGAATGACTGCTAATGGGTATGGTGCTTATTTTGGGGGTGATGAAATGTTGTAAAATTAGATATGGTCACACAGCTCTGTACATATACTAAAAAGCATTGCACTGAACATGTTAAATTGGTGCATTTTATGGCATGTGAATTATCTACACTAATAAAAGAGAAACATGGTAATTAGCGTACGACCGCTACCCTTCCCATTGGCTAATCAGCATATCCTTATGCAAATTAACTGTCAGCCAAGATGGCGGCCGGCAGCCAGGCAGCTGGAAGTGAACATGAGGCTTGCTTGCTGCAGTGACTGCAGACTGCAACGTTCCCCGCCTGACTTGCCGGCCTCTGAGCTACAACTCTAAGAAACTATGTTGCAAATATAGTTGCAAAACCCCAGAAACCAGCTTTCAGCCAGCCGGGATCTCAGAGCTAGAGTTATACATTGTTTCGATTATAGCAGCTGAAGCCTCAGAGCTAGAGCCAGAGCTAAAGCTGGCCCAGAATTAAAAAAAAAAAAAAAAAAACAGGGAGCGGTTGAGAGCTTCAGTCACTCACTTCAGGAAAACAGCCCTCAGCCCCTCACCCAGACTGGCCAGGCACCCCAGTGGGGACCCCCACCCTGACCCAGGGCACCCTTCAGGGAAAACCAGCCAGCCTCCACCCATGCACCAGGCCTCTATTCTATATAGTAAAAGGGTAATATGCCTCCCGGCACCGGGATCAGCGGAGCAGCGAGGCTCCCGGCACCGGGATCAGCGTGACAGGGGGCAGCCTTCAAGCCCCCTGATCGCCCTGCGGCTCTGTGTGTGACAGGGGGCGGGGCTACAACCTCCCTATCTGTCCTGCTCTGTGCCTGATAGGGGGGAGCTCCCCAATCCCCTGATTGCCCTGCAGCTCTGTGTTTGACAGGGTGCAGCGCACCAACCCCCTGATTGGCCCTGCTCTGTGTGTGACAGGGTGCGGCGCCCCAACCCCCGCCCCCCCACAGGCCCTGCTCTGTGTGTGACAGGGTAGAGCCATAACCTCTCCATTGGCCCTGCCCCGAGTGTGACAGTGGCGGCGCCCAAACCCCCTGATCAGTCCTGCTCTGTGGGTGATAGAGGGTGGCGCCCCAACCCCCCTCCACGGGCCTTGCTCTGTGTGTGACAGGGTAGAGCCATAACCTCCCCATTGGCCCTGCCCTGAGTGTGACAGGGTGCAGTGCCACAACCCCCTGATCCACCCTGCTCTGTGTGTGACAGGGGGCGGTGCCCCAACTCCTCTCTATCGGCCCTGCTCTGTGTGTGACAGTGGGGGAGCTCCCCAACCCCCTGATTGACCCTGCTCTGTGTGTGACAGGGTACGGAGGCCCCAACCCCCCTGATGGGCCCTGCTCTGTGAGTGACAGGGGGCAGCGCCCCAATCCCCCTCCACGGGCCTTGCTCTGTGTGTGACAGGGTAGAGCCATAACCTCCCCATTGGCCTTGCCCTGAGTGTGACAGGGTGCAGCGCCCCAACCCCCTGATCCGCCCTACTCTGTGAGTGACAGAGGGCGTGCCCCAACCCCCCAAATTGCCCCTACCCTGAGCGTGACTGAGGGTGGCATCGCAACCTCCCGATCCGCCTGCTCTGTGCATGACAGGGGGCAGCGCCCCAACTCCCCAATCGGCCCTGCTCTGAGCCTGACCAGGGGCTGCACTTAGGGATTGGGCCTGCCCTCTGCCTCCCGGGAGCAGGCCTAAGCCAGCAGGTCATTATCTCCCGAGGGGTCCCAGACTGCGAGAGGGCACAGGCCGGGCTGGGGGACCCCCCTCTCCACCTCCCCGAGTGCACAAATTTTTGTGCACCGGGCCTCTAGTCTATATATATAAAAGCCTAAGTGACTGACCGACCGGTAGCTATGATGTGCACTGACCACCAGGGGGCAGATGCTCAACGCAGGAGCTGCCAAGCTGCGGTGACTTGGCAGCTGCGCTTCTTGGGTGATACACATGGAATCAGAGAGGAGGGAGCCCAATTCCGGGGTGCATTACCCGAGAACCACCCTCTCACAATCTGGGACCCCTCAGGGCATATTGGAGAGCCAGTTTGGGCCCGATCCCTACAGGCCAGGCCCAGGGACCCCCGTGCACCAGGCCTCTAGTATTTCTATAAAGCTCCTAAAATATTCATAGGAAGGATGAATAGCAAATTTAGGATAGTGGGGAGAAGGGGCTGATACTTATTTGATTTTATTCTATAATATTTTATTCCTTGATAAAAGATGTTAAGGTTTTATAAAAATGAATTGTGAGAACACAGTATGCTCAAACTTTCTTTTTGTATATTTTTAGAGGTTTCTACAATAAAAAAGACAACCAGAAACAAAATTAAGTACAGATCCGCTCTCCCTCTCAGTTGGAAAACATTCTGGGTTTTTCTTTTCCCCTAATAATTGAAAACTTTGGTTCCAGAAAATATTCTCTACAAATGAAACATTGAATTAGGGCTCCTTCATTAACTGTTGTTTATCTCTTCTGATATGAATTGTAACAATATCTTATCTCTGAAATCAGAATTTTAGTGAGACTATTATATTTACCATTTTATTAGTTGGTTTATGAGAAAAATTCTTTGTGATTAAGAGTTAGCATTAGTTTTGGTTAAAATCAGATCATTTTTCCTTTGATAAAAACTTAGAGTAGTCCACCTGCAATCCTGCTTGCTCAATTAAAGGGAAAAGATATCTTTTGGGGACAGCTGCTTTCGATAATTCTGAGTCTGGGCCTTGTGGGAATCTGTTAATTTACTTCTGAAGCTTTATCATGAACTCTTCCTACACATATTAAGATGGTCTGGGGACACTGAGCACACCTATAGGCCAGAAGGATAAATCCTGAATCAGAAATGCCTATTACTTTTCTGTTTTTGCTGTCATGGGGTAAAGTGGTTGGGCAAGTGCCCACACTGACAACTGCTTCACAGACTGGAGGAACTCATAGTCATAACAAAGCATTTCCCCCCAGACTATTGTTTCATGCTTCTCCCACTCAGGGCCTTGGCCATCATTAGGTGTGAAAACAATCTCAATGCTTGATGTTTTTACATCAGAATATTAATAACAAGTGATGCTAAAGCTGCGTCAGGGTAAATTGGACTATAGTGTGGCCACATTCAAATACAGTTGAATCATCTTCTGTCACCATATATTTGGCCCCTTTCTACCCTCCCACCCCTGGAAGATGATTTGGCTTTGGGTGGTGGGCACACAATGTATACTTGAAACCTTTATGATCCTATTAACCAATGTCACCACAATCCTATATAATAAAAGGGTAACATGCAAATTGTTCACCCAACCAGGAGTTCAACTTGAGCTCGACCAGGGGGCGGGGCTGGCCTGCCAAATGTCTGGGGCCCCTCCCCCTGGCCGGCCCCAACCCTGATTGGCCCCCCACACCCCTACCGGGGGCAGGGCCAGCCAGCCAACTGCCCAGGGCCGGCCAGACCCCACCCGTGCACGAATTCGTGCATCAGGCCTCTAGTCAATTTAACAAAATACCATGAAGTGATATCACAAGCAACATAAAAAAAATATAGTTAAGCTCTGGCTGGGTAGCTCAGTTGGTTGGAGCATTATCCAGTACATCAAAAGATTGTGGGTTCAGTTCCCAGGTAGGGCACATACCTCTGTTGCGGGTTTGATCCCTGGTCGCACGCATATGCGAGGCGGCCAATGGATGTTTCTTTCATTTCCGATGCTTCTCTCTCTCCTCCTTCCTCTCTAAAATCAATAAACATATCCTTGGGTGAGGATAAAAAGAAAAATAGAACTGAAATACAGTTGTCCGGTAGAGGACAAGTTAAGTAAAAGTTATTTTAACCCCAGAGTCTATAAACAGGAGCGACTGGAATAGTTAAACAAACCAAAGGATGAGAAAAAGTGCAGAGCCAGAGTGTGTGGGGGGAGTGTAAATTGGGCCACAAATGGTAAATTGTGACTGGCTGGTGGTTTTCAAATTGTGGTCCTTGTGTCAGCATTACCTGGGAACCTGTTGGGAATATAAATTCTTGGGTCCCAATCCAGATCTACTGAATCAAAAACCTCAGGGGATGGCTCCAGAAATCTGTGTTTTAACAAGACCTCCAGAGGTGATATGCATGTGCAGCTAAAGTTTGAGAGCCACTGGACTAAATTATGTTGCTTTGGCAATGCCAGGTGAGTAAGCTTGAACTTGATCCCACAGGCACTGGAAATTAGGGAAGATTTGTGAGCAGAGTTGTGGAATGATTAGTGTTTTAGATAAGGGAGTCTTCTGCTTTATTTTTCTAGTAAAGGCAGTTTTGTTTAGGAAAATATAAAAATTCCACAATATGTAGTGATCTTATTTAATCCATACTTTTCAGAAGGGTATATTAATTTGTAGTTTCTGATAATTGAATATGACAGTTTTTTAGTGACTCAATAGAACTTTGGAAGTTTCCTACTTAAGTGATTTTTATTCGCTATAAATTATAGAGTGAAGTTTTTTTGTGTATGTTATTTTATTCTGTGAACTTAAAAAACATTTTGCAGACTTAATAGGATCTAGGTGTACTCTTAAATCCTAAAGATATTGTCCAAATAATTTTAGAAAATGGCTGAGGCCATTCCCCAGGTCACTTAACTGTGTAATTTTTTCCCAAGTATGTTTTGCATTTTAAATGTTTTCATTTTTCCCTTAATCTTGTTATGTATCAGTAACACGTGGTGTGCTGGCATCTTCTGGAATAACACATTTGTTCCAAGTGAAAAGGACTAGGTTCAGAAAACCTAGTCAGCCAAGAAGTTTACCCGACAGAAACCTATATTGGGTCTAAAACTAATGTGCTCACATTTTCCATCAGAATTAAAATGGAATGAAACCAAGAAGGCACTATGAGAAGTTTGCTGGTCTCAGACCTGTAAGAACCGCATTAACTAAATATGCCATTTAGTCCTCTAGGACCTAGAGCAGTGATGGCAAACCTTTTGAGCTCGGCGTGTCTGAGATAGGCTGACTATTCCCAACATATTCTGTCCCTTTTCCCTGCTTTATTTCTTTAGATTGTACTTATCATATATTTTCTTGCAACTACTCTAAGCCTTTTCAGGCAAGGAATTATGCCTATTCCCCCACCTCCCCACTGTGCTATGGCCTTGGGCCTGGAACAGAGCCTGGTACCTGGTAGGTGCCCAATAAATAGTTGAGTTAAGCAAGTGAATGAATATGTCATGTAGAAAATTGTGATTCTGGCTGTATTGTAAAGTTAGATAAAGGAAATTAGGAATAGAGAGCAGAGATCAGGAGCCTATTGCAGGCAATGGGGTAAGAAATGATGAAGGCCACATTTAGCATCCCTTCAACAGCATCAATGGAGAGCTGCGGAAGGATTACAGAAAAATTTAGAAGATCAAAATGATTACGTTGTTGATGGATTGGGTGTTTTGGATGTGAGAGAGGGAGACGGCTAGGAAGATTCTCAGGTTTCTGACTTTGGCAGCTGGGTAGATGGTGGTTCTGTTCATCAGAGAGATACTGAAGGAGGAGCAGATTTAGAAAGGAGAGGGCTAGGTGGAGAGGCTTCAGGGAAGAAGGAGAACCTCAGATCTAAATATCTGAGTTTGATGTATCAGCAAGACCTATTAGCCTGAAATGATAGAGACGCTGTAGTCGGCTGAATGTATAGAACTAAAGCCCAGAAAAGGACACTTGGGAGTTAACTAGTGCCTAGTAAGGGTGTTTACTAGTGCCTACTAAGGGGGTTGTGACTTGATGTAGGCTAGTGATCTTGCGAAAGTCAAACCAGGAAAAGCCGTATATTACTCTGTGTTCTGTATAAGCACAGGAATTTTTAACTGTTGTTACTATTTCTTCTCTAGACTATTTTTTAAGTTACAAAGAGAAAGCTTTGAAAAAGAGAAAAATTTTAAAAATATATCCGTGATTAATTTTTGTTGGTACATTTGGAAAGAATGGAAAGGCATTTATCTTAGGATGAAGTGTCTGAGTACCTCTAGAGTGCAAAGAATTTACCTTTAGCTTGTCCTGGCTAGCCTCAAACTCTATATTTCACTTTCACAGCCATCTTCTTTTATTGAAAACATGTTGAAGTACTTTTTTTCCCTTTTAGTCACCGGAAATAAGTAAGCTCTTTAGTAAAACATCCAGAATGCATGCAATGAAAAATGTCTACATGTATTGAGTAAGATTTCTGGCATATATGTATCTGCTTAGTAATATAAATGTTAAACGGTTATGTTCTTCCCCAACACATTTTTCATGTATTTTGAAGCTTAGATTTTTGCCAATACCTTTTATAACTCTGGTTGATTTTTATTACCTTATTTAGTAGAAGAGAGTCAAGCATCTTGAACTGGTTTTCAACCTAAAATTTATTTTAAAAATTTGATTTCTCAAGGGGGAAGCACTGTTGAAAAATACTACTATATACAGATTCCTAGGCCATTTGAGGATAGTGAGGGGAGAGACACTGCCCAGTGAAATTTACAGAAACTAAAACAAAACCACTCTGATCTGTATCTATTAGTTGGTGAGTGCACTTTAGCTTTGGGTGAAATCTTTGACTTGTTATTTGAATTTAACCCTTGCTGCTTATTCTCATGTTGACACTTTGCATTACTCATACGATGTTGATGATCTCATAGTCTTAGCTTGCATTGGATCCTCACCAGGGCACAGAGGCATTAGGGGCTACACCGCCTATATTGCTACCAAGAAAACATAGATTCTGAACACAATATGTGGGATCTAAACTAGATTGCCAACAGTGAAATTATAGTTCCTTATTAGATGGAAGAAATTCAATTGAAGGGCCCAAGATAATCAAGATTTTATTATAAGAACCTTTTATATTTACTTAAAAGAAGCCTTGGGTATTTAAGGACGCTAGGAATAACCATTAGATTTCTCCATAGAAACAGAACCAACAGGAGACATATATTAAAATTATAATATTAATTAATATATATTATGAAGTAAGCATGTATTTTTTATAAAGAACAGGCTCGTAGGATTATGGAGGCTGACAAGTCCCAGGATCTGCAGTCGGGAAGCTAGAGACTCAGGAGAGCCAATGGTGTAGTTCCAGTGCTGTGGCCACAGGCTGGAGACAAGGAAGAAGAGCTGATGTTTCCCTTTGAGTTCAAGGGCAGGGCTAGGTAGTTTGTTAGTCCCTTTTCTTGTTTCTTGAAGTAGGCCTGTAGTGCTATCAACTTCTCTCTCAGGACTGCTTTCACTGTGTCCAACAGGTTCAGGGGGTTGTGTGTTCATTTTCATTTGTTTCCAGAAAGTTTTTAATTTCTTGCTTGATCTTGTTGGTAATGCAGGAAAAAAACCCTCTGTCCCAGGTTGAAGGCAGGCAAGCAGGCAGGAGGAATTCCCTTATAGTTGGGGTAGAGTCAGCTGTTTGGTCATATTCAGGCTTTCAACAGATGGCATGATGACCATTCACATTAAACAGGGTAATTAATCTGCTTTAGAGAATCTGTCAATGTAATTGTTAAACACATCCAAAAATTCCCTCACAGAAATACCAGAATATTTTTTGATCAAATATCTGGGTATCCTATGACCCATTCAAGTTGGTACATAAAATTAACCATCACAATGACTTATTTTAAATCTGTTTAAATTCATTCAATCAATAAGCATGGCTCATTCTCGGTTTCTAAAGAAGGAGACAAGTATTAACCCTTAATAAACCAAAATAAAGTAATATAAAATAAAAAATACAAGTTTTTCGTGTTTATATTATTTTTTTGTTGGTTTGTGTTTTAATCCTCACCCTAGGATATTTTTCCATTGATTTTTAGAGAGTTGAAGAGAGAGGGAAAGACAGAGAGAAACATCGATGTGAGAGAAACACATCGACTGGTTGTCCTCCTGCATGCATCCTAACCAGGGCCTGGGCTGGGGAGGAGCCTGCAACCAAGGTACATGCCCTTGACCAGAATCGAACCCAGGACCCTTTGGTTCACAGGTCGATGCTCTATCCCCTGAGCCAAACTGGCTAGGGCTCATGTTTATATTCTTCACCAAGACATTTTTGTGTGTATGTTGAAGCTAAATACATGGACTAAAATGGACTTTCTTATTCTGAACTTGGAATTGTTGAACAGATGTTAAGAAAATCATATACTTGCTTTTTCCTTTTTATTTGCTTATATCATAATACATATTCACCTGGAAGGTGGTACATAATCATAACGTAATGAACTAATAAACGTTTAGTCTGTTAAAAATTATTATTATATCTAGAGGATACCACAAGAATGTTTTCTTCAGCATTTTTGGCCCCTGAGTTACATTATTCTATTCTTACTTCATATTTGTGGCCCACTTTTTCTGCTGTGTGTTTCTGAATTCAGGCAGTGTAAAACGTTTGTGTTTACTGGACATAGTAGATAAACAAAGTTTTGATTTTATTTTTTCTTTGAAAAAGCATGAGAGTCCTTAGAAATACAATATTTAGCCACAAAGTATAGCTTATCACAGACGTGCCCCTTTCCCCACCCCATCTGCACTCAGCCTCATCTACACTTTATGAATTGGAAAGTACCAGGCAATTGGGGAAATAATTTCAAGATTTTAATAAGTGTATTTAGATTATTTAGACACCTTGGAGTCAAATACAAAAACAAAAATTACCTATTTTTATTTTAAAAATTTAAAGAATTTAAATGATTTAAGAATTCTGAATTTGGCTCATATTGGAAATTATAGAACTAAGAACTCCATTAAATAAACATACTCATTTTCTTAATAGCTATGTCTTAATTTCTCCAAATTTTAATGATATTTCTTGTTTCTGGTTACGTGATAATGATAAGGTAGCTACTTTTACAATGCAAAGGCTTTATGAAAGTGCCTTTATAAAATATATGTTTATCTCTCTTGATTGAGGAAACAAAAATTGAAAGAGAAAAGGGGCAAAAACATTACTGTACATCTGGAAAAGCAAACGCATTTCCCCCTCTTTTATAGGTACCTTTGTCAGCCTGACTCAGTGAATCAGATGTGGTGGGATTGGAGTGATTTGCTCTCAGTGAGTTAATATTTGACTTGCCAGCCAGTCTGATTTTGTAGGCTGACCTTGGGAGCACTGGCACTGCCATGATATCTTGTGGGCATCTCCCGCTTTGGGTAGCTAGGAAGTATTTGAGGCTGTGGCTTCATCACGAGAAGTCTGTCTGTGTGATAATAATCCAGACTGCTGTGTGGCCTTCATGTAAACACCACACTGTGGTGAATGCTTTCTCTGAAGACTCAAGTCCAGTGTGAAAACCTTTTTCTTTTTCTGAAAAAGGTTCGTGGCACTTTCATAATAGCCAGGCCTGCCCTGTTGATTTAGATCAAAATCATTTCCTCCCAACATCATAACCATTTTTTACTGTTCAGTGGTGCAGAAGGCATCATAAAGAGTTGGTGAAATGTTTTGGATCATTTGGAATTGAGTGGGTGATAAAAATGAAAATATCTTCAACAGAGGTGATAGAACTTCTTCTAAGGGCAGAAATAAAAGTATCTCCACACGAGGAATTTTCTAATGATATGAACCATTTGGAGAAACATCTAAGCTGAATGTTTGCAATTCCACTTAGTCTTTTTTCATGTCTACTCTACAGTGGAGTCTTAACTGTTTTCTCTTTCACATTTTCGGGAAAGGATTCACAACTCCTCTTAATGCTTAATTAATATTTATGAAGTCCTTTGACAATGAAGGACTCATTAAAATTCACTTCAAAAGAAAAAGAGATAAAAATACTTGAAGACTAAAGCAAAATGTGGTGGCAACTAGAAATTCACATCTCTTTTTCATTGTGAATTGCCAAGTCAGGAACACTGCAAACAAGTAAGATTCTTAAAAAAAAATGTTTCTAGGTTAAAAAAATGATTCTGGGTAGTAGTTAGACTATAATTCCACATATTTGATTATTACATAGTGACTTTAATTTTGCATTGACTATTATCTTAGTTGAGTGCTTTTTTTTCTGAAGATACTAGGAAATTCTACTTCTATATAGATGGCATATCACAGAAGATCAGACTTTGGAGTCAAACTTTTTGTGTTTAAATCTCAGTTTCAACTCTTCCTAGCTCTATGACCTTATATATTTAGATTACTTAGGCATTTTGGAGTCAAATACGAAAACAAAAACTGAGGCACATCCTCAGTGACTCAGTTTCTGTATTGTAATTTGGGGAAAATAATACTGCATGACTCATAAGCTTGTTGGAAGAAGCAACTGAGTTAACACATGAAAAACACTTAGAATAGTGCCTGTCACACTGGTGTTTTTGCCTCAAGAAACTTTCAGTTTACACTTCTTTGGCCCTAATTAAGGCCCTTTGGAAAGATCTTCGTTTTCCCTGGCTAAGGTGGTGCAAAGGAATGGTTAATGAACCTCACTGATGGGCAGCATTTTAGCTTCCTTTCTCATTTCAATTTCCCTTGTCTTCCCAGAACGTCAAGGCACTATGTCCTACCACTTAGAGCTACCTCGGACTGCAGCTGTTCTCTTGATGGAAACATGACATAGAATATAGGAATATCTACATATATATTCAGTTGCTTTCAAAAGCACAGTCTTTTATGAATGAGAAGTTACTGAAGTTCAACAAGGTGTTTTGAAGCTAGAACAGTTATACCATTTGGGTGTTACTCCATGTAAACCATTGCTCCTTGGTAATGGAAATAAAGAAATACCTGAGCATGAAATTGGGTAATTGACTAGAAAATTACTTGCCTGTTCATCATTACTTTAAATATGAAATAGAAGTATTGAGATGAGCAGAGAAATACTAAGGCATCCATCCACATATTTCTTTTTCTGTGAGGTTTAACATTTGCAGAAGTAAGCACTGACCTGGAAACCAAACATTTGTGGTTCTGTTGATAAATGTATTCCTCTAAAGAACATCCCATTTATTCTGAAGTAATTTGCCATTCTACTTTACACACTATAGGTCATAAGATTAAATTTGTCTTCGCAAAGAGCTGAGTTGCTGTTATTTAACTCAAACCTTATCTTTAAGACAAGCCTCATAAATTTAATAACAATTAGTCATAGTTTCCACTGGAATTTTTACTGCTTTCACCATCTGTCCTTCTCAGTCTATATACGCTAGGTGTTGGATCTGTTTCACAGTAACTGAATAAACTTCCACTTCTAATAACTATTTTCTGTTGGAAACGTGATTGCTATATTTATAATTTTTGAGAAGATGATAGTGAATCTGCTGCGATTTATTCTTCAATTTTTAGATGTGTCATAGGGAGACTGTCTTTTCATTTGTTAATGTGTGCATGATACCGTATTAGTAATGACCCGAGGTTAGGATATATAATCCTTTTACCATTTAATGGCTATTGTGGACTTGGTTGTGTACTCCTAGTTTTGAGTGCTAACTTTGCCTTTATAATTTTTAGCCATCTAGTCCTCATTTTGGAATGGAAATGCGTTAGTTTAGAGAAAGCAACTAAATTATCTCTACATTTCCAAGGTAAGCACTCCGGGCATTAGTACTGATTAGTCTGCTTCTCAGTGTTTGCTATAACAAGGCTACTTTTTCCCAGCTCAGTGTGGTTCCTGGCTCCCTTCTCCCATCCAACCATTATCAGAACCCGGAGTCCACTTCCTTTCTAGTTGTCAAAGCTAACGGATCCAAGTTGTCACGTTGTCTAATGCAAAGAGAAAAAGAAGAGAAAGAGGTCCAGGTGTTGAACTATGAATGTTCTGTAATTGTAAAACAGGCTTAAGTTTTTTTGTGTAAATGGCAGAATGCTCAGAATGCGAAGAGAATTTCTAAACTGTGTGCAGAAATGAAAATGTTCAGTGAATAAGCTTATCTTCCGCCAAGAGTCCTACCTTGATTTACAACTCTCACTTCACTGTATATGCAATAAAATTTCAGGATGAAATGGTTTTTTGCTTGGAGCGATGAGATTATTTTGTGCTCTGCAGAAATCCATTCCAACTTTATTAGTATTGCACTCTAGGAAGGTCTTATAGTATAGTTGGCTTGTCTTTTAGTCCATTATGATAATGAATATGTTTACTTATATAAAACTACTTTGAAAAGCTATAAAGTAATCTAGCTTTTTTCAAAAGTGTATTTTTAATATACTAAAAACTTATATGTCTTTCAAAAATTTGCATAGGCTAAAATTAGAATTGGATGCATATGTGAGCCAGTTAACATCAAACTGTAATTATTTGATTACAAATTTCAGCTAATAATAATATACAAATTGCTCATGCTTCTGTGGAGCAAACTGTTTAAAGTACTGTTCTAATCATTTTACATCTATGAATTAATAAGTACTATTATTTCCATTTTGCAGATGAGGAAATAGAGGTTCATGGAGGTTAAGTAAATAGTTTGAGGTCACATAGCTAATTATTCAAATTAATAATTGGGTAATCATATGTAAGTAAACTGTACTACTTTTAATAAGTGGATGATAATTGATAGGCCAGGATATATATTTGCAATTAACTTGTTCAAGGTGGGGTAACGTATATAACATGGTAAAGTTCCATGGGAACATCAACAAAGATGCATATATAGGGTGTCCCAAAAATATATATATACACACTTTAACAGCTAATCTATTACATTTTGAAAATGAAATGTATTTTAATAAACTGCCTTTATAATTATTCAAAGTGTGTATACATTTTTTGGTACACCCTGTATTTCTGATTGAGAAATGTTACATAGATGGTGAAGGAGAGGGAGGCTGTTGTGGGCTGAAAGGATATTATGAGCAAAGGCATGGGGATATAGAAAACATCTACACTAATAAAAGAGAAACATGGTAATTAGCGTACGACCACTACCCTTCCCATTGGCTAATCAGCATATCCTTATGCAAATTAACTGTCAGCCAAGATGGCGGCCAGCAGCCAGGCAGCTGGAAGCGAACATGAGGCTTGCTTGCTCCAGTGACTGCAGACTGCAACGTTCCCCGCCTGACTTGCCGGCCTCTGAGCTACAACTCTAAGAAACTATGTACTATGTTGCAAATAAGAAGCTAAACAAAACCCTAGAAAAAAGGTTTCAGCCTGCCGGGATCTCAGAGCTAGAGTTATACATTGTTTCAATTATAGCAGCGGAAGCCTCAGAGCTAGAGCCAGAGCTAAAGCTGGCCCAGAATAAAAAAAAAAAAAGAAAAAAAAAAAGGAGTGGTTGGGACCTTCAGTCAATTGCCAGCCTGAAAGTAGCCCTCAGCTCCTCACCCAGACTGGCCAGGCACCCCAGTGGGGACCCCCACCCTGATCCAGGACACCCTTCAGGGCAAACCAGCCGGCCCCCAGGCCTCTATCCTATATAGTAAAAGGGTAATATGCCTCCCAGCACATGGATCAGCAGAGCCGCGAGGCCTCCTGGCACCGGATCAGCGTGACAGGGGGCAGCGCCCAAACCCCCTGATCGCCCTGCGGCTCTGTGTGTGACAGGGTGCGGCGTCCCAACCCCCTGATCGCCCTGCAGCTCTGTGTGTGACAGGGTAGAGCCATAACCTCCCCATCAGCCCTGCCCTGAGTGTGACAGTGGCGGCGCCCCAACCCCATGATCGGCCCTGCTCTGTGGGTGATAGAGGGCGGCGCCCCAACCCCCTGATGGGCCCTGCTCTGTGCGTGACAGGGGGCAGCTCCCCAACCCCCTGATGGGCCCTGCTCTGTGCATGACAGGTGGGAGCTCCTCAACCCCCTGATGGGCCCTGCTCTGTGCAGGGGGCAGTGCCCCAACCCCCTGATTGGCCCTGCTCTGTGCGTCACAGGGGGTGGCGCTGCAACCTCCCCATCGACCCTGCCTTGAGTGTGATAGGGGGCAGTGCCCCAACCCCCTAATCAGCCCTACCCTGAGCGTGACTGAGGGTGGCATCGCAACCTCCCAATCTGCCCTGCTCTGTGCATGACAGGGGGTGGCGCCCCAACTCCCCAATCAGCCCTGCTCAGAGCCCGACCAGGGGCTGCACCTAGGGATTGGGCCTGCCCTCTGCCACCCAGGAGCAGGCCTAAGCCAGCAGGTCGTTATCTCCCGAGGGGTCCCAGACTGCGAGAGGGCACAGGCCGGGCTGAGGGCCCCCCCTCCCCCCCCGTGCACAAATTTTTGTGCACCGGGCCTCTAGTGGTGCAAATAAGAAGAATGAGGTGTGGACAGGGAGAAGGTCATGGTAAGAGATGAAATTGGAAAAATAGGTTGAATCAGTTCATGAAGAACCCTGAATGCCTTCATAAGAACTTTAGAACCATTAGAGCTTTTTGTTTGTTATGCTTTAGCTTTTTGGTTTTACAAGTTTATGCACCTGTGTTGTTATTTTTAGAAGGCAGCAGTGCAAATAATGGGCTATAGAAGTGGAGGGAGATCAGAGAATACAGCAGTAGTACTGATTAGGGACGGATAGAAATGAGAGGCTCTGGTTATTAGCTTGTATTTTGCCATAAGGGAGCTTGTATTTTGCCATAAGGGAACAAAGCAGGTCTAGGAAAACCTATTCTTGTTACTGGAAAAAACAACCCAAAGCTAACATCATCATCATTATCATCATCATCATCCAGGTGATTTGGTTAAAATAGTTACGTGGAATAGTGAAGATCTCCGCTCAGCCTTATAACCTTATATCTGAGCCTCAGTCATTCATAAAAATGGGCATAATTGTACCACCTGTGGTAAGTTCTCAGTAAATAGTAGTGTTCTTTCTCTTATTTGTGGATCATTTCAGTAGTTATTTACTTGCCTAAAGTGTACACAGCATACTGTGATAGTCGATGTATACAGTAAAGGGTTAATTGACAAGCCACTTTCTAAATACAGTCTTTATTGTCTTCTTACATTTTAAAGTGAATGTCCACATTACCTATACATCCTCTTAGTTCTCTTCCTATTAAACATGGGACATTAGAATACAGCGAAGTTATATAACTAGATTTATATGATTTTACAAGGTGCGGCAAAAGTAGGTTTACAGTTGTGAGTACTCAAAACAGAATTTATTCTTGTATTATTATTTATTATTGTATTATTTTCCATACGAACAACTGTGAACCTACTTTTTCCCCACCCTGTATATCAATGGAAGATCTGAGGTAAATGATTAAGTATAGGTTAGTTATAAAACTTCATTAGCACTTTATGTGGATATTATAGAATGTATATGTGTATAATTTTTTAATCAGTTTAACAAACATATATGTTCATGTACGAATCTTGCCAAGTGCAAGATGCTAGGCAGATCTACCAAATGGTTAACGAGTAGTAGCTGATACTACCTAGCAGTTGGCCATAACTCATCAGGTGAATTGAATATGGCATACAAGGCATCTGTTTTTAAGATGCACTTCTATAAAGTGCTCTGAAGGCAAAGCTGATAATACAGCCCTGAATATGAGTTGGTAATGTTGGCGATGTATCATGTTCTGTCCTGCTGTTTCTTTGAATGGTGCCACATGTATTTATCAGCAGTGGCAGGAGCCGTGTCTTCTTTTCATGCTATAGATATGAAAAAAGAATGCATATCAGCCAAGTAGAAGTTACGTAGAACCATCATGTGTTTGAAGTAGAAGGGAGGTTGGAGAGCATGTCTTCCTACCAACTCATTGGACTAATATGGTAATTCATGATACACAAACTATTGTGGCCCCTAGGTTGCTTTGAACCTGGCAGCATTTTTAGCATGATTGTCCCCATCTTTTCTGAGCCTTCTGTTCTTTGCTTGGCCAGGCTAAAAGAACTCAAGTATTTTTGGCAGGAACTAGACTGACTTACACAAATGACAATGAAAACAAAAACACACAAAGCAAATGAGACACAGGACTGAAAGGCTATGGTAAGTAGCCATAACCTCCTGTGACTACTGGGTGACAACCATAACAGATTATGTTCAGGCCTTTGGAACTCAGGACTTACTAGAAATTTAGCTGAAGTGATTTAAAAGGGGGCAATACTGCAAAAAAAAAAAAAAGCGAAAGGAACTGGAAGTGTTTGAAAGTTCACATGACAGGATCAGACAACCCATCTCTCAGAGCAGGCTAATAAGATTTCAGGGTAACAGTATATTTCAGTGGTCGCTAAAGGAGGGCACGTGCTATCATGCTGCTGCTTCCTCTCTTCATGCACAGCCCTATAATACCTTATGGAGGAGGGAATTCAGGTTTTGGTGCCACCACTCTCTGATGTTTGTTCTTTTTTGCTTTGTAATTTATTCCCATTTTACTAACACTAAGAAGAATTAAAAACACAAACTTAATCAGTTGAGTTAATATTCTGTATCAGAGCAAAATTCACCCTTTATTAACTATAGTTTATAATTCAGTTAATAAAATGCTCAAAGGAAGTAAAAGTTATTTCTAGACTAATATGTTAGTTTAATTTTGGAAATTCACAACTGCTGTTCATTTTTGGCTTGTCATTTTTCTTTCTTCCAGTATAATATGGTCTCTTTAATCTATCCTAACCCCTTTCTCAGTAAACTCATTAATGCAACTCACAACATAAATTGTTTTATATGTGTGCAATATTCTGTAAATATGTAAATGTAGATATCAGCCTTAAGGTCTGCCTGAAATTAGGTGGGTAAAGTCAGGGAATATCCATCTATACATCCATATGTAACATATAGATACATGGACTTAGTTGTGAAGGATTTCCCGTGTTTGTAGCTAGGTAAGCTTGGATTTATTTTTATTTCTCTGTCCATAACTAGTTATGATCTTAGGCAATGAGGCTTGGATGCCCTTTCCCCAAATTCTTTATTAGGTAAAGGAAGTAGCTGGAAGTAGTTAGAGGTGTAACACATTACAGTGTTTTGGAATGTTTTGGTTACCAGAGCAGCCGCTACTTTCTGCACATGATTCCTTTCTTTAGAAACACCCATTATCACTCTCTCTGTTACCCATCCAGGGAATGTGGTCATGGGAATAGCAGTTACTGTGGGGCACTGTTATATGATGGTGTTGCCTCGGGTCATTTCCTTCACACTAAATTTCTAATCTAGACAGGTATGTTTGGCTGAGTCTTGTCTAGTGAGCTAATTCATTCATCGGTATTTCTTCCAGAAACATATCCTGAGAACCTGTGTTTACCACCTCAGCTTTATTTGGTAAATCGTCACCATGCTGGTTTTCCAAACCAAACATTCTGGCCATCCGGGAGATTTCCAAGTCAGTAGCATGGCTGGGGCAAGAAATCATGATTCCAACACCTGTTTCGAGCCGTGTTATCCTGTTACACGTGTGACTTGGCCTATTATTGTAAGAGCCGGTGCTCGGTTACGTGTTTTGTATACAAGTGACTGCATTTTGGTATAAAGGCATAAGCATAGCATCGCAGGTGTTCCTTTCAGGGTCCTTTTGCCTTTCTCCCCAATACACTCACTCTCTCTTTGTCCTAAAACCCCTTTTCAGGTGGGCTGATCTAGGCTGGGAAAACAACTCCTTTTTTACAACCCAGAAAGGAAATTGTGAAGGCCAGCCACCCTCTGTGAGGCTGACTGGGGCCCTGGGTGTGTGAGAAGAGATGGGATCCAGCAGCCACATGGTGGGGGGGGGGACTCCCCTGAGATGACAAGCATGAATAGAAGTTCACAGTTAGGAGGTCTGTGTTGAATGGAGGGGGGCATACAAGGATATTCCACACCTGGTGCTTCCTGTCTTCGCAGTGAGAGTGGGAGGGAAGAAAGACAGCTGGGTCTTCAAGAATATTGAGGTTTTTGAGAAGCCACTGGGATTGGGAGACAACACATGACAGAGGGAGGCAGAGGAGGACCTAGGAAAAAACCAGCATATTCCGCTCGTCTCCTCCAGCAGAGAGAGCCTCGGCCCCCGTGTTCCCCACGCATGTAGAACAGGGAGTGGAGGCCTCTGGGTTTGCTGCTTACTGACTAGAAGAGTGAGGCTGAGAGACTTGACATGTGCAGTTATGAAATGTGTACGTACATTTTTCAGCCGCTCCCCATACTGCTCAGAGTAGCACTGTGCATCCTGCTCAGAGCATTAGCTCTTGTTCAAGGCCCTGGAAAAAGAAAATACAAACATGTTTGAAAGGTTTCAGTTTTTTTTGTTTTTTAGCATTAGCCTGGGGGGGGGTTGTTCAGTAGTGAGATACTTCTGAGGTTTGGAGAATACTAGGAACATTTGGCAGAAAGAGAGGTTTTGTGGGAATAATTTGTTACTGGTAGATCCTCACTGTGGACATACTTGTGGGAGGGTGTGAAAGGAAGGATTATACAGACACTGAATCTTTTGAGTGAATGTGAGTATGATGGATAGTGATGTTTTAAAGGCTCGGTGTGATTGTTCTGGATCATTACTAAACATAATTAGAAGGCAGACTTTGTCTAATCTTGATTGGGAACCCAATCATTCAATGGCCAGCCTTTCCTTTGGTGACTATTTTTTTTTGTGTTTTTTTTTTTTTTAATAATGTCACCTTTAAGTCTCTGAGTCTAATGCAGGTTTTGAGTGACTAAGTACACGGTTTTTAGTGCAAGCATTGATCATATACCATTTGCTGGATATGCTACTGCCATTTTTCTGATCCAGGCTTGTTATACCAGCAGTGAAAATATAGTTTTCCCAAGACCAACTAACTGATCATTATTCTAAGCATTTGCTACTGATAGCCCAACATTTAATTTTTTGTGTGGGTTGTCTCAGTTCTCTTGGTGTAACAGACACGTATGTTGATTTTGAATATTTTATTGTTGTTCAACCCGTTATATGATTGGTGAAACAGCCCAGAAGAGGTGATAGTGGAGAAGGCATTAAAGGTTGGCGAAGAGGTGGCAGGGCGTTTGATGTTATGCAGCAGAGATGCTTTTGAACAGTCCTGCTAAAAAATACATCTCAGGAGATGCAGGATGTTTTCTAAAAGGAGTCCGCATTGGTGTGCTGTTCCTTCAGGGAGCATTTGTAATGCGCACAGGAATGTGTTGGTGGAGGGATCAGATTCCAGGCTAACCCTTCAGTTGCTTTCAGTAGTTGACATAACACACACCTGTGTGTTCTCTTCTCTGACCTCAAATTGTTTTGAAAAGCTCCTGACATCTGGAGGTGTGAAAAGGAGCAGATTGTGATATGCTTTCTGACAAGTAGGAGAAGTAAGTTCTACATGTAGTGTTTTACCTGAATGTGGCACTTGATTTATCTCATGTCCTTCTAATCAACTGTAAGAAAACCCCCAGTGTTCCCAGATATATCGGTGTTTTTCTTGAAACATTGGAACATGCTAGAGAGAGAAACATGTAAACATATTTCCATGAAAAATGGCACTCAGGTAGTGTTTCATTTTCTTGAGAGGAGTCATTTTGGAAACTCTCTTTCAAAATAGGGGAATTGTTTGTGAGTAGCAATAGCACTGACAAAGGAAACAGACCTAATGCAACCTCACCTTCTACATAGCGGTAGGTAAAGCTTTCCTTGGTAACATCAGCATCAGCATTGCCGTGAATGTTGTCCCTTAAGAGAAAATATCCATCAAGTATCAGTAAATTTCCTTTGACCTTGAACTATTTGGCAATAACTTTGGTAATGGAATCTGTGGTCTTTTTATTTTCCCCCTTCTTTGGTCATATTTTCTTTTTTATCTTTTTATTTTGTCTTTATTGTTGAAAGTATTACAGATGTCCCCCCATGGCCTTTTAACATATAGGTTACAATATATATTTTATGTATTGTATTTATATTATAAAATAAAATGTTTAATATTTTTGTATTTCAACATCCCTGGGATCCTAGACTGATTTTTATTAAATTCACAGATTTTTCTTTTCAAAATTGGGCTTCCCTTGGTTTGGCATCAGTAACTTATTCCTTGCAATCTACTTAATTGAGTAGCTTCTGCTGTTTATCCTAAAATTCAGATAAATGGCTTTCAGCACAGTGTTTATAGTTTAATAGTTCCTAAAGTGAGTCAGCATTATCTGCTAGCGCGTACGTGTCATTACTAATGATCTCTCTGCTTATACTTTCGTGCTAGTCAGGAGACACTGAACTCTACAAAGGCAAGAGCCTGGCACAGTTGGGGGTGGGTGGGCTGTTTGGCATGGCGCCTATTGGCAATACGTTCTTTTCCCTTATCGGTATAAAATGGGAAGAGAAATATGTGCTTTACCACAATTTTAGCGCGCACAAAATTGCCACAGAATGCCATATTCTAAGGGCTGGGGTGAAGATAATTTAGGAAGTGGCTATTAGAGTTGTTTGATTCCAGGTTATCTGTCTAATTAATAATCAGCACAACTTTAATACTTTTCTGGTTAGGCTATTTGACTACGTGATGGAAAATGGGCGCCACTGGGAAACGTTCATATTCCTAACAAAAAGCTGCTATGGTTTTAATGACGAAAACACACATATTTTTGTTTGCCAAGAAAGATGGAGAGAAAATAAATAAGTTTATTAACTAATCATTTACCATAAATAGGACTTGCTCCTTTTGAAATGACCGAATGAGTTAAAACTGACAAGTTGTACCGGTCTCTAGTTCATTAAAGAGTGAAAGTTCTTGCCTGCTATCCCACATGATTTCCCAGTTGGTTAGGTAAACGTAAGAGAATGGTTTCTCATGGCTGAAGTACCAACTGTTAAATGTTGGTAAAATATTTTGTTTGATCTATGTTCTCGGTGAGTGTGGAAAACTTTCTAAGTGAAGTGGCACTAAGCATTGTCCTTTGTTTCCACATTAGTATTATTATGGTTTGGGAGCACTTTGGTCATTTAAATAGAACATGACTTAAGGATATATTTCTTACCTTCTTAATCTGACACTGATATTTAAGGTCATATATCCAATTTATCAAAATATCTCAGGCAAAAACATAGGATACAAAGGTACATCTAACTTATGTTAGTATGGCTCAATATACAGAGACACCTAAAGAAAGGGTTTATGAGAGATAATTATATTTCATGTGGCATCTTAAATTCAGGTTTCTTGTTCTTTTTTTTTTTTTGGTTGTTTATTGTGAAATCCCATACTGATAATTATTTAAAAGTGGATGAAGGAAACATTTTGATCAAGAATATGATGTATGTGCAGGTACATTATTGGCATACATGAAGAGATATAAATTGGATAAGGAAAATTTAAAGGTAAGATCAATAAGGCTTTTTGGAGCCTGGGCCACTGAGTCTGCTAGGCTTTATATAATTAAACACACACACACACACACACACACACACACACACACACAGATTGCTTTTAGAGAATGTTTTGAAAACTGAAGCCATTTGTTTATGGAAAGAGGGACAGCTTGAGCAGCATCAGGCCGGAGTGTTCCTAAGCGTGCCACACTCAGACTGAAGATCACACAATCGTTATACTAACATAGGCTCAGTTCAGACCTTTCCTCAGTGTTTCTGCCCAGAGTCAGCAAGCTTGTCCTTTGGCCTCTTATTCCTATAAATCACAGGGATGTGGATGGTGCTTCAGAATCTCAGCACTATTTTAATATTTAAGTATAATTTGGGGGAAATTTTTTATATTAAAATATCAGGAGTCTGTATATTGCTAGTCACATAAATACATACCCAAGACCCAGTTCAACCATCCTATTTCACTTTGGATGCTCAAACCAGATTATGGGAATAGTTAGGAGAATATTAATATATTTTGTGGCATACCTTTTAAAACTTGGTCCTCCTTTGGTTGGCCTCAGAGTATGACTAGGGACTTTGATGCAGTATTACCAACAATAATGTCTGCATATATGAATGTCTGAATATAGGGAAAAGCTGTAAGACTTGCCAAATTCTGATGGGAAGAGAATGTTTTTATGGACATGGAATTCCTTTTGATCTAGTATGTATCATATGGAATTTTCTTAATAACACTTTTTATAGACTGGTTGGCTTAGCAGGGAATTAATATCTAATGAATGAAAAAATAAAATATTGAGCATTTTCTTTAATATACACATTTAAGTTATATTTACATTTTAAAATTGATATTTTTTAAAATTTCAACTCTTTGTATATATAAATGAATGTTCTTTTTGGTTTTTAAACCATCTGCTATTAGGAAAGGGTATCTGTTTTTTAGATAAGGTTTTAGATTATTTATTTAAAATGGCATGGATACTAGCCTGGGAGACAGATGGTTTTGTGTTTATAGAGAGTGTAAAAGGAAACAGTGAAAGTTTTGGTGTGAGTGATTCGTCAGCAGCCTTTTTATGACAAAAGAACAACAGTAAAAAAGGTAACTTCTCTCCCACTCTCCCAATTAGATTTTAAGGTTTGTGGGCATAGCAGTCATTTCCTCTTCATCTCTGTGAAACCCAAAGTGCTATGTAGGCAGCCTTGTATATGACAAATATTTCTTTAATCAATCTGGATTGGTAGCAGTTTTATGCTAGGTTAAAACAAGTTGGGTTGTTTTTTTTTTTGCTGTTTTACCATACATGGTTAATAGGATAGTTGTGTCTGAAACATAAACTTTATGTAAAAAAATTTAATGAGTCAAGTCGATATGGTGGGATTTAATAAAAAGACAAAATTAATGGTAATCATTTAGTTGTCATTTTTCCTAACATTTTGAACGGCTCCAAATTATAAAAGAAGTTTGACATTTAGTATAAGTAAACTTCTTAAAAATGTTTATGTAGCTGATCAATTTGTGAGGTTGTGCTTATTTTAAAAATAAACTTAGGAATTGCATGTTCAAGTACCCTTCTGAATGTCAAAGGATAACATAAAAAATAGATTTCTAGATATTCAAATGTCCTCTATTTTTCTGCCTTGCATAGAATCAGAAGCAGCTTTTAACCATCTGGAAATGTTACATAATACACCGTGGTCAGTGACTTTCTTTTGGTTTCTTCCTTTTTATTTATTTTATTTTTGATTCTAAGGTTTCCTTTCTGTTTTACCTTTCCATTGTCATATGCCATGTATCCTGAACATAGCTCAGTGCCTGGCCGGAATAATCTCTCTTGCCAGCTTATAATCAAAGGGCGTACTGAGCAAAACAGCTGAGCTGTATTAGGCAACCACAGTCTGGACTGCATTGCTTAACTGCTGAATAACACATCACAGGTGCAGGATTAGTGCTGCCTACGGTGCTGGTCTTTTTAGTGGAAACCCCTAGCAATTCTGTGCCTCCTCCTCATGTCTCATCCCAGGGAACCTGGCAATGATCTATCAAGCGCACAGAAATCAAATGTGAGTAGTGGGAAAGGCTTTATATCTTACAGAGGCTCGTTTTTCCCCTCCAGAAATTGTAAGCAAGATCAGTTAAGCCAATCCTGGCACAGGCACAAAAGAAGATGATAGAATTTAGTCTTTTCTTGGCATAGAGAGTGAAACAGAAAAATTCGGGGGGAGGGGTGTCAAAAATTTTATGCACAAAAAATCACATGGCAAGGAAATGCAGTTTAACTTAGCTGCCCCAGCACTGTATAATTTAGCTGACTTCTAAACTACTAACTAAAATGTCCACATATATTGCTTTAGCTTTTGCATTGCATATGTGTTGGAGTATGTGGTGTGCTTGCCTCTACACATTTTCAACACTGTCCTGGTGAAAATTAAATGTTGTGGCTGTGTAAAGTCCTTGGGGTATAATTTAACCATTCTTAGTTTGTGGCTCTGTGAATTCTTCAGCTATCTAGGACATATGACTAAATTCACGGATTATAAAAGTCAAGGTTGCTTTCTTGCAAATATGGCCTTTAAAATTGCAAAAATATGTTAAAATATAAATTAAGGATCTGAATATTAAAACAAATGAATGTTTTAAAAATAAAGTAACTAAGTCATTTACTTTTGATCAGGAAGGTTAGGAATTGTTTTAGTGAGGTCAAGTATATTCTCAGCAATGAAGGCGATTTTAGTAATTCATATCACTTTTGGTATCTATCTTAGAAAACTTTCTATGAAGCAAAGCACATGAATGTAAACAAAGCCCAGTAGATAGCACTGCAGGTTTTGAACAGTTGTGTATTTAGTTTAGAATTTTTTTTTCTTAAAACTCTATAGTGGCATTCTAATATTCACAGTTTTTATTTTATTTTTTTATTTTTTAATTAAATCTTTATTGTTCAGATTATTACAGTTGTTCCTCTTTTTTCCCCCCAATAGCTCCCCTCCACCTGATTCCCACCCCACCCTCTGCCCTTACCCCACCCCCCCACTGTCCTCATCCATAGGTGTACGCTTTTTGTCCAGTCTTGCTGATTATCATTATTCCATATTTTTTCATCAGAGATAGATCTTTAAGTTTATTGATGATGGTAGTAGTTGATAACAGTGCATTCTGTGATATTTTAAAAGTATGTATGTATTCTATGCCTCAAATATTTGTTTTTGCCTCAAATATTTAAACACTTGAAATAGTGTTATGTGTGTATTTTTAGGTCGATATGCTCTTTAACAATTATTCAGTTAGAGGATGCAGACAGTATGGGGAACAGAGAGATCCTAAATGCTTTCCAGGTTTTTTCTGTGGGGAAAAAGAATGGCATGAACATGGTGATTTGCTTTTTGGTCTGTCTGGCTTCATTGTCACTTCTCTTCTCTACGTATATGAGTCTGTTCAAAGTAGTTTTACACATCAGGCTGACTTGGAAGTGCTTTGCAAAGCGGCAGAGTACGTTTTAGTGTGGGGGCAAGTTGAACATCTACTTTGATTAGCTTCAGAACTCTGTGAAGCAGAGCATTGATAGAAACGTCTCTGAATAGAACCCGAGCGGCTGGCCTGGCAGGCTGCCAAGTCTTTGACATTATTGTCGAAGAGACCATGTGTCATTTTCTTTTCCAACAATGTGGATTTGACCAGACACATTTAATATTTTTAAAAACAGAGATATTTAGAATTTTTTAATCGTTCTGTCAGCTATGATTATCCTATTTGATGGGTATAGATTGAGTTGGATGTTAAATTATCTTTAAACATTGTGGCTACTTGCTTGTCAAGCCCCTTATTTCTTATATTGATGCTTTTATTAAACTACTTATACTCATGTTGTGTTTGGAATATTTTCAAAGATTTTTAGTTTGTTTGAACATTTTGGATGATTTTCTCCAAATTCAAAAGCATCTTAACACCTGAGGGAAAGGTTAACTGCTGTTTTACCTTTAAAGATTGTATGTGTGATAACCAAAGTACTGTCATTGCTATCATAATAGATTATTATGCATACTCAGGCTCAGAACTCTGTAGTAGTTGCCTATAAAACCAACAAATATAAATGTCTATATTGTCTGTTCACATTTATGTAATCTATTTAATCTTTTCATGATTTGCACAGGTCCTAATCTAGTATCCCATACAACAAAACACTTGAATGATAGAAGGTTTCACTTTTTATCCAGGTGGTTTGGAGTCTCTTGGCAGGGTTTGTAAGATATACTGATAAAATGTTGAAAACATGATTATTCTGCAGAACCTGAGTGATGTGGTAATGTGGATGTGTGTGGTGAAAAGAGAAACAATTGCCATTAAATGGAAACATGTAGAAATATTTGATGATAAAAGCCCCAGTGTCTATAGACAGCCAGCACATCTCCAGCATGTTAAAACTAAATGTGTTTTTCTTAACCTACTCAATAGTGTTAACAATGAACCACTGAAATGAAAAACTGTCCTTATGTCTCCCTGGTTTTGCTGCTTATGTTTTCCATAAAAGATTGTGGTTGATTACTGCCACCCATAGTAATCTTTCCTTCTATGCACTCCTACCTATGACTTACTTACATTTGATAATTGTATGTGGCATTGTGACATCTATTTTATTGTTTTCATATACTATTTTTGGGTTTCCATATGTAGTTGATTTTTCTTACCATGTCCCATGTGTAGTTGATTTGTCTCACCAGCAAAATTATTATTTTATTGAGGGTACTTCCAGTGCTCAGGGCCATTATGTTATGTAGATGGAATAGGTTTTATGATTACTTGCTAAATAAATGAATGTACCACAGGAAAAAAGAAAATTAATAACAATACATTAGTTGGCTCTGAACAAACTTTCAATGTTTCTTAAACCAAGAGGCTCTGTATTTTTATAGACTTTTTCTCACAGTGATGAATCTAGAAAGAAAGGGAAAGTAAAATAAAATAAAATGAAGTAATATATTTGAAGAAGAAAAGGAAGAGAAGTAGAAACATATAGGAGACTAGTGGCCCGGTGCACGGATTTGTGCACATTGAAAGGAAATCAATTAGAAGTAATATTTTAATATCACTATTTGCCTTTTCTCTATAATAGAAGTGTCAGAGATTAAAGAAAATTAATAAAATGTATATGAAAATAATATGTAAATTGATTAACAAATAAACAATAACAACATGATATAACAATAACAAAGACATGATATAACAACAAAGACATGATATAAAAACAACAAAAACATGATATAAAAATAACAAAAACATGGGGTAAAAACAACATTGATAAAAATAATGACTGATAAATTGATTAAACTTATTCTAATATCTCCCTGTATACCACATTAAGAGTAAAAACACTTTCAGAGTGCTTGACTAATTTCCCTTGTGATGAAGTATTTACAACTTTAACTTTAATGTCACATGCTCTTCGAACTTGAGAGAAAGCAACATATAACTGAGCATGTCCGAAAACGGGTTCAGGTAGGAATATTCCTACTCTGTCTAGAATTTGTCCTTGTGATTTATTAATAGTCATCACAAATGCTGGCATCACCGGAAACTGTCTTTGAATTAATGTAAATGGGAGGCCAGTGTCAGATGGGGTCAAATAAATTCTTGGAATCAGAACAACTTCTCCTTCCGCAGATCCTGTTAATACTTCAGCTTTGATTATGTTAGGTCACAATCTTTTGATAATAAATCTAGTACCATTACAATGATCCCATTTACTATTAAGATTTCTCAGTAGCATGATGATTGCATCTACTTTCAATTTTAATTTATGACACAGCATTTCCAAAGGAGTAATACTATTAAGAAATTCAATGAGAAAATTTTCCTTTTCGGCATCATCTGTTGAATCGATGGAATCATCACTCAAATAGGTATGAAAATCTCCATCGAATATATCCAAAATTTCTTTAATTAATTTATGAACGTGCTCATTTTTAGGACAAAGAATTGCATGTTTAGATATATTTTTAATATTATCTATAGATATACTATTTCCAAAGGTAGCTTTAATAATAGATTCGTTACAAATCATTTCACAGAGGATTTCAGTAGTATCCATTCTGAGAGCTATATATATATTGCGCATGCACAAGTCAATGTTTATTTTTAAATTGCCAGTGTGCGTCATATGTACCGGCCGGCCAGTCGGTTGGCCAGTAGGACTGATGTACGGTCGGTCACTTAGCCTTTTATATATATAGATGAGTGAGCAGGGACCAGAGGAACAAAAAATAAAATAGGAAAAGAGAAAAATCTGAAGAATTAAACAAACAAAAATAGGAATAGCAAGTTTCTGCTGCCCAAAAAACAATGATTCACTCTTACTATGTTCAAGGAACATAGTAGGTGCTTTTCTTGGACTATCTCATTCAGTTTTCACAGCAAACAGATGAGTGCTGCCACTCTCCACATCCTCTGTAAGGAAGGTTAAGTGACTTGCTTAGGCCACAGAGCAGGGAAGTAGCTGAACTGGGTTTGAACTGTTCTGTCTGTTTTATACTCTATCCTGGTCAAGTCTGCATCCACTGCTCGGTGAACACACCTGATACTGGTTTTTTACCCCACATTTCATCCCCCTTCACCTTCCCTTGTCCCTCTTTCCTCTGACTCCTGAAACTCTTGAAGAAGAAAGATTTCCATGCAGGTAACATCACAGTTAATAATAAGAAAGTATACCCTTCCCTTATAATATACTAGAGGCCCGGTGCATGAAAATTCGTGCACTTTGAGGGAGGGGGGTGTCCCTCAGCACAGCCTGCGCTCTCTCGCAGTCCAGGACTCCTCGGGGGATGTCCACCTGCTGGCCCAATCCCCCAGGGAGCGGGCCTAAACTGGCAGTCAGACATCCCTCTGGCAGCCCGAGAGCCCTTGGGGGATGTCTGACTGATGGCAGCGGGCCTAAGCCATCAGTCGGACATCTTCAGTGCTGCCGAGGAGGTGGGAGAGGCTTGGCTTGTGGCTGAATAGAGATTCCCCCTGTGGGAGCACACTGACCACCAGGGGGCAGCTCCTGCATTGATCGTTTGCCCTCTGGTGGTTAATGCATGTCATAGTGACCTGTCGGTCTGACATTAGGGTCAATTTGCATATTACTCTTTTATTATATAGGATTATTATATAGGATGTGATTTTGCTTTGGTATTTTTGAATCAAAATTGTATTTATATTTTGTTACTTTTCAAAAGAATTAGGCACATATCCTAACTTTGTAGTAATCATTGGGTTTCATGTTGTTTATATGTGTGTGTGTATGTGTGTGTGTGTGTGTGTGTATAAAGTTTTTATTACAAACAACATAAAAATTTATTTGAAAATGTGTTAATAAAATAAAAACAGGTTAAGCAATGAAAATTGAGAAAGCTAAATAGACAGTAAATTAAATCATTAAATTGAGTGAAATGATTCAAGATTTAAGTGATAAAATAAAAATTAGTTATCTATTAAGTATTCTTATTTAAGATCACTAAAAGTTATTTTTAAAATTAACATTATTTTTAAGCTCTGATTTAAGTTTTATTACTGTTTATTATAGACTCTTGTTTTTAACAAATGCATTTAAACCAGTTTTAGTTAAGAAAGGAAATAGGCATTGCTTCGTGTTATTTATTATCATACACGATAGCTAGGGGTAGAAAGGATCATTCCCAAAGCATTGCTGGCCAGTACAGGACTTTCAACATTTTCTTCCATTCATCTTTTTACCAAAAATACTTAAGTGCAAACTAGTGTGATAAGAATTGCAATTTCTCTTCTTGCTCCTTGCCTGCCCTCTGGTGTAGAGGGGATAGAACAGTGAAGACACAAAATTTTATTACTTTTTTATATATTCAGAGAGCTAAAAAATAAGCAAAAAAGAAAATGAAGGAAAACAATTACTAAGTAGATCCTGTGGCACAAAATAATAATGTCATTTTTAAATGAATTTTGATAACTCAAATTCATTTCTAAGCATATTGTGTATTGATATTTAATTTTCCTTGAATTAATTACCTTTGTTGTTCATAAAGATTGCTCTCTATGTATTTTAATGTTGGCAATGGATTCTGATGTTCTCTTCACTATGACATATAAAAACTAAAAATGTCTCACTTATGGTATATTTGCAGTGATAAAAATGTTACTGAGAAAAAAATAATCAAAATTAAATATAGCCAAAACATTTTGGGATCTAATGGATGAATATAGAATTTAAAATTTATTTGTTGTAGAGTTGTAGTAGAATTGTACATTTTTTTAGCATTTCACTTTTGTTTTGTCTCTGATTTTTCTGGGAAAAAAAATCTTGTTCCATTTTCTTTTGTAAAAATCATATGGAAGAGTTCATAATATCATAAACTATATAGGAATATTTTAAAAATAAACTTATTAAGTTTATACATCAAAAATACTTATTTTATTGTTTATACCAGGTTTCTAGCTAATAATTGTCCACTAATTCCAAATAAGTAGTTTAAAGAAACTCTGCCTTATTTCCTAACTTATGCAAGAAGAGATGCCATTCAAAACTTCATATAACTATACACAAAGCAGCTGAAAACATGCATAGAACTATAACATATATCCCAGAGAAGATATTCAAGATTCAAGAAAAATAACTTTCTATTTAACCTTTGTAATTGAACAAAAGTCACATTATTGCATGCTAATTATTAGGTTATTTCATGAAGTTTGATTAATTTGCCTGGAAATCTATAAATCTCTTATATATGGAAGTCCTAAGTAATATAATTTAGTTGTGATTCATTAAGAGTACACACACAGATAAGCACACATGTCTGGAAGTGATTTTGTGGTTCATTTATCCCTAAAAGACTAGTGGTCCTTTGAAAAACGAGAACCAATTTACATTGGCTTCCACATGCCCTACTTTGTATTATCTTAGTAATTTGGATAGTTAACTCCCTGGGTTACAATGTAACCAGCTAATCTAAACAGGATGCATCTGAAATGTCTGGATTCACACTATGGGACTCAAGATTGGTCATGAGAAAGAGAGGAGGAGTGAGGGAGGAGAGAGAAGGAAGGTGAAATATGCGAAGAGCTCCTAAAGAGTGGCTCATTCAGTATAGGTTTTATTCCGTAGAAATTTCTACAAAGTCTGACTTTTCTCAGTATTTTTCCTTTACGTTTTCCTGTCAGCTTTATTTATAATTCTATTATTAAATATTTAAAAAGCTGTAATTGCCCAGAGTGCTGTTGGGAAGAAATAATCAATTTTGTTGAAATTCTGTTCAATTTAATTAAATAGAAGCTGTTCGCTCTTTAGCTTTCCTTGGTGGAAAAATCTTTTGAAGATTTAACTTACTAGTTTAGAAAATAAAATGTACTAAATTATACTTAATGTTTCTTTAATGGTTAGTCATCTTCCAATTGTTTCAATGATTAGCTTTTCTATAAAATTTAACACAAAATTAAGTAGCATGAGAATTAATAAAGACCTTACATTATCTTAGTGAGCTTACTAAATCAAAGTTTTTTATCTATTAAAGTCTGCCTTTGTTGTGTTTCAAATGGAAGGACAATAAAAATATAATAAAACCTGAAAAATACATTTTGATAATTGGACATTTGATATTTGGGATATATCTTCATTACTGCTACTCTATTCTTCATCTGGATATTCACCATTATCATAAATACATATCTTTGTCTTTCCTTCTAGCTCTTACTTCAGCATCACTATTATCAGACTGAATTCATATCTTTATAAAATGATTATTCTTTGTCAAGCATTTAATTGCCTTTTTCATGTCTTAGCTGATGTGTTTTGTCTTTTTTTAAAATGTATCTTTATCATTGAAAGTATTACAGATGTCCCCCTTTTTTCCCCATGGACCCCTCCCACCCCGCACCTCCTCTCACCACACTATTGTCTGTGTCCATGGATTATGCATGTATGCATTTAAGTTCTTTGGTTAACCTCTTCCTCCTCCAAACCTCCCCTTTCCCTCTGAGATTCGACAGTCTGTTCCATGCTTCTATGTCTCTAGATCTGTTTTATTCATCAGTTTATTTTGTTCATTGGATTCCACATATGAGTGAGATCATGTGATACTTGTCTTTCTCTGACTGGCTTGTTTCACTTAGCATAATACTCTCCAGGTCCCTCCATGCTGTCACAAGGGTAAGAGAAACTCCATTTTTATAGCTGCATTGTATTCCATTATGTAAATGTACCACAGCTTTTTTATCCACTCATCTACTGATGGGCACTTGGGCTGTTTCCAGATCTCAGCTATTGTAAATAGTGCTGCATATATTCTTTCTGGCTGATGTTTCAAGATTCTTAGGATAGATTCCTGGGAGTGGGGATCACTGGATCAAATGTCAGTTCCATTTTTTATTTTTTGAGGAAATTCTATACTGTTTTTCATAGTGGCTGCACCAGCTTGCATTCCCACCAGCAGTGTATTAGGGTTCCCTTTTCTCCACATCCTTGTCATTTGTTGATTTGTTGATAGTAGCCATTCTGGTGGGTATGAGATGTTTGATACCTCATTATTGTTTTAATTTTAATCTCTCTGCTGATTAATGACTTTGAGCATTTTTTATATGCTCATATATATCTTTTGGCCATCTGTATGTCCTGTTTGGAGAAGTGTCTATAGAGGTACTTTGCCCATTTTTTAATTGGATTGTTTGACTTCCTTTTGTCAAGTTGTATGAGTTCTTTATATATTTTGGAAATTAACCATGTATCAGATGATTGACAAATACATTATTCCACACAGTGGGCTCCCTTTTCATTTTGTTGATGGTTTCTTTTGCATCTCTGTGATGTATATGTCAGGTTCACCTGTCCAGTCTTCTGCAGGGGTGGGGGAGGAAGGTTACTAGCCTCTAAGGACTGCGACAAGATAGCTGAAGTTCTCACAACTTCTAAAATAGATTTAAGCTTCCTCCTGTTTTCAATACTCCCTTCTCTCTCATTTCCAAAACTAATTTGTGGTACCAGTATGGAGACTTCCGGGTTGAGTAGTAAAATTATTTTGACTCTTGGCTTTTTTCCACCTTTGTCTTAGAAGATCAGCATTTTGGGCTTTGTTAAATTAATTTCTGGCCCTGGTTCGGTGGTTCAGTTGGTTGGAGCATCATCCTGTACACCAAAAGCTTATGGGTTCAATTCTCATTCCGGGCACATACCTAGGTTGCAGGTTCGATCTAGTTGGGGCACTTAGGGAGGCAACTGATCGATGTTTCTCTCTCTCTCTTCCTCTTTCTCTAAAATCAATAAACATATTCTTGGGTGAGGATAAAAAAAATCAGTTTCTGCTTTCTAGGTTTTTATTGCTAGTATCTTCTCTTTATCTCTTTTACATTGTAGGTTCCTTTTTTAGCCCCTTTTGCTGTTATAAAAATAAAATTTTTGTTCAAAAGGACAGGACCCTGTAAATCTACCTTTTTCAACAAAAATTACATTTTAATAGTCTTTCTTGTCAATAAATATACTTCTATAGCAACATTTTAATTGTTTCATAGGAATCTCATTTTAGAGATCTAACTTATCTCCTGTTTTAAACAGGTTGTTTTAAGCAATATTGCAAAGAATTTTCTCATAGCTGAATCTTATATCATTCTTTAATTTAAATAAATTTTAATTGTGACTCCTTTAAAATGTTTCTTACAAATCAACATCTTATTTCCAATAGTATGAGGATATTTCCTTTCTAATGTAGACCATCCTATGTAAACATTTCATTTAATAACTTTTCTCACCAAATGGTTAATTCAGTGTATGTTTAGTTTATTCTACTTACAGGCTATGCCTGGAACAGGATAGGTACCCATTACATATTTTAAGTAGGCATATTCACAATAAATGAAATTTTATTATTTTGTTTATAACTTCGAAGACATGGGGTCTGGTATAGACTGAAAATATCTCATTTGCATCACTTTGTATTACTTTGAGGTAATTCAGGCCATAACATTAGTAGTATTGAGAACCAGAATTCAATTAATTAGCTTAATATACAGAAAATCAGGAAAAATCACCACAGATCTTTTTGTAAATTTCTCATTCTCTGCTATACCAATGGCTGAAGGCATCTATTTGCAGTTTTTAAAAATAACACATGCACACTGCTCACTTCTATTTTGTATATTGCACTTAGGCCTAGAATTTTATTTCTTTAGCCTTACAATCTGTTAGATAATATTTTTGTTGAAATTTGATTTAATTAAAGGCCAGCTGCATGTGCTGAGAGAGATTTAAAATCAAACATTGCTCAGGGTGACAATTTGTGCAGTGATATTGCATGTTGAAAGCTTTTACCCCACTGTCTAGAAACATACAATATTGATTAATGCGTGCGTCCTTCTCAGACATAATTTCTTTCCAGAAGCAGTGGTAGTGAAGAAGGAAAATAAGGAAACTATGTTACATAATGAAACATTGTCTCACTATTTAAAATGTGAAAAAAATTATTTTATATAATATCAACTAACATTTATTAAGTATTACTATGTAACATATATATTCTAAACTCGACATGAGGTAGGTGCTTGTAAGTATCTTCCTCTTAAAGGTAAGGAAATGAGACACAATGAGATTATCTATAAAGTCGTCCGAGGTCAACTAACTGATACATCGCAAAGCCTAATTTTGACCCCAGAATATCTGACTGTAGAGATCATGTCAACTGGAGTGTCTTCCATCAAAATGTAGACTCATTGATACTAATATGAGTAGCATTTGCATGAGTAACTTTTGCATAAACTGATGGGGAAGATGTATCTTTTGAAATGTATCTTAATGATAAGTTTTCATCTTCCTACCCAGTTTTTCAGGTTAAATATTTCAAATAATTTGTTTAAAAAATACATATTATACCTAAAATACAGACTCCTAAGTAAAGAGACTGCTGGAAAGAGAGTTTTAGGGGCCAAATAATCTAGGTTTAAATGCTGGCTTTGTGATTTTTTTTTTTTTAGATTTAAAGCTATAGGACATGTATTTTGTATTTAAATCTAGAATAGCCAGTATTTATGTTTGTTATAAACTGTGCAATGCCGTTACTCGATCACAGTGACTCTGTAGTACCCGAGCGTCCCGGAGGGAGCCCGCGTCTTAGAAGCTGGCATGTTCATATTATGTGCTAAATGTCTAAGATGCTGCTGCCAAAATGTAGTGTCGGGGCGCGCAGGCCCGGCGGCCGTGCCACGGGGGCTCCTGTGCGGACACCGTGGCCGTCACCGGTGGCGTCGGCGCCTGTCTTACAGCGACGGCGCTCCAAGCCTCCGAAGCGGCAAGTCCGCCTTCATTTTAAGAGGAGCAACTTCAGCTTCAAAAATCTTTTTAAGCTTCCAAATGGATCGTTTAAACTATTTCTTTGCCTAAGAGCTAAACTAGAGGCTCAGACGTTTGCTTGTGAAGGTAATAGACTTTCTTAAAGGGGTAAATGCATCCCGCTGGCCAATCGATGTCCGCTCCTACCATACAGATAAAACTAAACTATATAATGGTGTCTCATTGAGCTCCTTGCGCCCAAATACAAGATAGTAATTTTATCAAAGAGTTATGAGAATTTCCACATTCTACATGAGACATATAGTTATATATGCTACCTATAACTATATAATCTCTTATTTATAGTGTATAATTTTAATATAAAAAAACATAAAAATACCTGTCTTCTGTTTGAATCTTTAAATGTCATGAAAATTCAATATTTTGTTTGATGTCACATTATTCTTTAACAAAAGACTTTGGCTTGGCTATGCCTGTAAGCTTAAATGCTTACCTTTTCTCCTTTTCAGCAGACTTCCTTGATAACATGCTTTTGCGAAGTTCAGGAAAATTAAATGTGGGCACCAAGAAAGAGGATGGTGACAGTACAGCCCCCACTGCTCGTCCAAAGATCTTGCGTTGTAAATGCCACCACCACTGTCCGGAAGACTCGGTCAACAATATTTGCAGGTTGGTCATCTACATTATTCAAACCTTGTGTGAACAGAAAGTCCCTACTAAAGACTTGTATGCTAGTGTTTCCAAGAGCACGTTTTAGGGAATAGTGCCCAAGCCCACTGACTCTCAGGGTTGTGCCTGTATTTAGAGAAACCAGGAGTTGCATTTTTCCTGAAATGCTGCTCTGAGATTCTCCTTCCTCCAAACATCACACATGCACATAAAATAAACATAGAGCACAGGTCCCAGGCTCCATGTCACAGAGCAAAACCCAATTATTTTCTTTTAAAAGACCCGATCCCCCAAATTAATTCAACAGCAGGGAGTATCAAATGTGTGTTTTTTGGTTTTGTTTTGTTGTAACCATTTGTCATGCTGCTGGTGCTAGTGTTTTCGCAAGAACTCCTAAGCTGCCAGGATTTATTCAGAAACAGACTCTGGGAAGCAGGATGGTGAGAGGGCTTATGAGAGTCTGCCAGATGACAGGAAAAACATTGTCAAAGTACTAGACAATACACTCCTCAGCAGATAATTCTGTTTGCATAAATATTTTCTAACATTTGAACCTGGACGCTTTGCCTCCTTCTTCCATACACATCTTTATGCAGCCGCATCCATTTCACAGGTCAGTGTAGCTGCACTTTCTCTCCTGGGTGAGGACAGCAGGGGGAGAGGCACAGCCCAATAGGCAGGGTGGCCCAGGGCGAGTGGGCCCAGGTAGCCAGACAAGTGCAGGTCTCAGAAGTGAAATGTCAGAGCACAGTCTGCCTCAGGAAGGATAATGGACCCAATAAGGAGTCGGCTGCTGGGTGAGAAGTGCAGGCAGATACCTGGGCAGCCATGTGGGGGCCTCATTATCCAGAAAGGAGCATGAAGTTGAGTGCATTTTTCCTTACTGAAACCATTTTTTTGTTTTTTATTTCTTACAAAGTGGATCTCATAAAGCTTATCAGTATGTTAGGAAATACATAGCTCAGGAAATAGATATTAACTGAGCGACAGGGAGGGAAGTGGGGTATACACCTAAGGATATATTTCCTTTAATCAGAAAAACAACTGAGCATGGTCAAGGGGATGCTTATTTCTTACCATTGGACGTAAGGGCTTTAGGATCCAGAGAGGCCTGAGAGCTTGGCTCTTGTACAACAGAGCAAGGTTGGGATCACTGAGTCTCGAAAGGTAAAATGATTCTAAGCTCAGACACTATTTCCTGGGGAACAGTGCCTTTTTAAAATTTATTTTTATTTATTTCAGAGAGAAAGGGAGAGGGAGAGAGAGAGAAACATCAATGATGAGAGGGACTCATTGATTGGCTGCCTCCTGCACGCCCCCCACTGGGGATCGAGCCCGCAACCCGGGCATGTGCCCTTGACGGGAATCGAACCCGGGACCCTTCAGTCCCCACGCTGGCGCTCTATCCACTGAGCCAAACCGCTAGGGCAACAGTGCCTTTTTGTAGTGAATAGAAAAAGTATCAGGAATTTTACAAAGTTTACTGAAGACAGTTAGCAGGCGGAAGCATATTAGGGGGCTATATTGCTTTTTTGTCTGAGTCTCTAGTAACTAAGAATAAATCTGTGTGTGTCATTTAAATCATAGTTCTGGTGATCATACATTCAGGCTTTCTAAAACTATCCCAATTTCACGTCTTTTGTCCTGTTTTCCTTATAGGCCATCAAAGTGTCCTAAGTTCATTGGGAAGACAGTGTTCAGGCAGGGTTAACTGCAATGCAAATCCTCTGTGTGGGAAGGGGAACCTCTATGTGGTTTTCTTAGAGTACAGGGGGAGGATACGTGGAAGGAGTTGAACCTCGAGACTAGGGAACGATTGCCAGTGGCCACGTGGGCTGTGTCACAGATGTTGGTCTTATTCCTGAGAACATAGGAAGCCGTGGAAGCTAATGTTTAATTAAGCAGGAGAAACAGTGATGATTAGCTTTTTTGAAAAATTTTCTTTTCTTCAGAGTTTTGGATGTATTAGAAGGAAACAAAAATGAATTTGAGAACAACAACAGTTAGGTAAGGGAAATTGAAAAGTGGATTCAGGAAGGACAGTTCGTGTGAGAGAACATGATCTTGTACGAGGGTGGTGCTGGTGCAGGAGAGGTGGATGTGTTGGAGAACTATTTAGAAGGAAAGTTTTATGCTGGTGAATTGTATATGGGAGGGCTTCACACGTTTCTGGTTGTACATTTAGATGCATAGTATAGCCTTTCAATGAAGAAGGACAAAGGAAAACAGTCGGGTTCCAATCTAGGCATGTTGAGTTTAAGGTTTCTAACACATCTAAGTGAAAATATCAAAGGGTAGGCATAGGGTGTGGATTTGGAACTCAGATACAAGGTTGGGGAGGGAGTGAGTCAGTTTTTGCTATGGAACAAGTTCAAAATCATAGTGGCTTGCAACTAAAGACTATTTATGTATTTATTTTAATCCTCGCCTGAGGGTATTTTTCCATTGGTTTTTTAGAGAGAGTGGGAGGGGGAGAGACAGAGAGAGAAACATGGATGTGAGAGAGACACATCAATTGGTTGCCTCCTGCACACAACCTGACCAGGGCCAAGGATTGAGCCTGCAACCGAGGTAAGTGCCCTTGACCAGAATTGAACCTGGGACCCTTCCATCAACAGGCCATGGCACTCTATCCATTGAGCCAAACCGGCTAGGGCTATTTATTTTTATTTTTAAAAAATTCCTTGTTCTACAAATGGGCTGCCGCTGCGTTGAGCTATGCTGGATTGGGTGTGCTTGGCTTTGGTCTGCTACTTGAGCTCAGGCCTACTCCACATGTTTCTCCATTCTTTTTGGACCAGCAGCTACCCAGGGCATATTCTTTCTCACATTAGTGTGGGGGAGCAAACTTTTAAAGCTTCTATTTGTGTTGTGTCCTCTAATATTCCATTTACAAATCATATGTCATAGTTAAGCTCAAAGTCAAGGATACTATGTCTAGGGTGGGGCATGAAGAATTGAGAACCGTACTAGAATAATCCAATCTACCAGAGGAAGACAGCCTTGAGGCATGTCATGCTTGGGTAAAGGAGGCTCTCCCAGGAGACTGAGAATTAGCAGTGAAGTCTGGTGTCATTAAAGCCAAGTTTACAGAGGGAGGATGCTGTTAGAGGTCAAATAGGATAAGAACTGAAATGCAGCAATCACATTTATTGATCTTGATAACTGCTGTTTAGAAATATTTAATGTGGAAGTAGCAATGGAAGCCAGATGGGAATGGGTTGTGAATTATATGGTTTCAAACTTTGATTTATGACAGCAAAAAAACAAAAACAAAAACACCACTACAACCCCAAAAAAACCCCAGCAACAATAACAATGGAACCCCTCAAAAAACATGGATATATACCATGACAGTCAACATGAATCAGTTAACTTGTAGACATCAATAGAAAACTAATACTTACTGAGTATTTTTTATAAACTCTAGCATGTTTATTTTATAGCATTCCCTATAAAAAAAATGTAACATTATCTACATTTTTCAGGTGAGAAATCTGAGGCTCTGAGGGGTTAAGTAATTTTTACTAGGTCACTGTTCGTGCTGATATGATGAGAAAATTGTGGCCAATATTCCAAAGTCCTGAATCCTTGACCAGAAGCCAACGCCTGACACTGGCTCTCAAAGGAGTGAATATTAACTCTTAAGTGAAAATGCAAATCTATTTGCTAATGATATATTGACTCTAGTTGAGTCTCCTGTGCACAGAGATTAATTGTGGGTGAATCACAGGGGCTACTTCTGGTCCTGCTCCCCAAGCCCTAGAATAAGTCCAGCCTTTCTGCCCCCATTCCTGGAAGCCAAGGTTACACTCGTTGACCTTCAAATCAGTACTTGTCAAACTATCTCTGTTGAAAGACAGCCTCCCTCCTCCACCCCCGCACTCCCAATAATTTGTACACTGGTACTTTTCTAAATACAATAAAAATGTATTATAGATTAATTAGAAAAATAAATTCAAAATACTTACAAATTATGTGCTCCTTTTTTCTATTTTCCATTAGATTCAACAGCTAAACGTATTGCTATACAAATTTCAATTTCTGTGTTAATCTCACAGACCAATAATAAGCTGTTTGCTGACTTGAAAGGGAGCACCCTTTGAGTAATACGACACTCATTCCTAGGTATGAAATTTCTAAACACAAGGGTGTCCTCGCTTGAGGCTTAGATAAGGGCTGGTCTAAGCTGTCTGGTTGGCTATGAGGCAGATCTTAGCCAAGCTTGAGTGTCTAGGTAGATCTCATGCTCATTACCACTCCCACATTCCTAGAGAGAATAATCCAAAATGTGGCCCAAATGAAGAGTGCATCATAGTTAAGAGATTCTGAAATCCCACATAGTAATTGAGAGAACCTGTGCCAAGTTTAGAGGGTTTTTAAATTCTTCCTGAGTACCATCAACGATTTACTAGCCAACACCAAGGCCAAAGTCATTCTTGGCCTTGTTTCCTATCAGGTGCAGATGTGTGTGTTTCCAAAATCTGTGCCATTTCCACAGCCTGATGGTGTGCATGTTAGAGGATGTGGTGTAAATATGTCATGCATTGAGCCTTTTTAATATCCATAATTCAGAGTAAGAAGTGAAGCCGTTGTCATATCTCCCTCACGATAATATCTGTCTTCTAAACATCCTTCCAGGTGTTATTTCACACTGTTAATCTTTCCCATTCCATTTCCAGATGCTACTCCTGGAACCACAGACTATCACTGCTTATCACTGGAAAGCTGCACAGTCTCCTTCAATCACTCTTTTTACATGACTTTCACCATGCCAAGATTCTGTCTCATTTTCCTGTCCTACCAAGTGTAATCTCAGCCTGCTTTATTTTTTTCTCTATATAGAATCTGGTCCCACTTTACGTATTTTCCTTTGTTTTACTTGATTTGGTCTTTAATAGTCATTTTTGTCCCTGAATCATCACCTCTCTCAGGTTCCTCCACTCCCTCACACAAGTTTATTCATTTCTAAAATTTATTTTTTGTACTCTTTTCCAGAGACAATTTTAAATACTTTCTCCTTTATCTTATTGAGTTCAGACTAAAAATTCTCCTGCCTGGGTGGTTTTCTGCGGTTACTGGTGTAATCAGTCGCATCAGATGTTTGCACAAAGGATGTGTAAGTGACACCAAGCTGCCTACATGAGGAATTAGATGAGTCTCCAGCTGGGCTTTGAAGAGTCACAAAGGGTAGAAGGAAAAGCTTAGGGACCTTGAGCCTTTTTACAAAGTTTGTATTAACCCAGGGCTTTGAAAGCTCTTGCTGAGTGTGGTGGTGTGAGTTTTTAGACAGGTGCTCCTGACCCAGGGTCTCCGCGTGTTTAAAGTGCACATTGTTCTCATTTGTTTATGTAGCTTCCATTGCATCCCGTTGATCCCACTGCTGCCCAGGCCATCTGAACACTGAGCTTTAAGATCTCTATTTATTTATTTTTAGTGGATGTGGAGTTCAAACCAATGCAGTAATGAGAGTGGTGGGTCCTGCATCAGAACTGGTAATTTAGTAGGAAGTGGCTATGACTTCAAATTTGCTTATGAAGTCTCTTACAAGGAGTAACTCTCTTTTTGTGCCTCTCAGTCCTGGATGAGAATGTTAAGTGGCCCATTCTTTGTTGGACTTAATAGAAAGTGAACAGCGTTGGGTTCTTTAAAACCATATATAGGGAACCATTGGAGATTTCTGAGCGGAGAAGGGAAATGTAAGGTTTATCAGGCAGAATCCAGAGAGAGGAGCGAGGGAGTCCTGCTGGAAGGCTCTCAGAGCAGTCAGGTGAGAGGGAGTGAAGATACCTGTATCAGGTGATGGGGGTGAGAATATACAAGTGCTCTATGAATATGAACATTGAGACTGGTTCAAAATATCTTGTACCTCACTGAGAACAGACTAGAATGCTAAATCACTTGTTTGGCTGCCAGAGAAGGACAGAAGGACATATGAGAGTTACACGTCCTTGAGGATAAAGTAATAAAAAGGCATCTCGTATATTGACGCCTCAGAGGAAAAGCCAGAGAAAGGGGACAGTAGTAGTCATATGTATTCCCAACTGTCCAGTAAGAACTAATGATAAATTGGGGTCCCAAAGGCTGTTTATGATGCATTTGACCATAAATGAGAAGAGCCAAACCTTGCAGGTTCTGGGCGCATACCCGCCAAAAAAGAGTAGCACTCGTTCCCTCAGAACTTGAAGCCAGGTGTACCCCTTTCTTTATTGATAGTCAAGTTCACTTGGGCATTCCCAGCATCTCTTGTGGAAGTTATTCCCTGATGATCTTTCTAGATGTTACAGACACTTGTTTACCTTTGGAATATTGGGCAGATCCAAGGAGTTTGAATCTGTAGTGCCATCCAAGGGCTGTAACAAAAATGTTATTATCACTGCTTTGACCTCATGTGACTGAAAATCTCAAATGCTTTGCTTTCTCATTACTTAACATTACATGGAGAGGCATTTCAGTATTGATCATTTTGGGATTCAACTCTTGTTCCATTTTGTCAATTATTTTTCTTTGCCTATACCTCAGGGGCAGCGTTTTTTAAAAATATATTTTTATTGATTTTAGAGAAGAAGGGAGAAGGAGAGAGAAAGAAACATTAATGATAAGAGAGAATCACTGATTGGCTGCCTCCTGCACGTCTCCTACTGGGGAACGAGCCTGCAACCCGGCTGCACTGGGAATCGAACTGTGACCTCCTGGTTCATAGGTTGACTCTCAACCACTGAGCAACACCAGCCAGGCAGGGGCAGTATTTTAAATTTATAATACTTACTGGAGTCAAATGATTGATCCTACATTCCTGTATACGTAGCGCCACTTTCAATTTTGTCTAAAATGATTGCTGCTTTTGCTTTCTTCATGATCTTCATCTCTTGTTGTGATCACTTTCAACACTCTGGGAATGATGTGGCAATAACTGAACACATGTCAAAACTAAGCTTAACATGGCAGCCAGACGGCAGGATGTCCAGACAGGCCAGTGGGAGGAGTTAGTAGCCTCTTGTGCCATTCAGCAGCCATCCCTTAGTGGGAGGTGGGACTGTCCCGCTCTGACTGGAGCATAGCTTTGATTACATTTGTGCTTGCTGGAGAGTTGAAAGTCCTCAAGTAATTCTTAAGCTTTTATAAGAATAGAGTTAAAAGGACCAAGGCTTGGGTAAACCTTGTAAACACTGTACTCAGTAAAATAAAACAATACATAGAGCACCTTCAAGTTTCCTTTCTAGCTAGCAGTTTCAATGAGAAGCTTATAAATTATTTTTGCTTTGTTGCAGATAATATGCACTTGATATTCTCTCACCCTCTTGCTCTTACTCCAACAACATAGTTGATTCCTACCTTACTTGATGACTGTGGGACACTGACTCTTTTCTCCAGGGTCTCTCTCCCTCCCTCTCCATCCCCTCTCTATAATTTTACTAGGGGCCCAATGCACGAATTCGTGCACCTTGAAAGGAACTGTGGGCTACGAGGCTGCAGTAGACACAGGGGTGGGTCTCGGCCCATCCTCCGCACCCCTGCCTGGCCCCTCCTGCTGTAGCGCCCCCCCCCCATCCCCTGTCTTCTGGCAGCCCCCCCTCCTGCCACTGCCATTCCCACATGCTGATGGCAGCCGGCCCCGCTCACACCCGCTGATGGCATGGAGCGATTGGGGCCGGTACCAGCAGTGGGTGCAAGTGGCCCCTCAGGAGCAGGGGGAGGTGGAGAAGCCCTCAGGGGCGATCGGGGCCGGCAGCCAATGCTTGCACCCACTGAGGGCGCTGAGTGATCGGGACTGGTGCCAGGCACCAGCAGCGGGTGCAAGCAGGGCCGGCGCTGGCAGTGGGTGCGAGCGGGGCCAGCGCTGACAGCAGTTGCGAGCGCCGGGCGGGACCGCAGTGCACAGGAGCAAAGAATTTCCAGTAACCACCAGAGGATCGCCCCGATGGCAGCGACTGGCACCCCGCCTTGGTCTGGTGCCCCCTGCTCACCTGCTCCACCATCCTGCTGCAGCCAGTGCCCGCCATGTTCCGCACACGCATGTGGTGGTCAGCGCATGTCATAGTGACTGGTTGTTTGGTTGTTCTGCCGTTCAGTCTATTTGCATATTAGCCTTTTATTATATAGGATTCCCACCCTTCTTTGCAGACAAGGGAATGTGTTTTTAACATATTTTAATTAATTTTAGAGGGAGAAGAAAAAAGAGAGAGAGAGAAACATCATCAGTTTCTGCCTCCAGCACGCCCCCTGATGGGGATCAAGCCTGAAACCCAAGCATGTGTCCTGACTGGGAATTGAACTGGCGACCTCCTGGTACATGGGTTGATGCTTAACCACTGGCTGGGCGGGAGTGCGTTTTTAAAGCTTAAAATTACCCTCGCTGATGTTTCTTTATATTTCCTAGGACACTGTCCCCAGTAACTTACCAACAGGTTTACCAGCTTTTTCTGTTCTCATTCTTGATTCTTATAAGACACTTAAAAGTGCATTTCCATGTATTCAGATTTTGAGCAAAGGGAACTCATGATTAAGGAGTAATTAGTCTTTTTGGATTTAACATACTGAATCAGCTTTTCTAGTCTCTATGAATTCCTACGGTCAGAAAATTAAGATGACTTTATTTCTGAAAATTCCTGAATTTTACTTTCAATGAGAAATGGAAGTTGCACACATAATCTAAATGTGTAGGAAAGGAATAAAACACACACACATGGGTATTGTTTGCTTATATTGTTTACAGTAAATTTCTAAGGGACAGCTCTTGTATTTATCGCCTTCAGTATTTACATGCTTTAGATTGTCATAGCAATGTCAGTGTATGGGCTGAAATGCCCCAAATAAATTTAAGCATGGGCTGCTCAGAGGCATTCTTTCTTCCACAACAATATTCATGCAGTTGACCTTGGTCTAAAAAAGGGAGATTTATCACTGGCCCTCCCCAGCCATTTATTAGTATGTTGGAACTTGGCTCTGGTAGTTTTCATAAACTGAGGTATTTTGGATCACTCGAGGCTAATAAGCCAAGTAAGCAATACTAAGGGTGTTGATGATAACCGAAGGGCGAAGGTGTGGCGGAATGCTGCTGCCACCAACACAGAACAGACCAACCCAGAAACCATGGCTAATAGCATGCTCAGAGCCTGCCTCCCTGACCTTTGAGGACTGTGCTGTCATGTCTGTCTTGGACACTGAGCATGCATGTACACGAGGAAAAGATGGGGACAGAGTTCAGGCCTTTATTTCGTAGCTCACACAGCAGGGGTCTATGACTTATCTTGGGAGTCTGCTGGCATGCCTCGCACAAACTCGTGAAGACAGAAATGTTTGTTTATAAATATTTCTATATATAACAGTTCTTGTTTTCCATTTTTAGTCCCAGGAGGGGACAGTGGAAAAATGTGTGGGAAAGAAGCAAGAGATTCTTGATGAAAAGCCTGATTCTGTAACTGTTTGCTTATTAGACTCTCATAGCTTTAAATTCCTCGTCAGTGAAATAGAAATAACCACTTCTCATTGTTGTTGAGAGGACTAAATGTGATAGAATAAGTGAAAGTTCTTTTTAATGTAAAAACCCATACAGAAAAAGAATATATCGTTTCTTTACTTTCTAGGCCCGCGATTTTCAACGGCGTACTGCAAGAGGCACACTGGTGTGCCACAAGAATTTTTAAAACACGTGATACCTGACTATTTAGTCAAGGGCCCTGACCTCTTTTCCCTTAGATTATTAAATTAAAAAAAAAATTACAACAGCCAACACAACAATAGCTGTTCGGTGTGAATGAGTCAAAATTATAGTTTGTTTGGTTTTGTCAGATCAGCATGCTGCAGAATTTTAGTAATTAGTTTTTGTGTGCCATGAGCTGAAAAACCATTAACAATGATCTTGTTAAAACCCCTTCATTTCATTGTCCAACTTTACCCCACTTCCAATGTAAGTCCAGACTGCTGAAAACAAAACCTGATGTTTTCATCTGACAGGCCAGCCCCGAAGCACAAGTACCAAAAGGCAGAATCTTAGCTCACTTCTGCTGTGCTGATTCCAACTCTACCCCTCCTTAGTTTAGTTGTGTGCCTTGGTAAGAGGTGAGTTTATTTCACAACCTCAGAACAAGGAGAGCCAGCATAGACATTCACCTGCATGGGTTCAGACCTCTGCTGTGCATGCTCTCACTAGCTGTAGGCCTTTGAGAAATTACTCAAGTTCTCTGAGCCTCAGTTTCCTATATAGAAGGTAAGAATAGTGCCACCTTCCTCAGAGTTGTTTTGTTCTGGGGGCAGGAGGTAGCAACCAATGATTCTCTATCATCATTGATGTTTTCTATCTCTATATCCCCTCTCCCTTCCTCTCTGAAATCATTTGGGAGAGAGAGAGAGAGAGAGAGAGAGAGAGAAAGAGAGAGAGAGAGAGAGAGAGATCGATCTACCCTAGCTGGTTTTGGCTCAGTGGATAAAGCATTGGCCTGCAGACTGAAGGGTCCTGGGTTCAATTCCCAGTCAGGGCACTTGCCCGGGTTGCAGGCTCGATCCCTGTGCAGGAGGCATCTGATCAATGATTTCTATCTCTCTCTCCCCCTCTTCCTTCCTCTCTGAAATAAAAGAATATATATATTGTTTAAAAAAGAGAAATCTCTTGCCAAGGACCAAAATAAGTGTTTAGTAATTGGTATATGTGGTTATTAATTGTACATGTGATATGGAAATTTTGGGTACTTCTTTCTCAGTTTTCTGTACAGAGGAACTATTACAAAATATTTATTGATAATTAAGTCAAGTTCCATGAAAGGAAGTTTCGGGACTCTCTCAACAGACTGTAACTTGTAATGATCATTGAACTTCTTGACTTTAATGAAACAAATGATGAGCATCTTCCTTTTCCCCTACACACACACACATCCCTACATTCACACTCCTTGCCTGTTTGGTCTTTAGCACAGATGGATATTGCTTCACGATGATAGAAGAAGATGATTCTGGGATGCCTGTGATCACGTCGGGATGTCTGGGACTAGAAGGCTCAGATTTTCAGTGCCGGGTAAGGAAGAAACTTGATTCCACTAGATTTCAAACAGTCAAGTTTCAATAAGAGAAAGCAATTGTGTGGGGTTTTTTGTTTGTTTGTTTGTTTATTTCATTAGCCTATTTTTAGTGATTTGGAAAATAATTTGAGCATTTTCATTGGGCCAATTCTCCCTTCATTTTGAAATGAAATATGATGTTTATTTTTGCTGTTAATTTCTGGCTTAGTGTCTCATTAGACCTTCCAATTTAGTTAACTGCATTATGCCTAGCTTTCTTCATCCGCTTACACTGTGCACACCCGTTATTACAAATGTAGTAGTAATTTTGTTGAAATGCAGACATTGCAGTAAGGTAATACATGATAATTTAAAAGAAATGACCTAAAATAAAAGAATATTTTCAACATGTTTGTGCAAGAATTTCAAGTAAGTTACCTAAATAGTCTTAATTTCTCAAGTTTGAGGTTATGTGCCTATGACATTTAGGGGACACCCACTAATAGCTTTTCGGGTTTAATTTTAGGACACTCCCATTCCTCACCAAAGGAGATCAATTGAATGCTGCACAGAACGCAATGAATGTAATAAAGATCTACACCCTACATTGCCTCCACTGAAAAACAGAGGTAAGGAAAGGCAGGCTTCCAAGCTGGAAAAGCCTTAGGCATAAAGAACATAAAAACGTGGATTATCCTTTCTTTTCTAAATGAATCTACCTGTACCATTTTCCACTGCTGGGGCAGAGGACAAGGCAAGACGCCATAATGAAACATTCAGAAACATGTGCAGGCAGTTCTTGGGAAAGTAGTCTTACATGGCTTCTCTCCAGTGAATCTTATTTCATAACCTCTCCCCTCTTCTCCTAGAAAACTAGTTTCTAGAGCGTGTAGTGTATTTCCGAAGGACGGGGGAGGGGGACAGAGCTTTATGCTTTTCCCTACATATTACTCAGAGGGTGTATTTCCTTCAAAAATGAGTATTTGTCTACATTTATTTCAAAAATAAAGGACCTTAAAAAAAGTTAATAAATAAATAAATAAAAATAAAGGACCTTAGAAAGGAGTACATCAGATTATTTGCCGGATTGTGTTTCCTTTTATCTATGCTAGAGTGTATTTTTAGTCAGATTTTATATTATATATTGATAAAATATATAAAATGGAGAAAACATCTACAAAATTTAATTTCAAGATTTATGCATTTAAATTAGCACCCCCAGAGACTTCTTGTTAAAAATAGCTCTCACATTTCCTTTCCTCTCCTTTTTCTCACCAAAAAATAAGTGATTTGTAATTGTCACAGAAATCTAAGTCCAAAGACGTAGATAAGTGGTTTAAAATGATTCTTCATGAGAAAAATTTTCCGACAAAATATAATGACATTTCATGGTTTTCATGATAATATTTTATAACTCTTGTTCCTACTGTAGCCTAGAAAGCTCTATAAGGTTATTCATAATAATTCATATCAAAATTCAGTCAGTTGTTTTGTTTGTTTGTTGTTAAGCCTCACCTGAGGATATTTTTCCCATTGTATTTTAGAGATAGTGGAAGGTAGGAAGGTGAGGTGAGAGAGAGAGAAGCATGGATTGGTTGCCTCCCACATGCGCTCCTGATCCAGGCTGGGGATCAAGCCTGCAACCCAGGTACTTACGTGCCCTTGACCAGGAATGGAACCCGTATCTCTTCAGTGTGCGGGCTGATACTCTAAGGACTGAGCAACACCAGCCAGGGCAAAACTCAGTCAGTTTTAAAAAATTTGCCAATCAACATGCTATGTCTTAAGGATACACAAATGGATGAAGGAAATTTTTGCTCTCAAAATGTGCACAGTTGGTTATGAGAAACATGTAAATAAATATACAGCAGTAGAGTTAGATTATAAAGTATAGTAAGAACACAACAGCGTGAGTGGCTCCCTCTTTCTGGCATGGAAAGATGTCAAAATAGCTTCAAAGAAGTGATACTTGAACAAGACTTTAAGTGAATAAGGCAAGAATAAAAATTTAAAAAACTAAAATGGCTAGTACAGCCAAGCATTATGCTAAGTTTACATTAATTAACCCATTTGAGCCTCACAACAATCCTATGAGGTATTTAGGATTATTAATCGCCATTTAAAGATGAAATTACAGCACAGTGAGGTCAATTAACTTTCCCAAGGTTGCACAGCCTGTAAGTAGCGGTGACTCTAAACAGAGGCAATGGTAAGTGCAGAGGTTTGGTTTGTGAAATTTGAGAATCAGTAGCTAAATACAAGCATATGAAATAGCAAGGCTTGTTGGAGAAAACCTCCTAATTAAGTTGTTTGAAGCCTCACTATTCAGAATGGGCTTGTAAACTAGCGCATCATTATCATTTAGAGCTCCTTGGAAATGCAGAATCTCAGGCCCCATCCCAGACTACTAAACCCACATTTTAAAGCAAGATTCCCCAAGTTATTTATGTACACATTAAAGTTTGGGCAACAAGCCCTAGCTGGTTTGGCTCAGTGGATAGAGCGTCGGACTGCGGACTGAAGGGCCCTAGGTTCGATTCTGGTCAAGGGCATGCCCGGGTTTCGGGCTCAATTCCTGGTTAGGGGCATGTAGGAGGCAACCCATCGATGATTCTCTCTCATCATTGATGTTTCTATCTCTCTCTTCCTCTTCCTTCTTATCTGAAATCAATAAAAACATTACAAAAAAGTTTGGGCAACAATTTTGCTAAAAAATGACCAAGAAGTTTACGAGAAGTTCACTGATGTCAAATTGTAGTAAAATTCTAAATGTTTACTTTCAGTTTCCATAGTTATTTCTTTATGAACCAGTTTCAAAAAGTAGGTGGTCTGTGGACAACATTTTGAATAACAGCACTAGTATATGGGCTTATGGGTTAGGGAGGGAGAGTGGAGAGGGAAGAGTGGCTGGAAAGGAAGGTAGAAATGATAGATTTTAGAATCTCTTTGTCAAGGAGGAAAGGTTTTTAATGTGCAAGTGGAAGTGATGTATCCTAGAAGTAACAATAGGGTTTAGAAAAATTCATTCATTCTTTCAGTCTGAAAGGACTGCAGTGCATGTGTTGTCCTGTAGATGGAGCCAGATTCTAGTTAGGACCAGGCAGGTGAAGGGGTATTCTCTGAGGAGGAGGAGGATGTAGGGTCTTTAAAAAATAGTGGAATAAATATCTAGAGAACTGAGTGAAAGGTTTGAAAAGAAGGGCAGCAGCACTGAGAAGACATCCTTGGTTCAGGGCATTGGGAAGAGGATGCAGGTGGATTATACTGAGGATTATGCGAAGTGTCTGGAGTTCAGTGGCATTAGGGTTACCTCTTTAAATGCTGGGGATCCCAGGCAGTGCCTAGGCAAGATCTTGGTGGACTCTACATCACACTTTTGTCACGCTCACTTTGGTGTGCAGTAAAGTCAGTGCAGACTGTGGTCTGAAAGCACTGGCATTTTTTACATAGTTATACCATATACTAAGGGTTTTTTGTTTGTTTTTTGCTTCCACCATGTACGTTTTTATTGGAAGTGTACTATATATCTTTACTGGATATCAGTAATGCCTTGGTCAGGAACATTAGAGTTGCAGCCATATCGGATTGTGTTTACACTAGTGCCCTGGTGCACAGATTTGTGCACATTGAAAGGAAATTAGCTGGAAGGTGGCCAGGGGTGGAACTGGGTGAGACTGGCTGGACACACCCTAGAGCCAACCTCCTGTGGTCCCTCCCTGGTCGATTGCAGCTAGAGTAGCACCATGTGGCTCGAAGGGCATCTGCAGAGTGAGCAGGGTCTCTCTGGCAGGTAGGGTCCCTCCGCCTGGCCTGTGGGGATCAGGCCAAAACTGGCTCTCTGACACCCCATAAGGGGTCCCGGATTACGATAGCGTGGTTCTCAGGTGATGCACCCCGGAATTGGGCTCTCTCCTCTCTGGTTCCGGGGTGTGTCACCCAAGAACCGCCGCTGCCAAGTCACTGCAGCTTGGCAGCTCCTACATTGAGCGTCTGCCCCAGGGTGGTCAGTGCGCATCATACCTACCGGCTGGTTTGATGGTCGCTTAGCCTTTTATATATATAGGTATGATATGTTAACCTAAAAGTAAAAGGCCAAGGTGAAAAGCAACAAGCATTTATTTGAGATTCAAAAGAATAGCTATTCAGGAAGCATTTATTCAGGCAGAAATCCAAATTGTGTTTTCCTTAGGAGGGGAAGGCAAGGGGTTCTTATGAGAAAGGGAAGGGGATCAATAACATGAATAGAAGGAAGGAATTTCTGTAGGTGCGGATAAACTAACATAGTGATGCCAATTCTAAAGAGTGTCTTTAATTTTCATATCTGCTCTTAGTTATTTTTGCAAACAGTTATTTGGAGTATAGTCCTGCTTTCAGGCCCAGTCCAAAGGTTATTTTGTTCATTTTTAACATTCCAAAGATTTGAGGAGTCAGACTTGCAAGCCAGTTCCTCTTGGATGGCAGCTCCAACTCCATTTTGAAGTGGCTACATTTATATTATTTTTCATAATTCATATTGGAGGTATGTGTGTATGTGGTTGGTATAAAACCCAGCATAAAGAACAGGGATGATATTAAAGAGTTACAGAGCCACCTTTTGATATTTTTAATTTTTGCTATTTTTTTAAAATACTTAGAACTATCCCTAACTGGTGGGGCTGGGGTAGTAATATAAATGTATGTCCACATTTCATTTACCTACGTATTTAAAACTCATAAACCAATATAGAAGACTGGTAAATGAACTACATTAGGTTAACTTAACAAATACAGTCTCATAATGATGATGGAAAACATCAGGTTGGCATTTAGAATGCTGGAACTACTGAGACATTCTCTCCGACATGGGAGTGAGTGGTGGGGATCCCCATTTTCGTTTTTCTCCTGCACTGTGAGGTGCCTCTCAGGCATGCACGTGGACACCCGTGCCGTGCTGGTCTCAGCCTATGGATGGTGATGCTGTCAGCTGGAACGCCTGCAGCCCTCACCTGGGCCTGCACTGCTTGTGGCAGCCCCCACACACATTCCCCACCTGGAGTCAGTTCTGTGGCTGGACTGGGCCTTATGGTTCTTATTATGATTGTAAGACACCTCAGCAACAACTGTCGGGGTGCTTTGAAGAAAAAAAAAGATTTATTCACAGGTTCTGGAGGGTATAGGGCAGTGATGGCGAACCTTTTGAGCTCGGTGTGTCAGCATTTTGAAAAACCCTAACTTAACTCTGGTGCCGTGTCACATATAGAAAATTTTTGATATTTGCAACCATAGTAAAACAAAGACTTATATTTTTGATGTTTATTTTATATATTTAAATGCCATTTAACAAAGAAAAATCAACCAAAAAAATGAGTTCGCGTGTCACCTCTGACACGCGTGTCATAGGTTCGCCATCACTGGTATAGGGTATGCCTGAGGGCCACACAAGGTCATGGGGAGGGGGGGGGAGAGAGAGAGAGAGAGGAGAGCGCTTGGATCTGGGGTTCTGCTTTTGTTGGACTGAGTGTGTGGTGCCTTGGGTTTTATAGACTCACTATTGGTGAATTTAAAGCAAAAGAGCGGTAACTAGGTTAGGGTGCAGATAAGAAGCAGGGCTACAGGAGTGGCCAGTTGTCTAGGTTATCCGGGGATTTCTGAAAGGAAACTTCATGGTTATTGTGGTCTGGTATCTCATCTCACTGTTTTCCTAGTGGCTGTGTCTTACAGCTGGCAATATGGTTATTGGAGATGGATGTCTTTGAATGGATGCCTTAGTGATCAAAAAGCTTCATTATCAGGCACTTACGCCAGAACAGTCCAGCCGTCTGGTTTATACTCCACTCACGTGTCTCGCTCCAGACACCCTTGGCCACCCCTCAGGACTTGAGGTACACACACCCTCTCCTTGTCCACCCTCAGGGGCACAGGAGAAAAGGAGAGGGCCTCACAATTCCTAGACACAAACCCAGGCATGAGGCCTGTTAGACAGGAGATTCCAGACTTCTGGGCATCGGCCAGTGGTTTACATAGAGAGCGGAGTGGGCCAAGTTCAGGGTGGACACATCCTCTGGGTCCTGCAGATCCACTGCTATATGGAAAGGAGCGAGGTTGGAGAGAGCCAGAGCAGGGCCCTCTAAAGCTCAGAGCTCAGGCCAATTTTCTGGCCTAACGACAATGGAAATTATCATAATAATCGTGATTATTGCTTATGTGAGTGGAATGCATACTTATTATGGCTCTTTTTAAGTACTTGGCATATACTAACTCATTTCATCCTCATAACCACCCACAGAAGGAGGTACTGTTATTAGTATTCCTATTTCACAGACCTGAAAGCTGAGGAATCGTGAGATTAGATACTGTGGGAAGTTTACTCAGCTGGAATAGGTGGTGGAGAGAGGACATGGGCCAGTGTGTCATCTCACTGAATATTCTGTAGGAAGCTCTGACTGACATTCTAAAAAGATGCTTTTCCCAATGTGAGTCAGAAAACTCTAAACAGTGGTATTTCACATAACAATGGACAATCAATATGATTATTTTCAAAGTAATATTTCTGTTATATTTTCCTTACACAGAAACTCTCAGACATGCATGATTACTATTTTTAGAATCTAGTGTTAGAGGTTGCTCGCTCTGCTTCTTGCATGTCCTGTGTGTGTTCTTATACTCCCTTTTCCTCCCTCCCTCCCTCCTTCTCCCTCCTCTTCTTCCCTCGAATTTAACATTTATTAAGTCCCAATAGTGTACTAGGCCATTGGCTTTCAAACTTTAAGTGCATCAGAATCATGTGGTGGGCGTGTTAAAATGCAGATTACTGGCCCCCACCTAGTTTCTGATTTAGTAGGTCTGAGTGTGCCCCAATAATTTGCATTTCTAAGGAGTTCCAGAGACCACATCTTGGAAAGCCCTGTACTATGCACTGCCTAATAGATTAATGTATGTTATTATAGATTTACTAGAGGCCCGCAGTGGAGGTGAGAGAAGCTCCCGCCACCGCTGCTGCGCTCGCCGGCCATGAGTCCGGCTTCTGGCTGAGTGGCGCTCCCCTGTGGGAGCACACTGACCACCAGCGGGCAGCTCCTGCATTGAGCGTCTGCCCCCTGGTGGTCAGTGTGCATCATAGTGACCAGTCCTGGTTGTTCCACTGTAACAGTTGCTTAGGCTTTTATTATATAGATTATAAATCTATGTCAAGTTACTATAAAAACAAAGACTATGTTATTAGAAGAATAGAGGGAAGAAAATTCCACCTCACCATTTTTTGTCGTTGTTGTTCTTTAATAATTACTCTTCCAAAAAAGTTAAATGATTAGCCTTATGGCGAGACATCTGTGTTACTAGATGCTAAACAATAACAGGCTTCTGATATGAGAAGTAGGGGTGAACACCTACAAGTGTAGGGTGAACACCTACAAGTAATTTGTCCTTATGACAAACACATGCATAGGAAACCTTTGCTACCAGTCCAGAGTTTTCTCGGACTCTCACAATCACATTCAGCCGTACTTATCAATGTATATTTATATCCTTTAAATTTTATTTGTCATCTTTTGTTTCAAAAAAAGAAGATGCTGAGTGGCCAGAATGCAGCTAAATTTTTTTAGGAATATTCATTTTCCTTTGCTTTGCTGATTCCATTTCAGCACCAGCAAAGCAGAATACCCTAGGAAAAAAGTCTTTCTCCGGAAGGAGGAAATGTCAAAGGCAATTAGATCAAATGCAGCATCTTCATCATAAACAATAAGGTGTGATCTGGGAAACACAGTAACACTGGGGCTGGTGCTGAGAGGAAGAAGAGATGTCTGTGTTGATGGAGAGGCTGTAGGGAGCAGTGGCGGTGCTGGTGTCTGGTCTCTGCCTGCAGAAGCAGTGGTGCTGGGGACGATGGTTTAGGCCCTGACTCAGCATCAGGTGGTTGCACCAAGACTTTGTGAGTAAAGGGTCCTCCTGAAATGGCATGTGGGTGGGAGATTTGATAAGCTCTCCCTCAAATTACTCATTATAGTCACTTGTTTTTATTTAATTGTCTTAAGTGGGCACTTAAAGCAGTGAAAGACTGGTGTTGAAATGAACAGAAGCCCTGGCTTAATTAAATGGGATCCAATAATTTGGCTCTTACAAAATAAAAGTTGATATCATTTTTGAAACAGGCATAATTGAAATAGGCATAAATTTCTTTAAATATGGGAATTACTCACATATATTGCATATTTATTTCATAAAAATGTATCAGACATAAGATTCTACTATGAAATATGGTAAATCCATGTATTTTAAGGCAAATTATAGAATTTCCAAAGTTAAAATTTACCTTTTTTTTTTTACTCAATTAAAAAATATATTCTGATCAGTTTACAGATTTTTTTTAAAAAATTACTATTGGTTAGTTTAGATATGCCCGTTACAAATTAAACTCCATAGGTAACAGGTATTTAACGAGTGAAACATCTCCAAACACAGGTAGATCCAGTATATGATAGTTTCTAAAATGCAAAGGACAGAATTTTCCTCCTGACACCTATATTATGCCATACCAACATAAACCAATACTGAGCTATATTCCTTACCAGGGAGTAAATCTACCATTCCTTGAAATGTTCAGCTCCTATTTTGGAATTTCCGGTTAGCACTGTATTGAAAGGATTTTAGAAATAGTCTTTTTATTTCTCATTGAACAAAAGTAATCTGGATATAAAACTCTGTCTTAACTTCCTTTATTACCAAAACATTTATTGCATTTCCTATTAAAATTCTTATTGAAATTATGAACCATCTTCTGGCTTCATGAGCACGGTCCTGTCATTTTAAGCAGTGACAGTCCAGCTAATTATCAAAGAGGAGACAAGTAGTGGCAGAATGCTATTGGGAGACCACTGGTGACTCTTCCTTGCCTCTCAGGGTGGAGCAGACTTCCCTGGAGAGTTCTCTGTTCCACTTGCCTGAGCAGCTGGAGGGACCGTGCAGGTCGAAATCTGCTGCCCTGGGGAACTGCAGGCCCGTTCCTCTCCTGATAGGCATCTGGACGTGTTCGCTTTCCAAGACTCTGGCAGTGACTTGAATGTTTACATTGTTAATGCTCTGAGCACGGGTAATGGCAGATTAAAACATGACCAGCACGAGGGACAGAAACAAAGGTTTATTGATAAGGATCACCTATTCATGACAGAAGACAGGGAGGCAGAGATGAGGCTGCAGGGGATAGAGTTATTGGGGCAAAGAAAAGGAAAATGGGAAGGTAATGCTAGCCTTAGAAAAGTGCTGGATGGTAAGGAAAGAATCCCTTCGGTCCCTTCGGGTCGCATTGCTCTCATAAATCAGACATTTGATAAGATGAGCAATAGATATAGAGTTCTTACAGGTCAGAGTGTATTCTGCATTTACATGGGAAATAAAAGGCAGTGAGGCTGAGAGTTTTAGTAAAATTATTTCCCTTGAATGAGAAAGTATTCTGTATTCATATACTGATAAGCATACTTTATGCTTATGTAGTTAGCTCCTCTAGTTTTAATTGTATCCAGCATTCTTCTCTTTGGTTTTCTTCAAATTTCAGGCCTTTTGTTTTTGTTATCCTTAAAATTGGAAATGCATTTTAAGCCAAGTTTCAAGAGATTGTATTTGTACATATATGTGCCATGGCATTTGCACACCTGCACATGTAAACATTGTGAATCGGACTCTTACTGGCAGAGGTATTGTGCTCACCTTGTGTTTATTGTTAACTTTGCCTAGAACCTAAGGGAGGTGGGGGGTAGAGAAAAATTTTACGGAGACAGTTCATTGTGTAAGTCTTAGCCTACTTAGTTCTAAGAGCCCACAAATTATTTTCAAGATTTCCTAGTTAACACTTCAATTAATACATGTCTAATTATATCTGATTCCTGTTAATAGTAAAGCCTTTAAGGCCTTTGGGAAATGTGCTGTAGTGAGTCAAGTTTCTGAACTCTTTTTTTCTGGACCATTGACAATGTTTCTGAATTTGTTAATGTAAAACTGCTTATTTTATTTATTTATTTTTAAAACTAGAGGCCTGGTACACAAAATTTGTGCATGGGGGGGTTTGGGAGTCCCCTCAGCCCAGCCTGCACCCTCTCCAATCCGGGACCACTCAGGGGATGTTCAACTGCGGGTTTAGGCCCAATCCCGGGGAACGGGTCTAAACCAGCAGTCAGACATCCCTCTCACAATCCGGGACCGCTGGCTCCTAACTGCTCACCTGCCTGCCTGCCAGATTGCCCCTAACTGCCCCCCCCAGCCTGATCACTCCTAACCACCTCTACCTGCTGGCCTGATCACCCCTAACTGCCCCCCGCTGCCGGCCTGGTTGCTCCCAACTGCCCCCCTGCCGACCTGGTCACCCCGCACAGCCTGCTGTTCAGTTGTTTGGTTGTCCCTCACTAACTCCCCTCCCGGTCTTGTCACCCCACGCAGCCTACCAGCCTGCTGTTCAGTCGTTACTGTGACGGCGTCTCAAACAATTTGCATATTTCTCTATTATTAGTATAGATATGTATATTTTTATTGATTTCAGAGAGAAAGGGAGAGGAGGAGGAGAGAGAGAGAAACATCAGCGATGAGAGAGAATCATTGATTGACTTCCTCCTGCATGCCCCACGCTGGGGATCAAGCCTGCAACCCAGGCATATGCCCTGACCGGGAATCAAACTGTGACTTCCTGGTTCATAGGTTGACGCTCAACCACTGAGCCACACTGGCTGAGCATAAACTGCTTATTTTAATGGTGTCTCATTTAGTCTTTTCAGATGCAGACTATTTCCAGTAATGTTTGGCCAGTAGTATAGCTCATAACTAATTTTTAAACATATATTTTAGACTAATGAGTATATCGTAATGTTAACCATTATAATATTAGGGAAAGAAATTAATAGAAAGATATGTGGATTTTAATTGATTATAAATAATCTAAACTCTCTGAAATATTTCAGAGTAAGCTTGATTTTCAACTTACGTGTTCATGTTCATTTCCTGATTTTGGTAATTAGATTACCAGTTGGTGAGACAATGTCCTTGTTCCCAGGAAGGGCACTCAGAAGTGTTTATGGGTAGGTATGTTATGTCTGTAACTTCAAATGACTCTCCAATTATAAACACATGCAAATAAATAAATAAACATGAATGCAAGTATATCCAGCGATGCATCACTTAATGATGGGGATGCATTCTGAGAAATGAGTCATTAGGTGATTTCATCATTGTGGGAACATCATAGAGTGCACTTACACACACCTACATGGTATAGCCTACTGCACACCTAGGCTCCATGGTATAGTCTGTTGTTCCTAGGCTACAAACCTGTATAGCGTGTTACGCTACTGAATACAAAGGCTATTGTAATTTGTTACACCACACTGTTAGGACACCTACAGTGACACTAGATGATAGGAATTTAAGTTTCATTATACTATGATAAGATTATATAATCTGTCATGTATGAAGTCATTGATTGAAATGTCATTATGCAGCATATAACTGTGTATATAGAGATAGGCACAAACACACACACTAAGGGAACAAGAGAATTATAAAGTAAATATGGTAAACATTTTTTAGATTGGAAATCTCTGTGAAGGGCATATTGGAATTCTTTATCCTTACAGGTTTTCTTTAAGACTTTATTTCAAAGTGATTAAAATATGTTCCTATTGATGGGGAAATAGAAACTGTGGCAGTCTTTGCTTTAGGAAATTTTGACAATGTGTATAAAAGGACAAAATATATATCTTTTGAACTAATAATTTTGGTAAACTAATAATTGTGGCAAAATACATAACATAAAATTTATCATCTTAACCACTTTAAGTGCACAGCTGTGTATTCAGTACCTTCATAATGTTGTACAACCATCACCACCACCCATCTCCATAGTTCTTTTCATTTTGTAAAACTGAAATTCTACATCCATTAAACCTTAACTCTCCCAATTCCACCATTCCGCAGCCCACCATTCTACTTTTCCTCTTTATAAATTTGACTGCCCTATGCACCTCATATAATGGAATCATGCATTATTTATCTTTCTGACAGGGTTATTTCACTTAGCATAATGTCCTCAAGACTCGTCCATCTTGTAGCTCATGTCACAATTTCCCTCCTTTTTAAGGCTAAATAATGTTCCAGGTATTTATAAACCACATTTTTTCTTATATATTCATCTGTCAGGGGACACTCTGATTTCTTCCACGTTTTAGCTATTATGTTAATCAGCTTAACAATGTTGCATATAATAACTTTTTGTGAAATATTTTGTTCATGAACTTTTTTGTTCATTGAAATGATACTGCAAATACATGGGTGCATATAATAACTTTTAGTGAAATATTTTGTTCATGAACTTTTTTTGTTCATTGAAATGATACTGCAAAGGCATAAAATAAAATGTTGGTGGTAATTTTCCTAAGCAGTGAGGTGATGGCAATTTAATTTATTTTTGTTTAGTTTGTGGTAATTTTTTTTTTCATGGAACATATACTTTTCATTGAGAAAAATAAGTTGCATTGGGTGGTATACGTTCCCCAGCCTAAGTGTTTAGGTAGCCATACAGTTAAAGGAATACAGCACAGTTGGAAAAGTTCTTCTCTGTAGTAACCAAAGTCATAAATTACAAAACTACCATTTAAAATTCAATAACAGTAACCACACTCTCAAGGATATATGATGCCCTTAATAAGAATGGTGCTAATATTATTACTATGTAAGTGTACCTGATTGTAGGCCAATTTTCTCAAAATATGTACCCGAGATTACCTGCATATAAATCACTTAAAATTATAGTAAAATATAAAAAAAATACTTTGAATTAAAATCTCTGGCATTGAAGTCAGTTAATGTGCATTTGTATAAAGTTGTCCAAGTCATTCTTATTTCTGTGATGTTTGAGAAATCACACTGTACATAAATCTAATTTGTTAGGAACCTGAGGTAAAACAACATGAATAATCTATGTATATAAAAACCCAGCGACCAGAACGGCAAATGACCAGAACGACCAGTGGCTATGACACGCACTGCGGCAGCCAACCAGCCTGATCCAGGCCCCAATCACCACCCCTCCCCGGCTGGCCCAGCCCCCAACACCCCGATCAGGGGCAGGGTAGGCTGGCCAGACCCCACCCGTGCATGAATTTGTGCACTGGGCCTCTAGTATTTAATAATTTTCTCTTTAAAAGGATCACACAGTAATTCTTTGAGTAGACCATACCCATTCTTTTAATGAAAAATTCATGTATGTATTTTTGAAGGGCATCTTTATTTAAAGTGAGGTGCATGCACATATATTGTACTTGGGAACATTTGAGGAATTCTATTCCTTTATGTCCATCAGAAGATGACTATGTTTTATATACAATGAATATAGATTTTTGAAAATACAAATTCATGATACAAACCACATGAGGAAAGCCTGTAAACCCATCAGCTGGATCTGAAATAAAGATGAACTACCTAATTATATTCTAGGGGCATTGATCCATTTATTTCATTTGTTTATATTCTGTACTTATATCTTACTAGAAGCCCGGTGTACGAATTTGTGCACAGGTGGGGTCCTTAGGCTTGGCTGGCAGTCAGGACTGATCAGGGCCAGGCCGATTGGGGCTGGGCTGATTGAGGCCTGTCGGCCGATGGAAGGGACAGAGGAGGTTGGCTGCTGGCCCCAAGGAGGGAGCTGACCCTTGCCCGCCCTGGGAAAGGGGCCATGCCTGCCCTACCTACCCCCAGTTCCCTGCCCCAGCCCAGAGCCCAAAGGCCCTGGTGGGGTCGGGAGAGGAGGCGACGATTGCTGGGCCGGGCACAGAAGGAACGGACACTGAAGGCCGCTGGAGGTGCCCTGCCACCACACGGTTCCCCTCTCCCCCCTGCTCCTTCCCTTGCCACTGTGCTACCACTGCAGTGGGTGGGTGGCCCCCAGGGAAGTGAGAGGATGGGAGCGAGACAAACCCTTGTGTTGAGGGCTGACTTTCAATAGATCGCAGCAAGGGAGCTGCTCTGCCACATACAAAACCCCAACCCAGAAGCAGATTGTCTACAAATGGTTTAGCACCAGGAGCCAATGGGGGCCGGCTGGCTCGTGGGAGGGGCCGTGGGAGGTTGGCTGTGGTAGTGCAATGACCACCAGGTGGCAGCTCCTGCGTTGAGCATCTATCCCTGGTGGTCAGTTTGCATCATAGCAAATGGTTGACCAGTCATTCTGGTTGTTCAGTCGTAATGGCCGCTTAGGCTTTTATATATATACTAGAGGCCTGGTGCATGAAATTTGTGCATGGGGGAGGGGGGTCCTTCAGGCCGGCCAGCATCCTCTCCAATCCAGGACCCCTCGGGGGATGTCCAAATGCTGGTTTACGCCTGATCCTGCAGGAATTGCCTCTGCCTCTGCCTCAGCCCCCGCCACCGTGGCTTTGTCCAGAAGGATGTCCGGAAGATGTCAAGTCTAATTAGCATAAACTGGCAGTCGGACATCCCTCTCACAATCCGGGACTGCTGGCTCCTAACCACTCACCTGCCTGCCTGCCTGATCTCCCCTAACCAGCTCTGCCTGCCGGCCTGATTGCTCCTAACTGCCTCTGCCTTGGTCCCCGCCACCATGGCTTTGTGAAGAAGGATGTCCGGAAGATGTCCAGTCTAATTAGCATATTACCCTTTTATTAGGATAGATAGACTATAGGCCCAGTTGCACGACATTCGTGTACTCGGAGGGGAGGGATTCCCTCAGCCTGGCCTGCACCATTTTGTAGTCCGGGAGCTCTTGGAGGATGTCTGACTGTCGGCTTAGGCCTGCTTCCTGCTTCCTGTGGGGAATGGGCCTAAGCTGCAGCTGGACATCCTTAGTGCTGCTGCAGAAGTGGGCTTCTGAGCTTGCCAGCCGTCAGCCCAGCTTGTGGCTGAGCGGTGCTCCCCCTGTGAGAGTGCACTGACCACCAGGGGGCAGCTTCTGCATTGAGTGCCTGCCCCCTGGTGGTCAGTGTATGTCATAGCAACTGGTTGTTCCACTGTTCAGTCGATTTGCATATTACCCTTTTATTATATAGGATGTCAAGCACATTTCTTCCAGCATGCTCTTGAACTAAGTGCCAGATGAATGATGATTCATGCTAATTGAAACTATTTAATTTGGGATATATATACATGGTGTACCCCCCAAAACATATATACACACTTTGAATAACTATTAATTCCAATGGGTTAAATCTGAAAAGAAAGGAACAGCAATTGAGCTACCAGAAAAAAGTGTGTATACATTTTTTGGGACATCCTGTGTGTGTGTATAGAGAGTTGCTTCCTAATTTTTAGGTGTAAATACTCTCTTTATCATGATACTACTTACTCTCTTTTAATTTCAGATTTTGTTGACGGATCTGTACACCACAAAGCCTTACTTATATCTGTGACTGTCTGTAGTTTCCTGTTGGTCCTTATCATTTTATTCTGTTACTTCAGGTAAGTTTCCAACTTGTAGAGATAGAATTTTGAGTTTATCTTTGTCAACCTACTATCCTACCCTTGGCTCTGCCACCCCAGCTTCCTTTAACCTAATTAGATCTTAGATTTCATTGATAATATTGTTACTATTGATGAGTATTTGTCCTAATGAATCTATTAATAGATACTATCTCATTTGTACTTCAGATATCAAAATCACCCAGATAAATTTCACCCCTACGGAAATTAGGGCAGTTAGGGAATTAAGGAACTAGTTGCTACTGAGTTTGATTCTAAGCAGAGAAATTAGCATGTTGAACTTATATTGTTCTAGTAATTACTTATTTACTGAGTTAACAATTTCTCTGGTATTGAAAGATTTTTAAAGATTGTTTTAGATAATCACATTAAATAAGTTTAGTTACTATATTAAAGTTAACTATGGTGGTTATAAAACTTTTAGTCACCTACAAACTTATTTTGTAGTTGGTGTAATATCAAGGACCTTTAAATTCATGTCTCTTGCCTTTTTTAATACTCATTTATGATACAATTTTGCAAATGGGAGTTGATTCAAATAAATTTATTTCTAACCATTGATAAAAAATTTTTTAAAGCTTATATTTACTTATCTGTATTATTGGTCTATATATTACCTTACATGACAGGTAAGGTTAGCCATAATGTCTTTTGCAAACCAAAAATTTATATCTATATTAATTAGGGGGACCTTAAATAGGGAAAGGCTTTAGGGCATGAATATAATGGAACTACACAGAAACATTAACAGACTATAGCCTGTTGGGAAATAATCAAAAGGAATGGAGAAGAGTTGTAGATGGTTAAGACTGAGTAAAAACATGTAGTTTACTTTAAAGAATCAGTTAGGAAAATAATTGTAATTTGTGTTTTGGAAATCATTACTGAGGGAAATAAATACCAAGCATTTAATCGTGCATTGTTTTTGTGTGCTAAAGTAAAACCTGCCAGGATTAACGTTTTCTCTGCAGTGTTTTGCCCGTATCGTTGCAACTCAGTGTCTAAAATGATGTTCCTCTGTGCATCTTTAGGTATAAAAGACAAGAAGCCCGACCTCGGTACAGCATTGGGTTGGAACAGGATGAAACTTACATTCCTCCAGGCGAATCCCTGAAAGACTTAATTGAGCAGTCTCAGAGCTCAGGAAGTGGGTCAGGCCTCCCTCTGCTGGTAGGAGAAGGGCATATTGAGTTTAAAGGAATGTTTTCTGAGAGGAAATGTCAGTAAATACAGGGTTTCATTTTACTGAAACAGATAGGGCAGCACAAAGAGGACGTTCTGTGCAATCCGTTAGATATCAGATCTCAGATGCAGGGCTTCCTGATAACATTTTGACATATTGGGGGTAAGGTGATTGTTTTTTAATGTCAGTGTATGGTTACAATCCAGACCCTCAGACATTCTGATAAAGAGCAGATTAGAGAACATGAAACATGGGGCCATCTTCCCTCTGTTTTCAGTCAGGATAGTATGACTGCACTTTGGCCTGGCTTTTGAAGGCGAAAGGATTACAACCAGCGGGGATCTGAGTACTTTTACAAGGGAAGAAGGCTGCGTTTCAGCCGGAGGGTTTATGTTTCAGGGTGAAGTCCTGGCTTTTCCATCCAGGAGAGGTTTAATTTTCTGATGCTCCACACTGCCAACCTGGAAGAAAATATATACCGAGTCCAAGGCACTTCCCTTAATGAGAAAAACATTCTGTTCCTTTATGGACCAGGCCAGAAAAAGGTTGTTGGGACTCGGGTTGGAAATAACAATTTTAATGAGAAATATTTTCCTTTATAAACTCTTACGATTGATTTTTTCTAATCTTTGTTGTCTGGGTCTGGATTTGGATATCTTGTTTACTTTATTCCTTAGGCCATTTTTTATTTAGTATTAAAAGTAACATTAAAAAAAAATCTCAAGGCAAGCATTTATCTTCTAACATTATTTTTGGATATACAAAAAGCTGTTTATATTTAATGAATACAACTTGAAGAGTTTGGAGATGAATATATACCTGAAACATCACCATAATCTATGCCATACACATACCCATCAGCTCCAAAAGTTTCCTCATGCCCTCTTTGTTTACTAACATTATTTTATGATAACACTTGATATAAGATTTACTCTCTTAGCAAATTTTAGAATACAGTACACTACTGTTAACTGTAGGCACTGAAGACCTGTGGGACTTATTCATCTTGCATAACTGATACTCTACTTGTTGACTAATACCTCCCCTGAAGGTAATAAACCAGACAGAAAACCATTTGTGAAGTAGTCATTATGACCAAACTGATGCTACTGAGGATGTACATTTTTCTTATGTAAAAATCCTTATCAAATTGCTTGATTTTTATTTTGGAATTAATATATATCAAATATAGTTCTTATATTTAAGATATACATTTTTAAAAGACAAGTACAAATATTTAAATCCCTTTTGGTATTAATGAATCAGATACTGATGCTCTTGGACTTGAAAACTATTTGTTTTCCTCCTTCTAACCCATCTTTCTCATTACTATGGAGCTATCTCTCTGAAGTCTTTGACCTTACTATGTTACTTCCCTGGATAAAACATTCTAATGTCCAATAGCATTTATGGGTCTTCTACATTAGCCTGGTCTGCATGGCATACATCATCTTCTACCTCTTCTCTACCTGCTCCCCGAGCCCTAGCATCAGCCTTGAGTAATGGTTTCTCAAACGCAGTAAGTCCTCATTTGACGTCGTCAGTGGGTTCTGAAATGACATAACAAAACCAATTTTACCTTAGGCTAATTGACATAGACAAGAGTTAAGTCCCTACAGCATCTCTCCAAGATTTTAATGAAACGACATGGAATGAAACAATAACTTTATGGGGAGCTCTTCAGACTTCTGGCTCCTGTCCTACCTCACATTTTATCTCTGTGACAACTTAACCAAACTGAGCCAATCTATTAATCCTCTGTCATAACATTTTACTTATAGTGTCAGTATAGCAGATTAAAATACTGTTAAATTGATGTTCATATGTCTATGTCTAGGTGGGCTCTCACTTCTTCAGGGGTGGAGACTATCCTTTGTTCACTTTGTATCTCCCCATTTGATTAAAGGGGCTGTTCAATAATTTGTTTTAAAAGCTTTCAACTCCAACTTTTAATGTCCTTGAAAATACTATCCTATTTCTACAATCTAGATACAGAAAAGTAGCATTTGGCTTATATCAAAAAATAATTAAGAACAGCCAGATTGCCAGGGTTTGAATCCTGGCCAGATACTGGCCTTTATAGATTTGATCTCATTTAATCCTTATAGCAACCCTGTGAGGTAGTTCTCAAACTATATCCCTGCATTACACACCAGGGGAACAGGCCTAGATAGGTCCACTAGCTAGTATGTGGAGAAGCCAGGATTCAGACTCAGATGATCTGCCTCTGGAATCTGTTCTTTCTTTTTTTTTTGTAGTTTTTTAAAATATTTTTATTGATTTCAGAGAGGAAGGGAGAGGGAAAGAGAGATAGAAACATCAATGATAAGAGATAATCATTGATTGGCTGCCTCCTGCACACCCCCTACTGGGGATTGAGCCTGCAACCAGGGTATATGCCCTTGACCAGAATAGAACCCGGGACCTTTCAGTCCCCAGGCCAACGCTCTATCCACTGAGCCAAGCTGGCTAGGGCTGGAATGTGTGTTCTTGATGTTTGTGAGAAGTGAACCAAATGTAAGTTAAATAAAACAAAGGAAGGCATTGGATAGGGGCAGGCTGGGAAGAGGATCCTATAAAACTAGTGAAGGAAAAATATCAGTATTACAGATTTAAGATCTTGTTTTAAAACAATGCAAAGTGTGCAAAAGTATGTATCTCACCTTGATACTAATTTGTTATATATTTTAACATAAGGGGAAAATTCATGCCTTATATATCTTTTTGTCAAATATCTTTATGTATCAATTTTTAAGGAAGGAATATCTTAGGGTAGTGTAACAATTAAGATAGTTTATGCCTGGCTGGCGTGGTTCAGTAATTGAGTGTTGACCTATGAACCGGGAGGTCATAGTTCAAGTCCCAGTCAGGGCACCTGTAGGAGGCAACCGATCAATGATTCTCTCTCATCCTGAAGTTCCTCTATCCCTCTCCCTTCCTTTCTGAAATCAATAAAAATGTGTTTTTAAAAAAGTTTGTGTCTTCCCACTATATATATTCATATATGCATGTATTGAATACATAGTATATATTCAATAAATGGTAACATTTTTTATTTATAACCTATTTATCTGACCCTATAATGGTAAAGAAAGTGAAGTAAATTCTCTAATTGAACATTAAGTCTCTTAAGTGAAGAATCTTTTGTGAAAAATCTTTCTAGCCTTGGCCAGCATGACCCAGTGATTAGAGCATTGGCCCAAAGGATCTGGGGTTGGATTTCCAGTCAAGGGCATGTACCTGGGTTGCAGATTTGATCCAGTTGGGGCTTGTGGGGAAGGCAATTAATTGATGCATTTCTCTCATATTGATGTTTCTCTCTCCCCCTCCCTCCTTCCTCCCTTCCATTCTCTCTAAAACTCAGTGGAAAAACATCCTCGAGTGAGGATTAGCAATAACAAAAAAATCTTTTCAGTATGTATTATTAACCCAGCCTTGTTAAGCAAAGTATTCTAAACTGTATATTTGTGTGTAGGGTGTGTGTGTGTGTGTGTGTGTTGCTTATTCAGGGACATGTTAGAGAGTACAGAGCATTATGTACAGCTGTATGTTTTTCAGTGTTTATATTTCTGAAAGAGTGGTAACTCCTTTATCATAAAAGCAGGTGTACCCATTTTACATAAAATAATTCTTTTTTTTCTTTTGGACTCACAATTGTAGTGATTGTATCTTACAGGCATTTTATTTATACAATCAAGCCTTAAAAGAGATATCTGAGAATGAAGTATAGAATGAAAGTTTAGGTAGAGAAAGACCAGAAACATTTGCTAAACTGGCTAACTCTATTTTAGATGCAGTAATTGTTTCTTCTCTGGAGGGGAAAAAAGATTAAACAAATCTGTAGTGCTATGAATATACTAACAGTGTGTTTTGGGATCTAACAGGTCCAAAGGACTATCGCTAAGCAGATTCAGATGGTGAAACAGATTGGGAAGGGTCGCTACGGGGAAGTTTGGATGGGAAAGTGGCGTGGCGAAAAGGTGGCCGTGAAAGTGTTCTTCACCACCGAGGAGGCCAGCTGGTTCCGCGAGACAGAGATTTATCAGACGGTGTTGATGAGGCATGAAAACATTTTGGGTGAGTATACAGCGCGGTTCAGGTTTTTCTAGCTTTTCTCTATTTTTCTGTTAACATCTGCATATGAACTCATCTGTCTTGACCCATTCTGAAATATATAGACATTTTCTTCTTGGCGTGAGCCCAGGGACATTGTAAGCTTCCAAGGGGAGACCTCACAGGAGGCATGACTAAGGCACTTCTGTGAATGAGCGGTGGGATGGACATGGAGTCCTCTCCAGGAAATGCAAATACAATATGGGCATTTCTTCAGGTTGTTGAGGGTTTTAAAGGAGCAAATTTTTTGTTTAAATGTTGTGGAAAGTTGTAAGAATTTTATCTGCAGATAAAATTTTATCTGTAAGAATTTTATCTGAGTTTATAATAAAACTCTGGCTTATTATATCCAGAGTTGATACAGATAATTGATTCCTTTTTATTTCTCAAGTTAGAAATGACCTAGTTCAGTGGTCGGCAAACTCATTAGTCAACAGAGCCAAATATCAACAGTACAACAATTGAAATTTCTTTTGAGAGCCAAATTTTTAAAACTTAAACTATATAGGTAGGTACATTGTTATTAACTTAATTAGGGTACTCCTAAGCTGGCCTTTGCCAGAAACGTCCTCAATCTGATTGAGGTACGTTCGCTGAGATCGACTCCTTCCAACTCTCCCATCCACACTCGTCTTGTATACTTGTTTCGTGTATCTCCTTTCCGAAAACCGACTTCTGTGCATGGGCCACGAAGTTTTAATCGTGCACTGTATGTGCGCGAGCGCACGTGGTATTTTGTGGAAGAGCCACACTCAAGGGGTTTTCGAGCCGCGGTTTGCTGACCACTGGGCTAGTTGGATCATTCAACTGCAAAGGGTGTAAGTTGATCTGAAGTGTGTGCTTTGACTGGGGTTCCTGTTTTATAAGCAGTGTCTTGTGTATGACTATAATACCAGGAGCTGTATACTGTTAATTGGAAAGCATTTAAATATCCGCAGCTGATTAAAAAGAGGTCATGTTTTCAGATACAAACACTTAATTGTTCTCTACCCCTCTTGTTTTGATTGATATTAGTAAGTTCATACTGTGAGGGGCATAGTCAGAAAACTGAATGAAATGCTAAACAAAAAACACCTATGACAAAGCATGGTAGTTGAGAATATGAATTATTCCTGATGATATCCAGAAAACACTTAGCTCCAAATCTTTTTGTCTTCTTTTCTTTAGGGTTCATTGCCGCCGATATCAAAGGGACAGGGTCCTGGACCCAGTTGTACCTAATCACAGACTATCATGAAAACGGTTCCCTCTATGATTACTTGAAGTCCACCACCCTGGATGTTAAATCGATGCTGAAATTAGCCTATTCTTCCGTCAGTGGCTTATGTCATTTACACACCGAGATCTTTAGTACCCAAGGCAAGCCAGCAATCGCCCATCGAGACCTGAAAAGTAAGAACATCCTGGTGAAGAAAAATGGCACTTGCTGTATAGCCGACCTGGGTCTGGCTGTTAAATTTATTAGGTGAGTAAGCGAGGTGAACAAATGCACTTCTTATGATTCTTTTCTGTCCCTTTCTATAGATTATACATTGTGTAGGTCAGTGCTTCCAGGACATTTAGTAGAGGAGGAATTTTTATCGATTTTGACTTTACTTGGGAGGGAAAAAGAAGAAATACTTTCTTTGCAGCACAAAGTGTTTGGGTCCATGCTACCCATTTCTATGCTCATCATTGTCCTGGCTTCAAAACAGTGTTTGAACATCATTGGGTTCGTAGCTGTCATGAAGCTGTTCAGAAAAGAGGTAGCTAATGTCTCCGATTATGTGGCCAGAAGTCTTGGTAACATTTTAAGTAGGAAAAGGTTTCAGGGAAGATCTACAGATTATGTAGTGGTAAAGGCAATTTTTTTTTTTATCTTATAAAAGAACGATAACTTGCACAGGTGTTTTGTGAGAAAGAAACGAATAAACTAATAAACAGAACACAGCCTGTATTCAGCACTATTATACTATCCCTTAACCAATGACTATAACACCTGACCATATAAATCAGCAAGTGCTATAAAACAAGGGTTTTCAGATCCTGACTGGGGAGTGGTTAGGAGGGTGTGGAGTTGGGGGAACTGCATGGAGTGATACCAGCGGCTTCTACAGCATGGCGAGGAGGAATGCTCAATGGCTGAAGCTCTATTTTGCTTACTCTCTCTATGCAGAGCAGCCCCTTTTATCTTGCAGATGACTTAGTTACAAGAAATGGTCCCTCTGCTTTGAAAATAAAACAGCCACACAAAGTGAGTTTGCAAAGCACTGGCTTAGAGGGATCATCATATACCCACCTTATAAAGACTAAATTTAGCCCTAACTGGTTTGGCTCAGAGGATAGAGCATCAGCCTGCAGACTGAAGAGTCCCAGGTTTGATTCTGGTCCAGGGCATGTACCTTGGTTGTGGGCACATCCTCAGTAGGGGTTGTGCAGGAGGCAGCTGATTGATGTTTCTAACTTCTATCCCTCTCCCATCCTCTCTGTAAAAAATCAATAAAATATATTTAAAAAAAATAAAAGACTAAATTTAGGCTTCGTCCTTATTAAATTGTTAGATCCTCTTGTGGACTTTTTTCCAAAGATGACTTTGTAAGATGTAGGAAAGAGCACAAAGGAAAAGCCATGGAGGTGATTAAAAGTTTGGAAAATGAAACTCTCAAGAAAGAACTAATGAATTCGTATTTTCACCCAGAAGTGAAGACTGAGCAGGGGTTGAATAATAGGCCCCAGCATAGGAAGGTCTTCACCATTAGAGGAAGGCAAATTGAAGCTCTTGATCTTTAAAACAGCGCAGTAGGAAATGAATGGAACTGTAGAGTTAGGTTAGAAATGTGAACCTCCTGCCAATAAAGATTATTAAATCCCCCCTATCTTTTGAATTCTTTTTTTGTTACTACAAGCTTTTTCAAGTCTTTTTTACAAATAAAAAAATTTCCCATCTTGCTTCTCAGATTAACAGCCTCTCTCTTTTCCTCCTTCCTCCCTGTTAAATTTCTTGAGAGTTCCCAAGAATAATCTGCTTTCACAATCCAGTAATTCTTCATATCTGGTAATTTGGCTTCTCCATCCTCCACTGAATCTCCTTTATTTGAGGGACAGCCTTGGTCTTGGTCACCACACGGCTTTCTGAATGTCCTCTCACTGCCCGTGGTGCCTAAGCCTTTCTTTCTCCTGTTTTTGTGAAGTGCCTTTTTAGTCCAGGTTTGCCTTCTTTCTCTCTCTACACCAGTGGTTCTCAACCTTCCTAATGCCGCGACCCTTTAATACAGTTCCTCATGTTGTGGTGGTTCCCCAACCATAAAATTATTTTTATTGCTACTTCATAACTGTAATTTTGCTACTGTTACGAATCATAATGTAAATATTTGATATGCAGGATGTATTTTCATAGTTACAAATTGAACATAATTAAAGCATAGTGATTAATCACAAAAACAATATGTAATTATATATGTGTTTTCTGATGGTCTTAGGCAACCCCTGTGAAAGGGTCGTTCGACCCCCAAAGGGGTCGCAACCACAGGTTGGCGACCCACAGGTTGAGAACCGCTGCTCTAGGGTCTGCTCTCTGGCTACTGCTTAAAGGTGTTCCCCCCACTAGATTTCCTGCCATATCTGCTTTTTCTTCCTAGTTTCCAGTTTGGGTTGATCCATTCTAAAATGTGATGTGTGGGCCAGTTGGCTTGGCTCAATGGTTTAGCGTTGACCTATGAACCAGGAGGTTATGGCTCGATTCCTCGTCAGGGCACATGCCTCGGTTGTGGGCTTGATCCCCAGTGTGGGGAGTGAAGGAGGCAGCCAATCAATGATTCTCTCTCCTCATTGATATTTCTATCTCTCTCTCTCCCTCTCCTTTCTGAAATCAGTAAAAAATATGTATATTTTAAAAAATAAAACATGAGGTGCAGGACATTTCCTTTGTCTGGAAGTTTGTGGTTTGTGTAACTGAATAAATCCTGTCGCATGATCTTCCCACTTGAGCTGGGCCAGTTGGGTCCTCTCTACCATGTTTCTAGGCTCTGGAGGAAAGCATTTTGTAGTTGCTTCCAATTTCTAATTTTTTTTTCTATGTGCAGCTGCCAGATTTATTTTCTTGAAGCATAATTTTGAACATTGTCATAATTTCGTCATTTCTTATGGCTTTGGGTTAAAATTGAGCTTTTATTCTGAACACTTTTTACTTTCTCACATCTTCAGGTGTTTTTAACATGCGTTTGTCTTTACCTGAATACCCAACATCCCCTCTTCTACTTTAGATAACTATTGTTATTCTCTTAGAAATCTGACTTTAAGTTCGTCTTTCTTACATACTCCCATGTGACCCTGTGCAAACTCTCATGACGTTTCTCACATTGTCGTACAGTAATCACTGACCACTTATCTGTCGTTCACATTGGAGACTGAACACCATGAAGGTAAAAATCATGTTTTTCTGAAATTTGCATCACCAGTGCCTTTCCTTGGTGCCCATTACTTAAGCGTTGCTTCAAAATTTTGTAAAATAGATAATTGAATGATTTCATAGGGACGACAGGATGAAGGGGGGAAAGGACCTTTTCTTTTAGGTCCAGAGATCTTACACGCTCTGGATTACATCCACCTTACTAGTTTTGTACCTACAAAGTTTCCAACTTGTATGCTCTCTTTAGCAAACCTGAACTACTTGCATTTTTTCCTTATATTTTTCCTCCTGCCTTGTTTTTTATTGCATGATCTATAGATTGGAATGCCCATACTTCTCCATTTACCTTAATCCAATCTCAGAGTTAGTTGCCTTTAAGTCACTGTATTCATCCCCCAGCTAGGAATAGTGACGTCATCTTTTCTACTCTAATTCCTGGCCCTTGACTTCTCATATTATAATTATTTTCATACATGCCTCATCTTTTTTACTAGTCATTGGGCATCTTGAGAGCAAGATCCATGTACAAATTAATTAATGTATTTCCCATTCAACATGACATAGTGAGTTACCCATTATAGGTATTCCAACATCATTTTGAAATAATAAATATTGGCCATATAAAACTAATTGAGAACTCATCTTCTATATAGACCTTAAAACCAACAAGGAAAATAGGTATCTATCATATTTATGGAACTTAGTTCTGCTGAGTATAGGGAAATAAACTGAATAACCTCTAAAATTTCATGCACACCCTGAATCTAAGAAGTGGAGAGGAGCCCAGCCTGCATGGCTCAGTGGTTGAGCATCAACCTATGAACCAGGAAGTCACGGTTCGATTCCTGGTCAGGGCATTTGCCCAGGTTGCGGGATGTATCCCCAGTGTGGGGCTTGCAGGAGGCAGCCAATCTATGATTCTCTCTTATCATTGATGTTTCTATCTCTCCCTCTTCCTTCCTCTCTGAAATCAATAAAAATATGTGTTTTTTTTAAAAGAAGCTGCAAAACTTATTTTTTTAAAAAAAGTGGAGAGGAATATTTTAAGGGCTAATTCAGCAATGTGTTTGGCATATATAGACTAGTTCACCAAGAAAGGAAATATTTGAGGATGCCTGTTCAGATGTGCAACTGCGATGGCTGTGGGAAGCACAGATCCCATATGGCTGAAGAATCACTGTGGGGCCATCTACCATTCTGGACCTCAGTCTTCTCTTCTATTAAGCAGAGTTTGCATTTGATAATTTCAGATGCCCTTTCACTTTTATATTCTACTCGTGGCCCGGTGCATGAAATTCGTGCACATTAAAAGGGACTTAATTAGAGGAAATATTTTAATATTGCTATTTGCCCTTTCTCTATAATAGAAGTGTCAAAGATGAAAGAAAATTAGTAAAATGTATATGAAAATCTCCCTCCTGTCAGAGTCTGGGGCATGCTGCGGGACCCAGAGTCAAGTCCCTGCCCACCTGCATGCTCCTCGAAATCACACGAAACCCAGATCCAGCCAGTCCCCCGGCCCCGGCACTAGGGTGGGTGGTGTGGCCTCAGGTCCCCCGGCCCTGGTGCCTGGGTGGGGGGGCATGGCATCAGGTCCCCCAGCCCCAGCGCCTGGGCGGAGGGTGCGGCCTCAGGTCCTCCGGCACGAGGGCACAAGGGTGTGATGACCATTTGCATATTAGCTCTATATTACATAGGATGTTTGAAAGGAACTTTGATCTTATCAATTTTTGAGCCTCACTTTTAAACCATGCTTTACATATTCCTTTGGCTCCCACTCTTTTCCTGACTTGCCTAATTTAGGGGTGCATGTCCATGGGTATGCGCACACACAGGTATTTAGAGCTTTTTATTACAATTGGGGTCAAAGCTAACCCAGGTTTGAGTTCTTAGACGTCATATGTGACCTTCCTGTGAGAACTTAACACTTTACACTACATGGTAAGTGTTCTCTCAGGCTTTTAAGTCATTTCTGGGAGATTCCAAGAGAAATTAAGAGCAAACTGTGCTTTAGAGATTTCCTGCACATATAATTTTTTTAAAATCCTGAATTGGTTTCTTCATACACTGTCCTGAAAGTGATGTAAGTGCTGTTGCACTTCCTGGCCAGCACAGATTTAATCCAGGTGATGCCGTGGCAGACATTACCATTGCCCAAATCTCTCTTGGGAGGAGAAAACAGGACCCGTGAAATCCCTGGGAAGAACTTAACAAAGCTTTTTATTGTGTATCTGGAGGATCAAGGAACCCTTCTGGTACTACAGTGTCAGAATAATGTATATTTTTAGGGGGGAAATAAATCCTGGCTTGGGGCCTCTCGGGTATTATATTTTAAATAGAAAACCTACAATGAAAACTGGGCTGTAACACGTGTCTCCCAATTGGTGATTGTCAGCTTGTCCAAGAGCAAAGGAGACAGAGTTGCCCAGCCCAGAGGGCACTAAATTTCCTCAGAGTCTTTCTGATGTCGCTATTTTTAGCACTGTGTCTGGTTTGTGTACTTGGTGGTTTTTGAAAAAAAGGGACATGGCTCAATGACTTGCCAAAGTCACAAAACTAAGCTAATTAGGGGCTGAGTCAGCTCTCCCAGTCAAGGTTTCTGCAGCCACATCCACCTCCTAT
>NW_005871060.1:14486615-14699386 GCF_000147115.1 Myotis lucifugus
GAAGAGTTTCAGTTCTGAAGTTCTGTGTTAAGAACCCTGAGATGCTCAGGATTTAATCACGAAAGCCATAAATGCTGTTGAAAAGTGAGGCTGAAACTCTCCTCCTTAGTTAGCATCTGACTGGGCAGAGCTCAGGGCAGCGAATCAGTCCCACAGCTGTTTGCAAGATGACCGGAAACACGATGGGCATGCACAGCCCTTCTTCTGGAGGCTCCTGAGGATCATTCATGCCCTGGGAGGTCATTTAGTCTCCCTCAGAGGGTGATTTAATATTATCTGGTATATGTGGTTAATTTCAAACCCCACTTGTAAGCCACAAGCAAACCCATGGCCTCCCTCACATGTCTTTTGCCCCCAATCCTTCCTTCACTGTTCTTAAGAGTTCAGTTCTTTATTTATTTATCTATCTATCTATCTATCTATCTATCTATTTATTTATTTATTTATTTATTTCAGAGATAAAGGGAGAGGGAGAGAGAGATAGAAACATCAATGATGAGAGAGAATCATTGATTGGCTGCCTCTTGCACACTCCGAACTGGGCATCAAGCCCGCAACCTGGGCATGTGCCCTGACATTGAACTGTGACCTCCATGGCTCAACCACTGAGCCACGTCATCCAGGCTTATATTTTTTCAAGCGTTTAGATTATTAAAGTGCACATGTTTGTTTCTGCTCTTTCTCTATTACCTTTTTACCTCCCTTCTTCCTCTCCCACCTTTCCTCTCTGTTTTAGGCATCAGCAACATCTACCAAAAGACCCTGCATGTGTGCAAAGGCTCAGTGAGATAGAGCAGCCTCGTTGCAGCCAACAGGGGTGTTCCTAACTGGCTCCCTGGGCCATAATGGGTTCTGCATGTGACTTTCACAAGCCTGTCAGTCTCCCCGAAGTTGCTGGACCAAGCAGGGGCTTTTTCCTTTGCATAACACTTCTTGGAAGAATTCCTGCTATCTTATATAATAAAAGGGTAATATGCAAATTGGCCAAGCGGTGGAACTATAGGAATGCCCCTGGCCCCCCACCCCAGCCAGCTCGCCCCTGATGGCCCCTATCGGGTGGGTCAGCTGGACCCCACCAGTGCATGAATTTGTGCACTGGGCCTCTAGTGGATATATAATTAGGAGAGGCTTACTTACCATGAAAAATATTTAATACAAAGCAAGGTGAAGACAGATACTAGGTTTTTTAAGATCTCCTTTATTTCCGGACACCAATATAAAAATGTGTTGCCTGCCCTTCATCCAGTGTATGACACTGACGTTAAAAGGCGTTCCCTGTTCCACTGAGTCCTGTGGGGAGCTCAGATTCATTTTTCAGACCTCTCAGGATCCTGTCTGGAGGCTCCACTTTCAGCCTATCGGATTCAGCAGGAGTTCTGTGATTGCCTCCCTCAGTTACTCTAATCCTGTGGTGCACACACACCACTCGAGGAACCAGGCCAAACCAAGGAGGACACTGCAGGCAGCCTGCCCAGATGTAGGCAGTAAAGCGGCTCCCTGTCTGTAGACATTAAAACCAATAATGCCTGGCTCAGTTGGTTAGAGTTATACCATGCATTGGAAGGTTGCGTGTTCGATTCCTAGTCAGGGCCTGTGTGTCTCTTTCACATTAATGTTTCTCTCTTTCCCTCCCTCCCTCTCTTAAAAAATTCAGTAAAAAAACAAAACTAAACTAAAACCGGTAACAATGATCACCTTGTGCCCAGGTTCTAAACAGTGTCAGTGATGACATACATTTCCCAGCAGGTGCATTGCTTCCACCTTCCCCTCCTAGTAAGCCCCTCCCTGGCACGTGCAGAGAAGAAGGGGAACATCTTAGTCTTATTTCATTTCCGCCCTTCCCTCCTCTCCTCTCCGTTTTCCTTTGTCTCACAGCATCAGAGTCTTTGCTCCCTTCCCGGGGCCTGAAGCAGTTGCCTTGGGAGCTCTCACTTGTGTGTCCTCCTGGGTGAGAGGTGCCATTCAGAGTGTGCACACCCTTAGGAGGCCTCTTGGTCTTCAGTGTAGACCTCTTACTCTCTGTGCTGGCTTCTTCTTCTTCTTTTTTTAATTAACATACCACTGTCATCCAGGGGACTTTGGTCAGGAACATAGCTGTTTTCATGCCTCTTTATGCAATCCCAGCTGAGGGCACTCTGCATTTTCAGATTCATATACAGATAAACTTCATCCTCCTCATTCTCACCTAGTACAGTAAGGACCTCCATGTCATTCACAGTTCTTTGCCATTTCAGCCCTCTCCCTCCCATGTATGTTGTACTGTTTCTACATGATGTAGCTACTGGTTCTTTTCTTCCCCAAATACCATCAGCTCAAGGTACATGTTTTGTAGGATATTGTGTAAAATTTAGGGATAACATTCATGCTACCAGAATATTTTCCTGATTTTTTTCTTACAGGGGTTAACATCTTCTCATAACCCAGAGCAGAGGGGAGACCCCTCTTCTCCCTAGCTGACTTGCTCGTTGCCTCCAACCTCCCAAATTACTGTTATTTATTTCTCAGGAAACTTTAGGTATTTTTATTTTATCCTGTCCCAGCTCTACTTTCCCTAAAGTTCATAAAGAAAAACACCCATTAGAGTGAAAAGTGTGATTTCAAAACAAAGGAAGTTTTTTCTTTGAGAGCAATCTACTTGACATCCCTTAATTTATTTTATTTGTTTGTTATAATTTTATTCTCTTCCAATTCTACTTAAGTCTGTATCAAACCAGTACTCACATTAACAGGGACAAAGGCTGTGGTGGATCTGATGGTGGCATCCTATATAATAAAACCCTAATACGTAAATAGACCGAACAGTGGAACAACTGGACACTGTGATGCGCATTGACCACCAGGAGGCAGATGCTTTACGCAGGAGCTGCCTCCTGGTGGTCAGTGCGCTCCCACAAGGGGAGCGCCACTCAGCCAGAAGCCGGGCTCATGGCTGGCGAGTGCAGAAGCGGTGGCAGGAGCCTCTCCCACCTCTGCTGCAGGCGGGCAGTAAGGAGTGAGGGGCCCTGGACTGCGAGAGCCCCGGACTGCAAGAGGGACATCTGACTGCCGGCTTAGGCCCAATCCCTGGCAGGTGGACATCCCCTGAAGGGTCCTGGGTTGTGAGAGGGCACAGGCCGGGCTGAGGGACCCCTCCCCCCCAGTGCACTAACCCGTTAATTATAAAATCTAGTTAATTAAAAAATCACAAATGGGGAACAATGCCCCTGTAATTCTGGAACCCAGTTCTTCAATCATGAAAGTGAGAAGAAGTTTTCTGTATAATGAATGCAATGCCCATGATTTTGATGGGATATTTTCAGTTTTCTGGTAGAAACTTTTTTTTTCCTGTAATTTTGTTGTTTATTGAGACATTTTTTGATGGTTAGAGCCTTCTGCCTCTAACCTATGCCTTCATCATTGAAACGTATGTCTTTCTTGTTCTTGATCCTCCTGAGTTCTTTTTAATTAAAATATATCTAATTCTAGTTTATAGGGGTGGGGAAGGGCAAAAGTAGGTTTACAGTTGTGAGTATGCAAAACAGAGTTAATTCTTGTGTTATTATTTATTAATTATTGTATTATTTTCCATAGGAATAAGTGTAACCCTACTTTTGCCCCACCCTGTATTTTAAACATAAAAAAGTAGAAAAAAATAATGAAACACTTATGCAATAACTTTTTTTTTTTTTTATAAATCCTCACCTGGGCATATTTTTTCCATTGATTTTCAGAGAGATTGTAAGGGAGAGGGGGAGAAAGAGAGATTAGATAGATAGATAGATAGATAGACAGACAGACAGACAGACAGACAGACAGAGACATCAATTGGTTGCCACCAGCACACTCCCTGACTGGGGCTGGGGATCAGACCTGCAGCCCAGGTAAGTGCCCTTGTCAGGAAATCAAACCCACAACCCTGCAGTGCGTGGGTCAATGCTCTAACCATTGGGAACCACCGGCCAGGGCTCATATAATAATTTAAGGTCACCAGATGTTACCAATTTGCCTTATTTTATCTGGTCTTTCTTTTTAAAACAAATACAGTGTTGAAGATAGCCCTGTTGCATTCTCTTCCCTACTTTATTCCCCATTATCCCTGGCAGAGGTAATCAGTACCTGAAGTTGGTATTTATCTTTCCTGTATATGATTTTAAAAATTGGCTCCATGCGTGTGCAGCCACTGCAGTACATAGGGTTATGTTGTGGGTTTGGAGCTGTTTTCTCTGACTCTGCTCCCTTGTGAGTGTCCATCTCTTCTTGCCATCCTTGTTTCTCACCCCTCCCCAGCCCTCAATGGAAAAGGAGGGGGTGGGGCGCTGAAGGTACCCTGACCTTTTCTGCTTCCTTCTTTGCTCTTGGGCCCTCCTCCAGTTACTCCCTACCTTGTACTTGCATGCTCTGCACCATCCCACTCTACTTGCTGTCTCTCTTTCTCCCTTTCTTCTCGGTGTCCCAGTGAGTTTAATTTCTGTTTGTGGCCTTGAAGATTACCAAGCTCAGTTTTTCTCTGTCCTTATTTAGGACAGGTAAGATCATGTTTCTGAAAACCCAGGAGAGAGATGCAGGGTAATTACTTTCAAGTACAGAAACCCTCCTGAGGGAAGAAGAGGCAGAGCTCTATGTTTTGGAGGATCTGATGTTTTATAATATCAGATGTGAATTACAATTATCATGGTTGTTGTTTCAATGTAGTTCTAAAGGCATTTGCCTTTAGGTTAATAGTAATCATTTGCAAATTAATTTGCTTAACAAAATTCTATTTGTCCTCTGATTATCAGTAATATCTCACTTTATGATCTATACATAATAGAGACTTTTACATTTATCCTTAAATTATCCAAAGTGAACTTAACTATAAACAGTCCTCTTTCTTCTTTCATTTAAAGTATATAATTTGCCTGCCTGGTGCAGAACAGGCTGTGAGTGGAGATGGATCAGTGCTCTCCTCTTTAGGGACAGACCACCTGGTTGTGACAGATAGTCAGGGCTGAGAGGAGTTTACAGTCTTAGGCGGAAGACAGATATTTGTACAGATACTACAGGTGAGCATATTTATTCGGGTACCGTGAGGAAAATCACCGAGGGTGGAAAATCACCAAGGCGGAGGAGGGACAGTCGTGCCCAGCATTCCTAGCTTGTATAGGAACTGGTTTTGGGGGATTGGATGGGCATACAAAATCCTTGACTGTATGTTCTTCAGAGTTTGAAGGTTTAAGAGCTTAGAGGTGAACTCTATATAGTCTGGCCATCACAAATCTTGACTCTATTATAAGATAACAACTAACTTTCAGTTTCCCACTGATGTTTCAATGTCACACATTCCATTAGCTCTTCCTGACCTCCCAAATACAAATAATGCATTAAGGAGCTAAGAGTAAGAATGGAAAGGAGTTGCCTAAAATCTTTATCAGCTGTGGTCAGAGTATATCTTTGACCTGAATGCACTCCTGTGGGGCCAATGCTAAGATGGTTTTTGGTTTCCTTTCGCAGTAATGTTCTGGAACATAATGTAGGCTCTTTGCTGTCTTTCCATCTGCAAACCCTCAGGTTTGTTTCTCTGCATAGAACTCAATTCTGTAGCTGGGGTCACCACTGTCTTCTCTAATGATTCATAATTATAAATTATAACACACGCACACACACACACACACACACACAGAGCACATTAATGAAATCCTACTGTGTGCTCACAGGAGAGGTGTCAGTGGAGAGACCTTACTTTATAATTGAAGGTGGAGCTTTTGCAGCATCTTTTAAATCTGATATTTTCCCATTTTATCATTCAACCTCTTCTCAGCTCACTTGCCTTCCTCACCATTTATGACTTAGGTACACAAATGACATTTGTTATTATACCATGTGGGTAAATACTAAGAATTTATGTTTTAACTTCATTTCCTAGTCAGAAAAGAAGCCAGAACACTAAGACTTACATTTACAGATGATAAGAAATACCAGCTATTTAGGGTTTTTTTCAGTGTTATAAATTTACACTTTAACTTTTATTTTAGGAAAATAAACTCCATCAGTCAAAGCTCCTTGGAGATCACAAGGGGCCTCTGGGTACACTTGTGCCATGTCTGCTGCAGTAACTCTAGAGTAAGGATTTTAGGTGGAAGTGAATTTTAAAAGGTTCAGAGAAAGAAGCTTTGGATTTATAAGTTTTAGTAACTGTAAACAGTTTTGAGATCTACAGAGGGGCATTTGCTACCCTTTAAATTTTCCCAAATGACAATACGTATTTTATGTTTAGAAGACAGAGATTGAGGCAATAAAATCCAGCCAGGAAGCTCCCCTACCCCCAACAAAAGGCACTAGTGTTTTGGAAAGCCTGGTATTGCCTGTGACTCAGCAAGATAAAGGTGATGTTCCATATTTCTAACTCTTTTCAGTGTTGAGGAGAAATAACATGTCAATGCTTGAGAGTCAATGGAGTGTGATAAAAAAAAAAAAGAAAAACAAACAAACAAACACTTTCTTGGGAATCAGGAGATAGGCAGGTTTATCAAAGATGTCCCCCAAACTTCAATGTAATGAATTTTTGTACCTTTTCTGTTTTATAGTTTCTTCACCCATCAGCACTAGGGTTTATTGCTCTTCTTCCTAGTTCTATTCATTTCTATTGAGGTAGTTCTTGTTAAACCTGCTATGTGCACACTCCTGTGCTGGCGGCAGTGTTATGTCTCCTTTAATCATCAACCTGTCAGGCAGTGGTAGTTCAACCACTTTGAAACATGGATGCAGCACTGGGGACCCAGCTCCCAGCACGGAGGCAGCGGTTCTCCAGGCCCAGCCTACAGACTGGGGTCCATTTATCACAAATTTCCTTCGAGTCTACAGGAAGAATTACAAGTGGGTCATGTGAAATTTTCATAAAGATAAAGATATTTTATTCAACTAGTGGCCTGGTGCACAGATTTGTGAACCTTGAAAGCAAATTGATTAGAATTCCTGGTGCTGCCGCAGCTCGAAGGGCATCTGCGGAGTGTGTGTGTGTGTGTGGGGGGGGGGGGGGCGGTGGGGGATGAAAAAGAAAGAAAACTAATGCTAGGGTCTTCCAGCTCACAGAGCTGGCTCCAGTGCAGGGACTAATGCAGGTGGTTCCGGGTGGTGGCCGGCAGGGCGGGACTGGAAGAGATGGGCCAGGCATGCCCTGGAGCCAACCTCCCATGGTCCCTTCCCAGCCCCCAGCCACACTTGGGGTGGCACCTTGGCTCGAAGGGCATCTTCAGAGTGAGCAGGGTCCCTCCAGTAGGTAGGGTCCCTCGGCCTTGCCTGTGGGGATCGGGCGGAAACCGGCTCTCCGACATCCCTCAAGGGGTCCCAGAGTGCGAGAAGGCACTCTGCAAAGTTGCTGTCGTACAGGGTGTGGGACCCAAATGCAAGTGTGAAGTAAACCAGATTCAGGGCCAACAGTGCCCAGCAGCAACATAACCCACTGCCGAAGGAGGAATTGCGTGGCCCCTCGAGCGCCCCCCTCAAGGAATCGGGCTCCCTCCTCTCTGGTTCCAGGGTGCATTACCCAAGAACTGCCGCTGCCAAGTCACTGCAGCTCGGCAGCTCCTGCATTGAGCATCTGCCCCATGGTGGTCAGTACATGTCATAGGTACCGGATGGTCGGATGGTCACTTAGCCTTTTATATATATAGATTACTCCTTCCATCCTTTTATTAAAAATATATGCTATTTGATTCATGAAATGTGATAGTAGAAAGCTTTTTTAGGTCCCTGCTTATCAAAGTAAAACATTTACAAGTCTTTGTTGGTTCTCTGTCCCCCTTCCCTTTTTTCCTTGTTTGGCTATCTAAAAGCCTCATAATACTTGGCTTAAAAAATACTGCCTCAAATAATCCAGTTTTGTATTGCGTAATTCATTTTTCAGAAGAAAGTTATTGAAATACGAAGGAAAGGGAGATATTTTTTAAGCATTTCATTTACGTTTAGCAATTATGTAGAGTTTATATTTGATCTGGTGGTAATGCAATCTTGTATTCTGATTGTCATCTTCATTGTGTTTTTACCCATGAATATTTAATATAACTCTTGGCCAGAAATATTTTTCCAGGAAATGGTTTTCCCTGAGGGATACCTTTTCCCATCTTCCACGAAAGCCCTGGTTCAGGAATCACCTTGATTTGACACTTGGTTCTCTTCAGTACTGACGGTGCTCTGCTTTACTTTTCCTTAGCGATACAAATGAAGTTGACATACCACCCAACACTCGTGTTGGCACCAAGCGCTATATGCCTCCAGAAGTGTTGGATGAGAGCTTGAATAGAAATCACTTTCAGTCTTACATCATGGCCGACATGTACAGCTTTGGGCTCATTCTTTGGGAGGTGACTAGGAGATGCGTGTCAGGAGGTAAGTACCAGTGGTACCATTGGGCTACTACAATTCCTTTTTTTTTTTCTCTCTCTTTTTTTAAATCCTCACCCGAGGATATTTTTCCATTGATTTTCTTAGAGAGAGTGGGAGAGATAGGGAAATAGAGAGAAACATCGATGTGAGAGAAAGAGATCAACTGATTGCCTCCCACACGCACCCGGGCCCGGGCCCAGGAGGAGCCTGCATCAGAGGTATGTACCCTTGACTGGAAGTGAACCCAGGATCCTTTGGTCTGCAGGCTGATGCTCTATCCACTGAGCAAACCAGCTAGGGCCAAATCCTTTTTTCTGATCAGAAATCAAAGTTGTCTACAAAATCAAATTTTGTCCTTTATTTCTGTTGACCCAGTCATAATCCTCCTAGGAAATAATACTTCACATCATAGAATTACCTTTGACTGCATTCTTCTCTCCATCTATGACTGAGGCATCTCTTCTAGGCACATTGTCAACTTCCTCTGTCTTTTCGAAGATCATCCTGTTCTATTATATGTATTGTCTCACTTCTCTCTTGAACTCTTTCTCCAGCCGTTGCTTTATCAAGTTAACCTCCTTCTCTACCCCTTCCATCTTCTTCTTACCAATCTGCTGGGCCCCCTGCCCAACTCTAGTGCCCCATTTCCTGTGGCTTCCTCTGCTCAGATGAAAAGACATAACTGTGGGGTGGGACACCCATTATTTAACCCCCCTCCCTACTTCTTAACCTTCTACAATACTTACTCATAAAGCAATTTGAAAACATCAGTTTTTATCAAAATGAAATTAAAGCATACGAATATTATTATTGGTCATGGTAATCTTTTTACAAACATAAAGTTTCCCTAGTAAGACTAACTAAGGAAACATCCTTAAATATTCAGAGGTGTTATTATTGCTTGTAGCATTGTGTCTACTGCTGCATAATTTGTCTTTTAGTAGATTCCAGCACCTTTCAGTTGAGGAGCTGAGTCTGAGGCTCTTTGGTATCAAGTATGTTGTTTATGGTTCTAGTCATGGTTGTGCTTGATAAGTAAATCCTGGTACTGCTGCTCTTCCTCTTGATGGAGGTGAGTTAAACTCACCTTCATGAAAACTGGAGCTTGCCCAATATTCTGAAAGTGTAGCCTACAGTTAACTAGTACTAGCACTTGTATCTGTAAACCTTTGACAAGTTAACTAACTTTTCTTTCTTTCAGTTTTCTTATCTTAAGAGGGAGATGGATTATTGCACTACCTCAGGGGGTTGTGAGGTTTTTGTGATTGTAAAGAGAATTAACATTGCCTGACCCATAAATAGTACTCAATACATGTTAGCTGTTATTTTAAATTTTCACTTTGGTTGGTAGAGCCTTAACTTACATTTAGAATCCTATTGAAATATAAAGGAGAAACAGTTAATCAATAGGCATTCATACTTCTGTAGCAAGATCATCTTCATTGGTGCAGTGCCTTCTAATCACTCTAGAGATTCTGAATTTCTCATTAGCTTAAGTTGAAATAGAGCACATCCCCTCTGAAGTGAGAGAACTCTTTTTGGTCCAAAGGAAGTTTTTTTCTGATTCAGATATTGAATAAATCTCTCATCATATTATGAAGAAGAAAAGGAGTAACAAAAACATAAATTAACTAACTGCCTATGCTTTGATTTTGTTTTGTAAAGAGGAAGTGAGCATGCTTTTGAACAAAATGTTTATACTTATTTAAGACTAGAGGCCTTGTGCATGAATTCGTGCACAGGTGGGGTCCCTCAGCCTGGCCAGCAATAAGGTCAATCGGGGCTGTCTCACCCAGTCCCGATCGGGGCCAGCCAGCCGGGGGGAGGGACCTCGGGAGGTTAGCCAGCTGGGGGGAGGGACCCTCAAGAGGTTGGGACCATGGGAGGATGGCCAGCTGCAGGGGGTTGGCTGTGGGACCGCACAGACCACCTGGCCAGCTGAGGGTAGGGACCGAGGGAGACTGGCCAGCCTCAGGAGGTTGGCTTTGGGAGCACACTGTCACCAGGGGGCAGCTCCTGCATTGAGCATCTTCCCCCTGGTGGTCAGTGCGCGTCATAGTGACCGGTTGATGGGTTGTTCGGTCAACCGGTCGTAATGGTTGCTTAGGCTTTTATATAGAGAGAGATAGGTTTATAGGAGTTGAAGGAATAGGATAATAAAAGATTACTTTTCAAATTAAGTTTCCCTGGAAATCTAAAGCAATTAGGGCAATAAGAAGCCTGTATTTGAAAGCCTGTGGTTGGAATATGGGCAAAATGATTCTTAGCTTAAAAACAAGCTGGGGTACCCTGGCCAGAGTGGCTCAGTTTCTTGGGTGTTGTCCCATGAACCAAGTAGCTGCCGGTTCATTTCCTGGTCATGGCACATGCCCAGGTTGCAGGCTTGATCCCAGTAAAGGCCAGGAGGTAGCCGATCAATGTTAATATTTTTAGGTGTGTACAATTCTCTAAATTTTAAATATGGAAGAATGCATTCTTATTATTAAGCAGAAAAAATGTAAATGTGACATTTTATTCAAGTAGAATACACTGCCAAATTTATTATGAGATTCATAATCTCATATTGCAGTAATAGAAATGATCACATATTATACGTATGAGTTTGGAATGTGTCTGCCAAATTTGCATGGAGATTTAATATAGATTTTTTAAAAATTTTGGCATACAAGAGCCTTTGTAAAATTGGAAATAAATTTGAGGTGCTTATTTTACTTAGCTTTTGGAAATTAGAAGAAAAGGATTGAAGACCTAAAGTAATATGTTTCATTGGGATTTTCATTCATTTAAAAATTAGATTGTCATTTGGCAACATTTTTTTTAAGATTTATTTTGCTGTTTTTCAGGCTTGTCTTTAGTACCGACAGAACTTTTTTTTGAGAACAGTTTGTATGTTAGAATTTTATTTCCATTTCACAGAAAAAAAGTATAATAGTAAAACTGTGTTTTCAGGTGCAGTGGAAGAATACCAGCTTCCCTATCACGACCTGGTGCCCAGTGACCCCTCTTATGAGGACATGAGAGAGATCGTGTGCATCAAGAAGCTCCGTCCCTCATTCCCCAGCCGGTGGAGTGGCGATGAGGTAAGGTTCCGGGAAGCCATGTGCTATAGAAATTTTCCCTTTTTGCCAAAATTCCAAATATTGATTGCAGGAGTTCTTATTCTTCTTTGTTCTGTTGGTGGTGATAGTGATGCCTCAGTGTGATGATTTATATGGTGCTACGTGTAATGTGGTAAATTGTTCCTTTTTTCCTAACTTGATTTTGCCGCTTCCAAAATATATTGAGTGGGTTAACATTTAGCCATCATAACAGGTAACATTATTCCATTTATTTGTGATGTCCTGACAATGGCATAAAGGCTCTATTTCTCTCTCTGTGTGTTTTTATTTTTATTTTTTACTTTTTAAAAAATTCTTTATTGTTTAAAGCAGTGGTTCTCAGCCCTCCTAATGCCGCAACCCTTTAATACAGTTCCTCATGTTGTGGTGACCCCCAACCATAAAATTATTTTCGTTGTTACTTCATAACTATAATTTTGCTAGTTATGAATCGTAATGTAAATATCTGATATGCAGGATGTATTTTCATTGTTCGCGACCCACAAGTTGAGAACCGCTGGTTTAAAGTATTACATATGTCTCCTTTCCCCCCTATTGATCTCTCCCAGCCATTCCAACCCCCCAGCATATGCCCTCACCCCCCCAGTGTCTGTGCAAATGGTTTATGCTTATTTGCATGCAAAAAAGTCCTTTGGTTGACCTCCCCACCTCCCCTGCCTTCCTTCTGAAGTTGGACGGTCTGTTCAATGCTTCTATGTCTCTGGACCTATTTTTGTTCATCAGTTTATGTTGTTCATTATATTCCACAAATGAGTGAGATCATGTGATATTTATCTTTCTTCAACTGGCTTATTTCGCTTAGCATAATGCTCTCCAGGTCCACCTATGCTGTTGCAAATGGTAAGAGTTCCCTCCTTTTTACAGCAGCGTAGTATTCCGTTGTGAGGATGTACCACTGTTTTTTAATCCACTCATCTGCTGATGGGCACTTGGACTGTTTCCAAATCTTAGCTATTGTAAATTGTGCTATTATGAACGTAGGGGTGCATATATCCTTTCTGATTGGTGTTTCTGATTTCTTGGGATATATTCCTAGAAGTGGGATCACTGGGTCAAATGGGAGTTCCATTTTTTGAGGAAACTCCATACTGTCTTTCACAGTGGCTGCACCAGTTTGCATTCCCACCAGCAGTGTAAGAAGGTTCCTTTTTCTCTGCATCCTCCCCAGCACTTGTCGTTTGTTGATTTGTTGATGATAGCTATTTTGACAGGTGTGAGATGGTACCTCGCTGTTGTTTTGATTTGCATCTTTTGGATGATTAGTGACTTTGAGCATCTTTTCATATGTCTCTTGGCCTATGTATGTCCTCTTTTGAAAAGTGTCTATTTAGGTCCTTTGACCATTTTCTGATGGATTGTTTATCTTCCTTTTGTTAAGTTGTATGAGTTCCCTATAAATTTTGGAGATTAAACCCTTATCAGATACAGTAGGTCCTTGGGTTATGTCAGAGATCCATTCCTACAGCAACATAACGTGATTTTCACTGTAAGTGGGAACCCGCTACATAAGCACCTACGTCACTCACATGGAGCACATACACAGCAGTAATGAAGTGAAACAGTAAAAAAATTTAAAAGAAAGATAATTCCTGACCTTTACTTGTAAATTAATAATAAAAAACATAAAGCACATAATGCACATACGTCGAAATGATGGAATTTTTTTTTATATAAATAAATGGGAGATGGCGATGTAACCCGAGGACTGCCTGTATAACATTGGTAAATATGTTCTCCCATGCAGTGAGCTTTCTTGATGTTTTTTTTTTATGGTTTCTTTTGCTGTGCAGAAGTTTTTATTTTGATGTAGTCCCATTTGTTTATTTTCTCCTTAGTTTCCATTGCCCTAGGAGCTGTATCGGTAAAGATATTGGTATGACATATGTCTGAGATTTTGCTGCCTATGGATTCTTTTAAGATTTTTGTGGTTTTCCCATCTTATGATTAAGTCCTTTATACATTTTGAGTTTATTTTGTCTATGGTGTAAGTTTCATTTTTTTTGCATGTATTTGTCCAATTTTCCCAACATCATAGATTGAAGAGACTATCTTGACTCCATTGTATGCTCTTGCCTCCTTTGTCAAATATTAATTGAACATAATGGCTTGGGTTGATTTTTGGGTTCTATGTTCTGTTCCATTGGTCTATATGTCTGTTCTTGTGCCAGTAACAGGCAGTTTTGAGGACAGTGGCTTTGTAATACAGTTTGATATCTGGTATTAAGATCCATCCAATTTTGTTCCTCTTTTTTTTTTTTTTTTTAGAATTGCTGCAGCTATTCAGGTTTATTTATTTATTTTTATTTCATATTTGGAGAGTTTGTTCTAGGTCTGTGAAATATGCCATTGGTATCTTAATGGGGGTGCATTGAATCTATAGATTGCTTTGTGTAGTATGGGCATTTTAATGATGTTGATTCTACCAATCCATGAACACGGTATATTCTTCCTCTATCTCTTTTTTCAATGTCCTGTAGATTTCCGAGTATAAGTCTTTTACCTCCTTAGTTAAGTTTATTCCTAGGTATCTTAATTTTTTTGTTGGAATGGTAATGGGATTGTTTTTTTAGTTTCTCTTTCTGTGAGTTCATTATTGGTGTATAAAAAGGCCATATATTTCTAGGTGTTAATTTTGTATCCTGCTATATTACCAAATTAATTTATTAAGTCTAGTAGTTTTTTTGATGGAGTCTTTAGGGTTTTTTATGTACAATATCATTTCATCTGTGAATAATGACTGTATAACTCCTGCTTTTCCAATTTGGATGCCTTTTATTTCTTCTTCTTGTCTGATCACTATGGATAGTACTTCTAGTACTATGTCGAACAGGAGTGGTGAAAGTGGGCATCCCTGTCTTATTCCTATTCTTAGGGGAAATGGTTTTAGTTTTTGTCCATTGAGTATGATGTTGGCTGTAGGTTTGTCATATAAGGCTTTCATTATGTTGAGGTATGTCTGTTTCTGACAGGGCTTTAGGTGGGGGTGGTGCTATATCGCTATCTGGTACTGAATGGCCCCTGTTCAAACCAGTCCCTGAGGGCTCTGTGGGGCTATTCAGTCTTTATTTCCTTTGTAAAGCTCAAGGTGTAGGCTGTTTATGGCTGTATTAGCTCTCTTGAGGCAGTTGGGAGGGGCTGGCTCTGCAGGAGAAAAATGGCTGCTGAGATTTGGAGGGTCATGAACTCCTGATCACCTCTCACTGTCCTGTTCTCCTCCACCGCCTCTTCCCAGACTCCACAAATCTGCACCTCTACCTGCATCGCAGCCTCGGGTGAGTGTTTGCCATTGAAAGTCCCATGAACGGGGTTTAGCAAATTAAAGCAAAGACAAAACAGAGGCAAAACAACCACGTGACTGCCAGTTTCTCTCCCCCTGGCACCCCGTGGCTCAGGCAGCTCTTCAGGCCACCCTTCTGGGCGCAGCCCCTCATGGCTGTGGACTTAGATCTAGATTCCCCAGCTGCCAGCACCCCTGTGGACTTCCTTTCCACAGTCGGATGTTACATCTGTCCCCAATGGACACGGACTTGGTGCAGCGCAGTTCCTTCTGGACCCTCTTGGCCCGGTGGTCACGCATCTCTTTCCAGCCCAGATCCCTGAATTCTACCTTCTCCAGGCGTCCTCTGCCCTTCCCGGCTGTGATTGTCTCACAGCTCTGTCTAATTCGACTACTCTGGAACAAGGTGCAGGACATGTCTGCCTATTCAGCTGCCATTTTTCCTCTGTGTGTGTGTGTGTGTGTGTGTGTGTGTGTGTGTGTGTGTGTGTTTAAAGCATTATGAGTTTTTCTCCATGAAAAACACACATGCAACATTCTCACATTTTGATGAGAGAAAAGATAGGCATCTGAAAAATGCCATTTTCTATACAGAGAAGTGATACAAGTTGACCTAGTTGAGATGCCTGAGGATGCTGTGGATCTTTGTTAATAAGGATGAGGAGATGAGATTTGAAGGAATCCATGTGCAACGAAGGCTGTAAGGGTACAGTGGTGAAGCCTAAAACAGGTCTGCAAAGAAGCTGTGCATAAGGAGGAACTGAGTCGGGCGGGCCTTGCCTTCCCTGACGCATCTGCTCCACATCCTCTCCATCCATCCTCTAAGCTTGTACACTCACCAAATCCTGGAGCGCTCTGGCAGGCTGGCACCTTCAGAGATGCTTGAGCATCAGACATGTACCAGAGCCTGGGCAAACATGTGGGCAGAGCGCTGTTTATGAAATAATCCTTCACTGTTAAATGCATTTAAAAACAACCTTTGGATCATTGGTTTTATGCTAAATCATACATATGTTTTCCAATGAGCTATGCAGAAAGCTTTATGAGATGCTGGAGTTACCTTCCTTTGGAGCTGGTTACAGGCACTGGTATTACCCCAGATTCCTTCACTGAGGATTTCTAATGAAGTGAAATTGTGCTTTCAACAGGAAGACCAATAATTTATGTAGGAGAAAGTTTTAGCGAGGCCCCGCACAGGTCATGCATCTTGTTAAAAGCGACAGTGTGATGCTATTATTGTAGCAGACAGCTGCGACTTAGGAATAACCGTGTTTGTTTGAATAGTATGGAAGGAGATAAAAGATTTAAGCTGATCAAATGTTATAAACAAACCGGGAGTGTGGAGTGGAATACAGACTCCCTGCGTATTTTTGTATTTATTTAATGCTGACTTCAAAGACACTCTTCTTCAATCAGCACAACCACTTGCTTGCTCCTATCAGAAGGATGTTATGAAAATCTGTCTTAGTCATTGAAAATTTGCATGAAAAAAGAAGTGTTATGAAACATGGTTTTAAAAGGAGCTTTTGAAACTCCTATTCAAACTCCAGGAGCCCAAAATTAAAAGCCAAATATCAAGGGCCAGCCTGGCACATAGTAAATACATGTCTCTAACGCCACTCCCACTTTTCCGTTTCCCTCCCTGCAGTGTCTGAGGCAGATGGGGAAGCTAATGACCGAGTGCTGGGCTCACAATCCCGCGTCCAGACTGACAGCCCTGCGTGTGAAGAAAACACTTGCCAAAATGTCAGAGTCCCAGGACATTAAACTCTGATTTGAGGGGGAAAAAGAAGACAAAAGAAAAGAAAAAGAAAGCATCAGTGGAGAAAGCCAGCTCTTCCTCTCTTTGCGGGCAGAGTAGAAAATGTTCCCGAAGCACCCACAGTCCAAGCCTCGAACAGCCCTGCTTCCCAGCGGGTTCAGTGTCACCACTCGGGGAGCAGCGTGGACAAAGGCAGAAGTTCCCAGAAACAGGGATCCCTTGTGTGTGGCGGAGGTTGAAACCGCTCGGGTAACTTGTTGAAGACGTGGTGCACGTTGCTTTCTAAGAAAGCCCTGTATTTTGGGATTGCCCCCCCTCTTTTTATTTCTTCCTTTTCAAAAGATGCTTTAATTTTGCCAAAATATAACAAAGAATTTAGATGTTTTAAGGTTGTTTCTATTCTAGTTTAAATAATAACAATGAGAGTTCTTTGCAGAAATTCTGCTAGAAAGGAAATTAAAATGGTTTTTTTCATTGGTAAAATTTTGTTGCACTCTACACACCAGAAGACAGTCTGTGAGGTTGAAGACCACAGAATGGAACTGTCTGAACAGCCCGCCCCTGCCTGCTCTAACCACTTTGGCCAGCCCTGCTTGGGGGGCTGCCACAGCAATGTGAATGCACCTGGGTACACATACCACCTGTCTGGGACCAGCTTGGGGATTCCTGCAGGTGACCTTTTGCAGCTTCAGAGGATATGGAACAAATGAAGATTTTGTGTGATTCTATTGGAAGTCAGTGTCAGTGTTCTTCAGAACCACTTTGTGTTTCTGATTCTGTTAGGTATCTCTTTCATGGTCAAATCTCTTCCTTTTCATTAAACACAAGCAAAGCTTTTTTTTTTTTTTAATGTGCAGAGAACTGACCGGTGCATGCTTTTGATCTCTCAAACGAAAGGCTCAGTATTCAGTGAAATTGCCATCAGTTGAGTTGATGACCACACCCTTTAAAATAGAGATCACTGGCTCTTGTGTTGTAAGATGCCCGTGTTAGTAGGGTAGAGGATGGGGTTGGAGGTGCACATGGCTTGTTTCCTATATATGCAGAGAGCCGATCACAGAAGCCTGAGAGTAAGTGGTGCACACCTTATTTTGTATAGATAAAACCAGCTTCTTTTCATTATTGTCTGTGTCTTGTGTCTGAGTTAAGGGAAGGAGAGGAAGCATATGTCAGGTTAATGTAACTAAATTTTAATTTAACAATAGATAACTATATCCTCCGGATGGGACACACAGGGGAGAGTCAGTGGAAGCCACAAAATATTCTGGCTGCTGTGATTTATTTTTCTAGAATAGATATGGATCTAGCATGTACGTCATAAGTGGTAATTTCATATCTTTTATCTATTCTATTTTATTCTCATTATGTTCAGTTCACTTTTTAATTTATTATTTTTGTATTCTCTGTGGCACTTGTGCAAAACATCTCTTCACCCACTTAATTCTGCAGAGTTTTCACTATTGAGTCACATTGAGTCCAATCATGGACAGGGCGAACTTTCCTGAGCAACAGAAACATCAAGTTCAAAATTGTACACATCCCCCTCACCTGTATTCATTTACATGTTCTTACTATGGTTTTCCTTTACTTCTCAGAAATTCTGTAATTTAATAAGGAATTGGGAAATACTTCCTCCCTAGTCTTAAAAAAATAAAATAAAATAAAAGGCATTCCTTCCAGAATCCTGCAGAGGGCAGTGTTTTATAACACATTTGCACCACTTGGTGATTGAAGGATGGACGTTTTTTGAAATTTTGACAGCTGCATGAAAAATGAGAAAATATTTTCCTCACTTCTGAAGTCGGCTTGCAGCTGGTGACTTGTTCATTCGGAAAACACCCTAGAGCAGAGAGTGACTGTGAGCTGTGCTTAACAGTCTGAGAGAATCATAAGAAACACAGTGTTCCGTATTCAGCAATGACTTCCCAGTGCTTCATAGCCACATTTTGTTTGTAACAAAGAAATAACTTGGTTTTTAAAAAGTTCTTGAATATGAACAAAATTTGTTTATTATAAAGATTAAAAACAGTTGGCTCCAAATAGAATTTTAATCAGAATGCTGCTTCTGGTGTTATTAGAAGAACCTGAATGGCAATGTAACGGTTCCTTTCTCTTGTGTCAAATTGTGTTCTGTGTGATAGCTTAGAAGGAATATGTGGCTAGAACTAAGCGTGATAATCATCTGAGCCATGGAGAGAAACTTCATTACCTCTAATCAGATCATCTACAAACAAATCAGTAAACATTTATGCCCATAACTGGGGACATGTTTTGTTTCTTGATTTTTTCCTAAATTTAAGTGCGGTTGGACTTCTTAGATAAAAATGTGTGCTCTTTTAGGTAAGTTTTTATACATGATAACTGCAAATCAGAACATTTTGGGGGGAAGTGATGATTTGAAAATACACTTGATTTCTAGGGAGGTGTTGGTTCCAATGAAGAATGGCAGGAAACTTCTTCTATCTTATTTGTTTAGTTGCTTCGGAAAAATCAGTAGCTTACTTTCTAATTCTCAGTCTGATTTACTCATTATGAACATCTAAAAATTGTTCCTGAGATACTTCAAAAGACTTATTTAGTTAGTATAGTCTTTCAATGCAACAAGAATTTATTTATGAGTAGATTTTTTTTGTCTTCACAAAATTCATCTAACTTAAGGAACCCTAAATTGTTCTTAAAGAGACTACCTACTTACTTCCAAATTATCCTTTTTTATTTTTAAATTTCTAGTAGCTCAGAAGAAGTGAATTGTATTTTATTTTTTGTTTTACCTTTCTATAGAATAAGTGGGGACCTGGAAATTAATGATGTAGATGATTTCCTCTTATCAGGACTATTTCAAAGACTAAGGTTTTCTTCTAGTTGCTCCCCCCAAAGGAATCCTAAAATACTAGTTGCTAGCTAATATAAGTTTTGTATGCTAAGATGTTCAGGTTTATAGTTTATTATGTGTATATATATTATATAAATATATATGTTTATATAAATATTTTGTTCAGTTTGGAGTCTGGCACAACTCCATTTTGTGGATTAGAGAGTAAAATATTAGAGATGATAAAGTACTAAATGAAACATAATATTTATTTATAAAAGTGTTGTAGATTGTTAAATCATAAGTTACAGTGCTACGAACATTGTGAAGAGACAGGCCTTTGACCTCCTGGAAAGCACTGCTCAAAAGTGACTAGTGACCATTCTTTTTAGTATCAAGACATAAAGCATCTTAGAAAACATGCTAAGATTTTATTTACAGGGAATTCTTTGTTTCAGTCGTTGTGTAGTCAGGTATAGCAAGGACCGAATAACAGCCATAATTCACGTTCCTAGAGTCAAGCATATTCATTGGAAGTTACAGTGTTTTATGTCGCTGGTCTGTTCTAGCTCTCCATGTTTGTAGTTGGAAAGGCACTGAAAGAAGTACAGTTTTTAAACTTGAATTGTTCTGTGGTTATATCTCCTTGGAAAACTCAGTCACAAAGCAGTGGAAACGAACAAAATGGCATCCGAAGTGATTTAATTTAGCCATTATGATTCCTCTTGTAAAACAAAGCAGAAAAAACAATGCCATATTTTTTTTTTTGGAGAAGAGTTGGCAATAAAGAGTTTTGTTGTCTGTTTCAAAAGAAGACTCGTTGTGTTCTTTTGGGGAACCAGTGCCTTATTGAATTTGTATATACTGTAATTATTCAGGACTAGGGAACAAACAACTGTATTGTATTTGTTACAAATTGTATATGGCTTTGTTTGAACATTCCCCCAAATAAACCGGTTTCATTCTCCCCTTGGCAAGAACGTGTCTGTTATCTGATGGCTGTGCCTTTTTCTGACGTTGAAACTATCGCATTGTATCACAAGGCAGCCCTGAAGAGTGAGGCAGGTAAGTGCACACACCTGGTGGCAAGGGAGCAAGAGCAATGGTCTGATGGCTTCTGTTTTCTCTGTAACTAGAAGGCACGGTCATTTGCTGAGAGTGAGAAGAAAGGTAGGAAGTCAGTGGTTTGAAGAAGTGAGAATTGTACTGTGGAAAATGACAGCTCGATGGTGGTGGGCAACGCTGAGGGCCCGATCAACATTGATGCTGTGTGGCTGAGTGGCCGGGAGTGTGGCCTCTGGACCACCGGACAGCCTGTCTGTGACTCCTGCTTACTCATTCCCTTGGCTGAGTGACAGTAGGCTCAGCTTCTTCCCCTCGAGGATAGGAATCACACTAATATCTGCTGCATGCAGTGAATCTGAAGATGAAACGGAGTGATCCATGTATCAAGCATGAAGTAAGCCCGCATCCATCCAACGAAGCATTAGCTGTTGTTACAAATTCATAGTGCTACTTATCCATGTAGTTTGAGGATTACATTTGTCTATCAGCAGCCCAAAGGGTAGGCATGGAAGTGGCAATAATTGGATTCATTCAGGGTAGGGTTTATCAGGCCTATGGAGCAATGGGTCATAGAAAATAAAGATTACTATCATCTGACATGGTCCACACTAGGGACGGGTTTAAAGAGGAGCCAGCTGATGGGTCAAAGGACCGGGAACCCTGAGGGGGGTGAGTGGTACATGAGCAGTTTCTGAGAAAGTGGCTGTGGTCAGGATGAAGATTCCAAGAGGAATCACCTGGGGTCTGCCCTTGTAGATGCTGAAGCCCCTCAGGATGGTGACACAGAGGGAGGCCAGGCCTCACACCTCTCCAGGGACCTCAGCTCGGACGGGTTTGAGGCAGGCCGGCCGTCAGCCTTGACTTTGGAACTGATTTCATGCTCTCCTGGGCTCAGCTTTCCCAACAGGAACCCCAGCAAGTTCCAAGTTAGGGCTCCCCGGGTGATTGATACTGGGCTGTCTGTGCTGCCCTCTGTTTTCTTTCGGAAGTGCTGTTTTGTTCTGTAACTGAATTTTCATTCTCTTACATGGAGTTGAATTCTCTAGTTCAGCCACAGGACTCACTTCTCACTTTTATTTTTAGTTTACACAGTATATTGTCACTACTTCCTGAGCCCTGGCAAACATTTGAGCTTGTAACCCCAGCTTTGAATCAGTGTTGGCACAGCTGCTCACAAACACTTTGTTGTTAGGGGTCGGGCTGGTTGCAGTCCACCTGACACCCTTCTCCAAGTATAATCGATCCTTGAACAACATTGGCCTTAGGGGCGTCAAAACCCTGCACGTTCAAAACTCTATGTGTAACTTTTGACACCCCCCCACCCCCCGCATCTTAACTAGTAATAGCCTACGGTTGACGGCAGCCTTACTGATAACGTAAACAGTCAACAAATATTTTGTGTGTGATAGGTATAGTACACTGTATTCTTACAATACAGTAAGCTAGAGAACAGAAGGTGTTAGTAAGAAAATCCAAAGAGGAAATGCAGTATTTAGTGAGAAAACCCCACATGTAAGTGGACCCGTTCAGTTCAAACCCCTGCTGTCCAAGGGTCAGCGGTCGTTCTTTCCCCAGGGACAGGGCTGCCTTGCCCGCCACACCTCGGTCTCATAGCTGCTTTCCAGCACACGCTGGCGCCTTTTCCCTGCTCACCCGAAGGGAGTGGCGGCGTCCTGTACCAAGGTGAACGCCTGCTGGGCTTCTGCTAGCGCTCTGGGCATCCTGTGTGCCTGGCTCACCCGTCATCTCCCACCTCTTAGTGCCGTGGTTCGCGTGCCTCACTGAAAATCAGATCTCTCAGGGTGGGGGAGGGCCTCATATTCTTAGTCACAAGCTCCCAGGGGCCCCTGAGGCAGCAGTTCTAAGACTCTGGTTCTCCCCACCAACTGCTCAGCAGTATCACCTGGGAGCTTTAAAAACTACCTCCCCCCTTCAGAACCTCTGGCAATGGGACCCAGGCACTCACGTGGTTCCAATGTGAGAAGCCACACGCTGGAACCTCACCCTGGCCCCGAGGGGCTGGTGATGGCCACCCATGCCGACACCAGCAGCTCTGTGTCCTCCCGAAGGAGCCCATGGTGACTCTTCGGGGAGAAGGGCTTTGCTAGGAAGAGATGAGAGACAGCGTTCTCTGTTGCTTATAAATATAATTTATTACCTGATTAAAAATTCTTTCTTACATTTTGTACATGTTGGCTGACAGAATAGATGCAGGCAAGTTACAAACCCAGGGGACTGCAGGGAAACGGGGAGGGGCAGCCAGAGAGAGAGCAGAGGCACCGGGCCCTCACCTCTGCTGCGGCCCCTCGGCGGGCGGGTGCCCTGCCCGGAGCACTCCTTCTCCCCTGTGGTTTTCTAGAAAAAGGAATTGCATAGAAGATACAGCGAGAGGGAACTCCGCAACAACAAAAGAAGCGTCCCATGTCTGAAACACCAAGGTGGCCTTGTTGTGTTTAAAAAAAGAAAAATGACAAAGCCCCGGACCTCCATCTGACATCCCTGCCCTTGAACTGTTCCAAAGGGAACAGCAGGTGGACGACACCAGCTCTTCAGCACGGACTGTGGGGCTCCCCTCTGACACACACTGGCTGTCCTTAGAAAGAGCCAAGAGGAAGGCCAGCAGCTCGCTGCAGCTCAGCACTGAGCGCAGTGAACACACAGCACTGCGCCAGCACACGCGCGGAGGGATGCTGTTCCCTGCTGCCCAGCTAATGCACTGCCGGGGAGGGGGGGGAGAGGGAGAGTTGCGGGAGGGGGGTGTGTGGCTTCCCCACCAACAGGTCTAGGAAAGAATGAAGGGAGAGCGCACATCACAGATCTTATGTCCCACGCGTTCCTTTTGCTGTCCTCTTTCTTCTCCAAGGCCTGGAGGAGTAACCACTTGTGTTTATAACCCTACATTAGCAGGTGTCATAGGAGACTTTAAAAATCTAAAAGGGCAAAGGCGTTTTCCATGGGACCTGGCTCCCTGGCTCTTTGAGGCCATTTTACCGTAAAACAGACGCGTTTTAACATGACAACATGGCTCAGGTCATGGTGCTGGGATGTTGCCTCATCATCATGCTGAGGTCTAGAGGCCCAGATCTCCTTATCCTGTAGGCTACTGATCAGCAAAACCTGCCCACCATTCAGGGTCTGAAGGCCAGCACTGAGGTTATGACCGGGGGTCAGTGCCGTGGGGTTCAACAGCAGGTCTGACCGTGTCCATCCCAGGAGACCTTTGGGATTGAAGGATGATGACACACAGGATGGAGGCATACTTGAAAGGGGCCCTGAAGTGCTATGGCCTGGAGCTAATAATTTTGCCGAGGCACAAATCTGAAATGGCACGTTGAGAAGCTGGTATATTGTAACATATACTTTGGCTGGTGGGCAGCCGATGGTATCTGAGGGCATCTTTCCTGTTTTCTACCCAACCATTGGTGGGCCATGACCCTCAAGACATTCAGCATGGATTCCTGACTCGGAAGACCTCTGGACAGATCTCAATACACAAGTGCCCCGGGGGCAGAGGATGGCAAATAGCCCCTCGGCAGGGCTTGGTTTTGTGTGCTAGTCCCTGGGTGGAGTTTTTGTCATCCCAGGGATGTTTTCCTTGACCATGTTGGAATACACCTGGGACATACATTACATTTGGTTGAATTAACCCATTATTATCCCACCAAAGATCAATACAGGGAGGTGACAGGCCACTGGGAAATCTGGGAGCCATCAATTCTTCTGAAGACAAATTTTTGAAGTAGGCTTTCTGGAAATTGAGGCAATCATAGGTTGGTAAGACTAAAGGATCAGGAAGTTAATTGCTAGACTTGGTCTATGGGGAAAACCCACCCAGTGACATATAAGACCATCTCCCTACTTTATAAAAATAGCAGGTTATCAGGCATGAATTCTGGAAATAGTTATGACTTTTTTTGGTTTACTTGACCTGTAGGGACATAGGCTTAAATTAACATTGCTTACAATGTATTTATTCCTCTTATGCCTTGTTCCATTTAAAAAAAATCTTTAGAGATACAAGGGAAATCTTTCAAAATGATCGTTACAGTCAAAGATTATACAAATAGATTTCTTAGGGTAGAGAAACAGCACTTCATTGCACAGTGGCAAAGTTTTAAGAATTTCAGTCAACATTAGCTCTGTAAAGTTAAAAACAAAAGAATATCCAGAAACACAAACAAAAAACCCAATGTGTAATAGTTGGTCCTACGAGGCACTCGAAAGGTAAAAAAAAAAAAAAAAAAAAAAAAAAAAAGTTTTATTACCTTGAGATAAGAATAAAAATATTTCCTTATTGGATCTATAAATTTTAATGTTCATTGACTATTATCATTTTTGTAAATAGTTGGCTTTGAGCAAACACTTTCTGATTCACAAAAGTTCCTCTGTTCTCAAAGAAGATGGATTAAACCCCATTTCATTTCAGCTGCTTCCCTGGTCCTTCTGTCTTGCATCAGCCTTGGAGTTGTACTGAGGTCTCTAAGTGAAACAGATAAGTTGTCTTGAGCAACTGCTCAGCAAAAGCTAAAGCTGACATTCAACCTGAAGCTGGAAACTTTCCCCACCTCCTTTGCACTCTCTTGCAGGTCTTCATATGGTTTTTATTCACTTGTGAATTCTGGGGAGATAGTGATCCCCTCACTGGCTCCCTTCCTCCTACATTGATGACAGAAGAGTAAGTGGACCAAGAGCACAGCTGTGTCCCGGATGTAGATGCAGAGGGTACATAAGAAAAGAGCCTTGTCTGATCCTTTCCAGAAGAAGTAATAAGTTTGATTCTATTAATGCCATTCAAATATATGCTTACATGTGTAGTTGCCAGAGTGTCCTGAACTCAGTCTCCCTGATGTCTCCCTAAAGAATGGTCTACTATTTGAATGTTGTGAATTGAAAATCTACAGAATAGTAGGATAGATGAAAATAGCCAATGGTGAAGCAGTTTAATATTGGACACCTCACCCAAGATATTGCCCTGCCTTGGAGGAGCCTTCACTGCTGATGGGGGATGGTTTTTTCTAGGTAACTGAGGTGGGTTCCACGTTGGTAGTCAGTCACACTGTGTGTGGAAAGGCTGTTGGCTGGGAGGACCTTGGTGTTACGCATTCGCATCACCTCATGCCCAGTTGTCAATTCTGAATCCAACTTCTAGTCCTTCCAGATCACTTTAAGGAAATTTGAACGAGTGTGGTGAGGAAAAAAAAAAAAGAAAGAAAGAAAGAAAAGAAAACTTCTGCCCTTAGGTCCCCAAATTCAGAAGAAAGAAGCTTCTTTTTTTTCTCCTTGATTAACAGCCACAATTTTCAGTTACTTAGACATAGGGTACTCATTTTCATACATAAAACATTTCTTTCCAAGCGGATGCATCTCACATTTCCAGAAATAAATGTTAGAGGACCAAAAATAAGGAGATTTAAAATAAAGATTTAATATAAAGCCCAATGAAAAATATAAATGTTAAAATGACAATTCTTCAAAGATTGTTTTATAAAGATGCTTATGTATTTCTATTATCAAAATCCGACTTGAGATGTGTCATGTAGGAATGAGTTGATGACATAATATGCTCATAATGACATGCAATTTTTGATATGGGTAGTTTAATTGAGAAGAAAAAAAGTGAGAATACGAAAACTATATTTGAAGTGAAGTGTTCGCACATCTATTTGTTATAAAGGCCCTATTGACTCTGCAGGTTTTCAGTTCCTTTGTCAAACAACTTTTAGTGTTTTTATATTAAACTGAAAGTAGATTGTGTTATGCACCACTAGATGGCACCATGCACAAGTGATAGGTATTCCCTTCCAAATGAAGTAAGCCTTGTCTTTCTGCACAAGCTAAATAAGCATGAGAGGCAGGACTGGTCACATAGAATGGTTGGTGAAGTGACTCCCTTGAAATGAAATGTTGGCTCTGGAGCTTCTAAGTTTGAGAGCAAACTAACAGTTATTACACTTTTCCAAAGAAGGAAATAAGAATTCATAGTGAAGATTATCTGACATAAGTGGTGCATTGTAAGTATGGAAGTTGCCATTTACTTGATAGGAAACATAACAGGGTTCTACAACAGATGATAGATGAGTACCTTACTTAATAAAGAATCAACCACTCTTCCTGTTTCTGGTGCTGGGATGCTGAACCCAAAAACATGAAGCCTCTGAAGTGAACGCCAAAGGCCCTCGATGGCTTTGATAATATAGTCCCTGCCTGCTGTGTTCAATATTTCTGCGTTTATGACTTTTTAATGATTTTTTTTCTAGTTCAAGTTTTGAATTGGTTATCTGGATAGCTGGATATTTGCTCCTCTCTACTTTTCACTAGGCATGAAAGTTCCTTTGAGAAGCCTTCAGATTTCTAATTCTTGATTTCCATAGATGACAACCCTCCCAAACCAGTAATGATGAGCAATCTTGAGAAGTTATTTTAAGATGCAGCAATGGATAATAGCTCTTTTTTCTCCTCCTCCATTTTAAAAAATATATATTTACAATTTTTTAATGTAGAATACAATTTTACTATCTTTTGGTCAAATATGCATTGGTACAGATATTATCCACTGAAATTGTTTATTAGTGCAATCTTTCCCTTTCATGATAAGTGTAACATATTTTATATATGGTGCAGGGAGTGGCCTGAGAGAGACTGGTTATAGAATACATACCTACAACAGAAAATGAGAAATAAAAGGTCTGGAAGAAAAGGCTCCATATCAAGGTATCAATATTTTCTCAGTGACAAAGATGGAGGGGGCTGGAAATATCTAGAAGTCACCAAAAATAGTCAGGAGAGGAAATAAATGTGGAAAGAAGGAAGAAATATCTGAAATTACTTCTAATTCAAATCCATTCAGCAACCTGGACACCTCTAGCCCAAAAGTCAACCACAGCCATGTTTTGAAAGTTCTTCTTCAACTACGTGGCTTCTTGTTTTTCAATCTTGGCTAGGCCACTGGGCTGTTAACTCTCTAATCCCCGCCTGCTGAATGAATTGAGTCCCTGCGCTAAAACAAAGAGCCTGTGATGGTCCTAAGGAAATACTGTATCATAGTTTACACAAAATAGTCCCTTGATGAACTATTTTTCAGTTAAAAAATTTTTTTAATTTAAAAATTTTGACCAAGGCAATAATAGAACATAATTTGCTACTAACCAGGAAGGCAAATAGTCCCAAGAGAGGAAAGAAAGTGATAATAAAGGATGCCATCTCTCAGGGAACAGCATAATCCAATGACGCAAAGACAAGACTTGAAAGCATAACAAATATGTTACAGGTTAGAATCATTGTCTTCCAAGTTGGAACTATCTGAAAGGCATAATGTAGCCTGGACAAGAGTCTAGCCTTGATGGATCTTTAAATGATCCAGCTCAGAGTCCACTGTGGTCTTCACACTGATGAATGGCACTGGGGTGGAGGCCCAGCGTTTTGGAACCTTGAGGTTCTCTAACCCCACCCCACTATTTAACAGGCGAGGACACTGAGGTCTAGTGAGGTTAAATGACTTTCCCAAGGGAGCACAGCTAGACAATGACAAACCCAGAATGAGAATTGGTCTCCTGATTTCCATGTCAGAGGCCGTTCCTCCAAACCCGCTGCCTCTAAGGGAGAAAGAGTCCTGAGGGCAGTTAGTGTGGGGCCACATGACCCCAATATTAAGTGAACTTGAATAGAGGACTCAGAGGAGAAAGACCCTGCCTGAGCAAGCCGCAAGAACAGACGGACAAAGCCAGTAGCATTTACTACCTTTCTGGGGCAGAATGGTGGGAAAAGATGAAAGGTCAAGGAAGCAATGCCTGTTTAATTAAACTGGTGACCACGCCCACCTTGTTATGGGAGAAGGTGAGGCAGGTCTAGTCAATAGCTAAATACTAACAGTACTGCTAACAAAAACCGAAGCTAAAAGAAAAGCCTTTTACTAGAATACTTGTAAATACTCATCAATAATAATAATGATAATAATGATACCTTAAAAAACACCACTTCAGATTGCATATTACAAACACACATGTTGTGAAGAAATGCTTGTTTGTGTGGTTGAACGTGAATCACTGTCTTTCCTGCCACGCTGCAGCTTTATTCCCAGAGGGCACCGGGTGGGTGTCCCGAAGGAATAAGGACTCTTAGCTATTTCTCCTTCACACTTAGATTCTCCACTTCCCTGATACAAACAGTAACACTGGTTTTACAAGTTCTAGAAACAGAACACGATGGGAGGATTATCTGAGACACTTGATGCACGTGATTTGTAGCAAAAGTCTGTGATTTCTCTGTGAATCACTAATCTGAAATAGACACAACAAACCGTCCACAGCTTCAACTTCAAATGATTTAAACAAAAATAGAACGAGCCATGGACAGTGTCTGCATCCCTGTCCAATTTGATGTAAACAACGTTTGTAGAAATTGGGTTTGTTAAGAAAGTTTATCCATATATCTGGATAGCAATAAAAAGCGTTTCCTAGGAAACTGTAAGATCCTGTACCACACAGCATACAGCCCAACAAAGAGGAAAATTAGGTTGGTTTCTAAATTCAAGGTACAAATGTACACAATTGTTCTTAACTCCGGTGACGAGGTCCCATAAAGTGGGCGTATATAGCGGTAGTTCGTATCTGTTTTCCTTCTCTCTCCAGCTGCCATCTTGCCTGTGAAGCTCATTGGTCTGGTCTGGGTTTCCTCCTCAGCTGTGATCCCCGGGACGGCCACAGACTCCCTGTGCATTCAGTCCGGCGTGGGTCAATACTGTCCTTCTGCTGCTAAAGACACGACGGTTTCATGTCTTCCCATTTCTTCCAGGACAGCTGCCAGCATGCTCAGGTTTCCATCCGGGAAGTTCTGTGCTTCCCAAAGATCCAGGATTACTCCAGTGGGGCTTGATTTGGTGGCAAAGTAATTCAAGTACCTGTAATTGGGAATGAGCAAATGTGCTGCTTAATGGCATAATTTACAGGTCTATTTTCTCTATATACTTTTATTGATTTCAGAGAGAGGGAAGGAGAGGGAGGGAGGGAAGAAGGGAGGAGAGAGAGAGAGAGAGAGAGAGAGAGAGAGAGAGAGAGAGAAAGAAACATCATTGATGAGAGAGAATCATGGATTGGCCAGGCTGCCTCCTGCACGATGGGATTGAGCCCACAATTCAGACATCAAACCGTGACCTCCTGATTCATAGGTCTACACTCAACCACTTAGCTACACCAGCCGGGCAATTTTCTCTTTACTTTTTACAACCCCTTCTGTCTCTCCATTTGCCTGTTAAGTCTCTAGGTCTCGCTTGAGAGAGAAACTGTGTTTTCCAGTGAACCATCCTAAACAACTAGCCCATACTTAATTAGATCAGCCCCAGACAGGAAATGTAATGTTTAACTTTGTTAACCTCAACTCTGAGTAAGATAATTTAAGAGACAACATGTGTATGGGTCACATCCTAAACAGAAAATCAAGAGACTTAGGTTTTCCTTCCAGAAAAGGCTCTGACCATCTTTGACAGGTCACGCCGTGTCTCCCGCTTGGTAGCGATGGCAACGTTTTACAAGGACCAGGCCTCTGAGGTCTCCCTGTAACTGAATGTCAACGCTGCGTTTTGCATATTAGTGACTCATGCGGCTGGAGGTCCTGCTCTACAGGAGACGGAGAACAATAACTACTTTAGTGAGTGGATATATTACTTAGGGGGATTCAGCCTATCCGCTTTGCAGAGTCAATCACAAAAGCTGACACTTATAAATGTCAGATAAGCCCAGAATTTCTCTCAGCAATGTGTTTGCAAGATACAGAGAAGAAGCATAATGCACATTTGCAGAATGAAAGTAAATAGATGTATGGGGGGGGGGGAGGGGAAGAACGCCGCCCTATGTCTAACCGTTGCCAGCCTGGAGCCTTATGTCTAACAGAAACTAGTCCTGGCTCTGGCCATACCCACCTGTCCAGGCTTAGCTTGTGCGCCAGCATCCTCCAGTCGTGACCTCTTGTCTGGGGGGCATCCAGGCTGCTGCAGAGCTTCTGCCGGATCGGGGGAGGGATGCTGAAGGCACTGGGGCCTGTCAGGGTGGTGATGGTGCTCGCTGGGTCCAGCAGAGGCAAGTCGATGCCAGTAGGTTCCTGTAGTTCAGGCACAGGAACAACGCAGCATTATTTACGGAGACAAAAGCAGTCCCAGTCACCATAATGCCTTTTTGAGCAATAACAAGAGGATGGGGGCCACTGTTCTTCCTAGTAAGAATGGCTTCTTCCTGCCTGGGAGTTGTGATTAGCTATCTGCGACCTGGCTGGGAGGAAAGGTACATGTTGGGCTGACTTTGCATGGCCTTGGATTATTTATGAGTGAACAGATCTTGAACAGATCTGAGATCAGAAGGCCACAAGTTCAGAGTTTCAAGAGACTTCCTGGCCCTGAGGGGGAAGCCCCAGGCAAATGCCCCAGTAACTTCTCACTCTAACCTCCACAGGAGACAGATCTGGCTGCTTCAGTTGAATGAAATGGAACACAGCTCTTCTCTAAATGATACCAAATTAAGACTCATTTTTTGAAGAAAATGGTGAACGCAATATATTGCCATAGGGCAAGCTGCTAATGGCCTCTTCCAATGGCCGTACACCCTTATTTTGTTTAAATCTAATTTTAGTAGAGAGAACCATACATGGGCTTTTAAAATACTTTCAGCTCATAAAGCAGCACAAATGCAAAAATCCGAATTTCATCTGTAGGAGAAACTCTAATCATTTTCTGATCTGCTGCCGGTTGGAAAAGCAAAAGCAAATGTTGCCTGGGAACGATTAAAGCAATAACGGAAGAAAATCTCCTTAATCTACTTTAAATGTCACCTCTCTCTCTTTTTCTAAAGCAGGTAGCTCCTTGGTGTACGTAATGAGTTGCTGGAGGATAAAGGAGACACACACAGCTCCAACCATCAAGGAGACTCCGGTGTCTTGCAGGGCTCGGCACAGGGGTCAGTGCCGCCACTGCCCAGAGCCCCCACACCTCGCTGCTCCTGTGCGCGGGGCTGGCTGCCGTCTGGGTCCCAGTGTTGACTGACAGTGCACCCTGCATTCTGGGATCAGCAGCCAATAGTCACTGCTAGGCTTGTGTAATCCCACTGCACAGGGTGCATACGCACATTAGAGCTAAACACATTTTTTTGTGTGTGGTAATACAGTGGTGTTGGCTGCCATCACAGTGTTTGGCTTCAAAACCCAAAGCTTGGCAAATGGAGACTCCCAGGATTTCATTTGCTCCTTTGTGTTAACTCCAGCAGCACATGCCAGGATTTTAAAAGACTGGTAGGAAACACAGAAGCAACAATGGGAGTTGGAATCCCTGAATGAAAACATGACCCACAATTCTTTCCCTTCATCGGGCACGGAGCTCCTCCCAAGGGACTTTGAGGAGAGAGGGCTCCTGTCCTCAAGGACACAGGGCTCCAACGAAGGGAACCAGAAGCGTTATCTGAGAGCGCTTGGTGTTTATCGATGGCTTTATGGTGGGGATGTCTGAATCCAAGTGCCCAAACTGACATTAGGCATCAAACGATGTATGTCTCATGTATGTCCGGGTTGGGGAGGGGAAGGTGCAGAGAAAGCACATGGTATTTCCACAGCTTACTGCCATCCGCCACATGGAGTTCCTGCTTGCTTCTTGTGTGGACAATAACACCAGAGTCCAGGAGGAAACCCACCATGTCCCTCAAATACAACCACACCCTGATTGTGCCTCCCTGGAGGTTCAGTTCTTGCAGGGAGGGGTCTGCTTTGCACAGCGCTATCTCCAGAGACTCTTCTTGCTGTTGGTCTCAGGAACGTCCTTCTGCTTACCTGCACCCCATCCCTGTCTGCCACACTGATCTTCGGAAAGTGCCAAGCTGATGCCTCTCCACCCCCTCATTGAGAAGTACTACATGCCCCTCCTGCCACACGGAGCCCCAACTTTTAATCAGGCAGTTAGGGGTATCAGCACCATCTTCCTGGTCAGCTGGTATGAGGTCCCAGAGGTGATGCCTATAAATGCAGAGCTAGGTCTGACATGATGGAAGGGCCCCATGCCCAGGTGCTCCCACCACCTGACACTCTGACCCTAGTCTTTCTCAGGTTGCCTTGATGTGACTCAAACTTTCCTCAGATTGGATCACTCACTGTCCCTAGCACCTCTTTTAAGATAATCTCCGCCAGGCAAACCCCTCAAAGTCTGGACCAAAACCAAGTACCCTGAGCCTCCCCTGAGCAAATTCACCCATCAACCCGGAGACCTACAGCACTTCCCCCAGCTTTTCTGCAGCCCTCGGAGTCTGCCTATGCATGCTGGCTGCATTTATATATTACTTCCTTTGATTGCTCAAATTTCTTGGAGATGAGAGTATTTTGGTCATCCTCAGAACTCCTGTGATACTCAACACGTGGGACCTACTGAGTTCATATTTGCTGAAATGGAAGAAAATATTTTTCCTAGTACAGAAAGGGTCTGAAGCCAGTTTCTGGCAGACGCCCACCCCACAGAGTGGTGTGTGGAGCTTCCTTCCAACTAAATGTGACTAAGAGTATGGCTCTTCTCACTGCTACATCCTGAGGGCAAGGGCCAGGGCCAGGAAGGCGTGGCTCTCAGGAAGGTCTGCTCACCTCTCCATGTTGTCAGCCTTTTCCTAGTGAATAGAGAACCATCCCCACTTCACGTGGACCTTCCAGCCTGAGTCTCTAGTCCGGGCTACTGTGTCTGTTCACTTCTGTGTGGATGAAACAAGCTCAACAGGGCATAATGTCTTGTCTCTTTTATCAGATGGCTGACAACAGCCTTGGCGGTAAAAGAAAAATACACCTCTACGGTTACATTTAAATTTCATCTAGTAATTTCAGTTCCTATTAGCTCTTCCTTCACTTCCAGGTAAAAGCGGAGTTTACACTCACAGAATGCTTATTACAATAATCGTTTGTGATATGGGTACCATCTGTCTACGATGTTGTGAGTCCCTTAGTTAAGCATATGGTTTCTCACCATTAACCAAACAGCTGCTATGGGTGACGACACGCATTTTCAGCACCCAGTCCGCAGCAGATTCAACTTTCCACTCCCATATTCTGACTCTTCCTAAAGTCCACTAGGAAACCCAGGCTTTCCAGTGGCCGCTTTGAACAGAGTGCAGAAAACAGAAGAGGCCAATAGATGGGAGGGCTATAGCAGAGTGATGTTACTTTGAACATTTTAAATATTATTTATTCTCTGTGTACACAAAAGTGTTGTGTATTAATAGTTAACAGGGGCTATAAGATCTTCCTCTATAGCTAAAACGGAATGGAAGGCTTGACGAAGGCATGCTTCTCTCTTGGTGGTGATGGGTAGCTTCCCTGTTATTACTCCTCCATCCCTCTAAAAAACACACAAAAACTTTTCTCATTTACATTTTGACATTCACTGATGCCCATACTTTTCAAACATTTTCATTCTTCTTTTTTTAAAAATATATTTCTCTTGTCAGAGGGGAAGGGAGAGGGAGAGATAGAAACATCAATGATGAGAGAATCATTTATCAGCTGCCTCTTGCATGCCCCCTACTGGGGACCTAGCCCCCCAGCTGGGGATGGAGCCTGCAACCCAGGCATGTGCCCTGACAAGGAAACAACAGTGATCTCCTGGTTCAAGCCCTGAGCCACACCAGCCGGCAGACATTTTCATTCTTAAATTTCATCTTTGCGAGACTACAGGCTTGGTTTCCAGTTAAAAAATGTCTGGCCAAAGCACTTGGAGAGGAACAATTGCCGGCTCCTGACATCACCATGGTCTATGTCAAGCACAGCCTGGCCTCCCTGGCGGGCAGGGGTCCTCAGCCTGACTGCAGAGGCCAAGGGCCATGTCTCGTTATAAATGAATGCTGGGGAGGCCTGGAGAGGTGGGTGGCTGGGGGCGGGGCGGGGGGAGGGAGGGGGAGGCGCGAGCAGCACATTCCTGGCAAGTCAGCTCATGCTTGGGAGGCAGGACATGGCCACTGCAACCCTGTCCACCTGCCAGCTTGCGGGTGACCCTAGGAAGGAGCCCTGTGAGAAGAAAGACCTCACAAATGGAGCCTTTCTCTGTTTGGTTATGGTTTGTCCATCACAGTGCACCCCTTGTGGGAGCTTTTGATGAGGAGCCCGGGCTCAGGCCCTCCAGAGCAAACTGCTCAGAGCTGAGGCTCACTCCCCAACCTCAGAACCCAGCCCCACACTCCTCCCACCCCCCTCGGTGGGCCGCCTGCACCGCATTCAAATGCTAACAACAGTGGGACTCAGTGACCCAGAAATAAGAGCAGCACAGAGCCCTTTAATCCCCAAAGTCATCTGACTGCGGTGATTTCTGCCCCTCCCTCTGATACCAGGCTGGCACAGGCCTTCTAGGGGACTGAGGGCTGGCCTCTCTGAGCTGACTGCCACCACGTTGTTGCCAAAGAAATCCTCTTTTCCTCCACGTTGGCACAAGAAAGTCCTTACATGGTGAGCACACTATGCAGGACTGTCTCTTCCCTCAGAGGGCGGGGGCGGCGGACCTGGTGGGGAAGGGCCCTCCATGGCTCGCTCTCATTCTCTGCGCATCTGATCCACCTTTTCATCACACAGCCAGCCTTCCCGCTGAACAGAAAGCAAGCATCAAAGGGGCAGCCCTCCTTGCCCCCTCCAAAATCCTGCAGCCTTTGTTGTCGCAGGGCCTGGGTGGTTATTGAACTTTGCAGACCTGCTGGGCCCGGAAAGTGAACACACCCTCCGGAGCCAGCAGGGGTGGTGCTGTGCGCGGGGAGACCGGGCTGCGCGGAGGGCCCTGCGGTTGCCATGGCACCCTGACACCCAGCTCCTTCCTGATGAATGTCACGGGGTCTGTGACTAAAGTTGTTTATGAGTCAGAAGTCTCCTGAAACTCCAGGAGGAAATGATGACCGCCGGGCAGGCTGTGGGAAGAGGGATGGAGCGTCCTGGAGGCTGAGGCTCCCCGCCCTGGCTGGCAGAGGAAGACAGTCTGTAAATACAACGTGCAGAGCGAGGCTTGCTGCACCGCCTGACATTTCATTCCTCACTGCGCCCAAGACAGCCAGGGAGAAGCCGTCTTTTAAATCACAGGCTGTCCGCTGTGATTTAAAATACAAGGATCCCGGCGCTGCGGCTCAGCACGCAGCACGGAGCTGAGTCCCGCCAGGCCCTGGGCGAGCTGCCTCTGATCACTCTGCTTATTCTGCATCCTTTGTTCCCAGCAGGGTGTCCACTGGCAAACCACAACCCCAGGGACCAGGGGACCGGATCCCTTCCTGGCACCCTCTTTCCACACAGAGTGCTTGCTTACACGTAGCAGCGTGTGTTGCTGTCTCTGTAGTGGGGACTTAGGAAAGTGACCAACTGAACTGAGTGAGAATCACAGCAGAGAAAGGCAAAGGGAGGCAACTGGGGGGAAATCCACAGATTTTACTTTTATTTATGGAACACTTATCCTACCCCAGGGAAGGGGACATCTTTTCTTTGTTTTCTTAATTATCTTTATTGAGGTATAATTGACATGGAGCCTTATCCTATATAATAAAAGCCTAATATGCTAAGTGTCTGCTTGACCAGTCGGCTGTTCAACCAATCAAAGGATAATATGCTAATGATATGCTAAGGCCGCTCAACTGCTTGCTATGATGTGCACTGACCCCCAGGGGGCAGATGCTCCAACCGGTAGGTTAGTTTGCCGCTGGGGTCCGGCTGATCGGGACTGAGCAAGATGGGCTGGACACGCCCTGGAGCCCTCCCACAGTCCCTCCCTGGTTGGCCAACCTCCTGTGTCTCTTTCCTGCCCCGATCGTGCACTCGGGGAGGGGGGGAGCCCTCGGCCTGGTCGGCACCCTCTCGCAATCTGGAACCCATTGGGGGATGTTGGAGAGCCAGTTTTGGCCCGATCCCACAGGCCAGACCAAGCGACCCCACTGGTGCACGAATTTGTGCACCGGGCCTCTAGTATTATGCATATAATTCAACATGTGTGTAGATTGTGCAATGATCACCACAGTAAGCCTAGTTAACATCCATTCTTATATACAGTTATTTTTTCTTGTGATGAGGACCTTTAAGATCTACCCTCTTATCAACTTTCAAAGATGCAATACCTTATTGTTAACGCAGTCACCATGCTGTGCATGACCTTCTCATGGCTTATTTGCTATAACTGGAAATTTTTCCCACACCCACCCCTGTCTCTGGCATATAAATTTGTAGAATGATGTTTCCCAGAGATATTTCCTTTCAACAAGGAGGAAAAGGAAAGAGAAGAAAAAAGGAGGGGTGGGGGCAGAGGCCAGTTTCTTTTCCTCCACCTTAGTAGGCAGCACATGATTCCAGAAAGGTAGATGAGCTCCCTAAGGTTAGAAGGGGGCAGGGAAGAGAGGTGGCCGAGGTGGGGATGTAGCACATTAAGGGATGCTTTGGGGAAAGTTACTCCATGTGCACATTACTTACATTAACCTTATATTTGGGACTCAGATCTGCTGTAGAACATTAGAACATGATCCTTCGATTTATGTCATAAAAGTAAGACTTGTTTTTCAGAAAGGATTCCCTATTTTATTCCTTTACTAGAGGCCCAGTGCATGAAATTCATGTAGTTGGGGAGAGGGCGTCCCTTAGCCCAGCCTGCACCCTCTCACAGTCCAGGAGCCCTTGGGGGATGTCCAACTGACGGCTTAGCACTGCTGCAGAGGCAGGAGAGGCTCCTACCACTGCTGCTGCACTTGAGCCCAGCTTCTGGTTGAGCGGCGCACCCCTGTAGGAGCGCACTGACCACCAGGGGGCAGCTCCTGTATTGAGCATCTGTCCCCTGGTGGTCAGTGCACGTCATAGTGACCAGTTGTTTCACTGTTTGGTCGATTTGCATATTAGCCTTTTATTATATAGGATGTATCTAGCTCTCTGTGTTCATTAAAATATCATGTTATTAACAAATAAGACCTATAGAAAGCTTTTAAGGACTTCCTATGTGGCCTGTATCAAGATACCTTTGTTCTCCACATTGTCTCTCCTCCCCACGGTCATTCTGTCCCCGGATTTCGGAGCTTCTTACCTCTGAGACGGTGCAGTTGAGCTGGAAGATCTGCCCTTCTCCTTCCACCTGTCGCACACACAGTTTGCAAACCAGCTCCACCGTGTTCAGGCTGAATCTTTCCAGAGTGAATGTGCAGTGGAGGTTTCTTTGAGACCCACTCCAGATGTGGTAGAAAGGAATTTCCTAAAGGATACCAACGTGTTCACCACAAATGAGTGACTAATACCAAAGGTGAACTATCAGACACTGGGTTGCCAAGTACTCTTCTCAGCATTACACATACTACCTCATTTAATCACAACAGGCCTACCTCTCTATAAATCCATCCCAAACTGCTTTTCGAATGAAAACACTGAGGCCCAGAGATGTTAAATTAGCCAGCCAAAGCCCCACAGCTAGTAAGTGGCAGAATTGAGACCTGAACCCAGGAAGTCAGCCTCCACAATCTCTATACCAAACAGTCTGCCACTTGTCTCTCATTTACAAAAAAAAAAAAAAAAAGCCATTGTAAATGGATTAAATAAAACCTGCACACTCCAGTCATTGCTCATTAAAAGGAAGCCCTGCTGTGGTGTTCTGCAGAAAAGCAAAGAAGCTCTAAAGGACAGTGGGCTGATCCAGGTCCCTTTCATGCCCATATCCTCCCTCTGCACAGGACAGAGGGAAAGCAACGTGTACTGTCGTTGGGAACTGTAGACTCGGTTAGCTGCCGCAGAAAAGCCCTTGGCCTACAAGCACTGAGCCTCTAACTGGGGCTCCACTGTGTGTGCATTTTCACAAGTCTAGACTCCCTTACAGAGCCCATCCTAAAATCTGTTTCAATAAAGGAAAGAAAAGGTTGATACATAAAAAACGGATGGACAGGTGGCTAAAGGCAGAGAATGAAGTACAAATGAGGACACACTCCCCTCACTTACTTGGTGATTTGGGGCAAGTTACTTAACCTTTCCATGCCTCAGTTTCCTCATCTGCGAAAGAGTAAGCAAACGAATACCTAAGTCCAACACCAGCTGGCGTTAGATAGGTAAACCAAAGTGCATGAGTGTCTGGCTGAGCGTAGGCATTCAGCCAGCCTTAGTTGAACTAATAGCAGATAATCATTATTATAAACGTACGATTTCCCCTTACGATTACACAAAGGAGATTGTTCATAAAAGGGGAAGACTTGTGGACTTTTATGGCAGTTGCAAATTAGGGAGAAGAAGAAAGTAAAGGAAGAGATTTAATGAGAAAGTTAAAAGCCAGATCTCTCAATCAAGTGCTGAGTGATAAAGAAGACTCCGGCATGCACCCCCATCAAAGCGCAAGACTGCTATCCATTTGTCTCCCACCATGTATGTGTGAGTGTTAGACATATGAGAATACGAATGGAGCTGGACAATCTCCCCTTCGTTCCTTCTAGCATCTTCATTGACTTACACCAGGAAACCACAACCAGTCCAGTCGCAGTGCTGGCATGGGATGGGATTTACATGCATGTAGACCAGTCTGCGCAGCTTATCGAGGTGTGTCTGCATCTCCGGGACTGGAAATGAGGCTAGAGATCCTGCCACATAGTCTCCTGATAGCTCAGGCTGACGGAGGAGGAGGTGCAAAGCCCTGAAGAGTCCCTATGCTCTTTCCACAGGAACATACAATGGGGCTTGGGGTCGGTATGCTAATATTTACTACAATCCTGACCAGGTTTTATTATTATTTTTAAAATATTTTTATCGATGTTTAGAGAGAGAGGAAAGGAGAGGGAGAGAGAAAGAGAAACATTGATGTGAGAGCAGAACATTGATCGGCTGCCTCCTGCACGCCCCCTACTGGGGATCTAGCCCGCAACCTGAGCATGTGACCTGACCAGGAATCGAACCAGCAACCGCTTGGTGCAGGGGATGGTGCCCAACCAACTGAACCACACTGGCCAGGGCCCAGGTTTTATTTTACATTCTATTTCAGTTTCAAAACTGGGGTTTCTTCTAAGTTTTCAAAGTAAAGGGACTCTCCTAGCAAGGCCAAAGCCTAATTGTGTCATGAGGGATAACAGTGTTCTTCTGTTTCTCTTATGAATGCCTTCAAGAGTTTTTAAAATCAAGCCAATGTAAACATTTACCCTGAGAATGTCATGAGGGACTTGGAAGTCTTATTTGCTAGCACTAAAACAATGATAGTTCAATTATTTGAAGGAGAATTAAGAAAAAGGCATTCCTTCAAATATGTCTAGAGTATTTTTCAAAAATCTCAAATGATCCTAAATTAGTTTGGAGAAACAAGTGCTGATGTATGTCTGATTAACTCCAGGAAAGGGAATATGTTATGTCTAATAAGTGCAGTCCTCCCTCATGGAGTTGGCTCTAATCTTTAGTTCATCTTAGGCACCTTACCTGATACTTAGCCAGCAATTTGCTCTTCCAGAGGGAATGGGCGACGTCGTGAATGGACAGGCGCAGGTTGTGGGTGCTGCCTTTGAAATGAAGAGCCTTCGGTTCTTCTAGGAGCTGTCCTCCCATCTGTCTCTCAAGCTGCAAAACTTCCTGCAATGACATGGCCCAAACCGAAAGCAAGTTACTGAATTGTATCACTTTCATCAGCTCTCTCCTCCAATGAGTGTTTCCTCCTTGTGCCTTCCCGCCACCCTGCTAACTTGTGCAATCTGTGACCTCCACTGCTGCAGCCTGGAGGCCCTTCAGCTGAAGCCCCTGCCAGTGTGTATGTGACTGGATCCTACTGACCATCAACTCCGCCTCAGCAATCACACTGTGGGGGTCAAATTCATTACAGAGGGCACTTCCCGATGAACAAGCGGACTACTTATTCACATACAGGAAAATAACCATAAGAACCTCAAATGGAAAAAAAAAGAAAAGAAAAAGAAAAAATAGGTGGAAATATAAATAGATAAGTAGATTTTCAATGAACTTTTAGGGAAAGGGGCAAGTAACTAGCAAACAAACCCATGTCTTGGACATGGTAAAACCAGCTCATGAACAAAAATTTGGAATGTTTGGGGAATTTTTTTCAATCTTTTGTAGTTTCCATAGCTACAGAAATAAAATAGTGATATTTTGTTTGAAATAATCCATTACAAAATTTCAAGTTATCAAAAAAAATGAATTGTGTTCACTATGTCTTATTAGAGGAAAATATACTGATGTAGATTAGAAAGGTTTCTCGGTATCATAATTGAACTAAACAATTACTTAGCTTAACTTTTAAAAAGAACATCTCAGTAACTGTGGCTGATAAAAAAATGCTATATAGCTTTACTTATACTATGAAGATGTAAAACGAAGACAAATTCTATATGTACTTACATCCCTCAAGCTGGTTAATGGGAGTTAATGGGGCATTTCCACTACAGCTGCAATTATCCAAACAGCATCAAACCACAGGTGATCAATGAACAAAATACCCTGGGTCTCCTTTGCTGTCTACAGCACCCCTGTGCTCGCTGTGCACCTCTCATGCTTTAAACGTTTTAGTGACACAAATATGAGGTACATTGCAACCTTTTTTTAAAAAAAAAATAGGAGTTCAAGAAAACAACAGATTTTATAAAAATGTAAATTTTCTTCTTTGGTGAGATTTCAATAGAAAACATGGGGTTCAATAACAGAGGCCGTTTCACACACATGTATTGGGCCCCTACCAGGATACCAAGCACACATGGGTCACAGAGGAGAACTGTGACTATGGAACCAGACTGCCGTCCAGTAAGTGCAGGGCTCACCAACATCATTGATTAGATGTGGACAGCTCATTTTAAGCTGCTTCTTTAGCGGTTCTCAGCATCCATCCTCTCTGAGCCAGGCCACTATTCTGAACAAGGCAAGCTGCTGAGCGGTCCTCTAAGGCGTAGGAAATGTTAGGATTTCAGACTGGGTCTGAAATGGTCTCAGACTGGGACTCCCCTAATTAGTGTCTAATGGAAGAGATGAGGCAATAGCACATTGACGGAAAGACCAGCATGGTCCAGCTGCTTGAGAGTATTGACGCTGAGGTTATTCAACTTCTCTGGCTGATGAGTAGCTATTACTTGTGACAGGAGCCTGAGCAGTCAGCCAGCCCCCAACCAGTCAGTTGCCACCTGGACACATATGTTGTGTCATGGTGCCCTGGCTCCGCTGTGCCTGCAGCTCGGCAGGCTCTGAGGGACCCCAGTAACTGCACAGATCCACCCAGCCCAGAACCACATGCTCCTCTTGGACCTCCTCCTACAGCACTTCACACTCCATTCTGGATAAGAAGCTGGCCATGTGGAAATGAAGACACATAAGAAAAGGGAGGGTTAATTGCAGTTTCTTTTGCTTCAGCAGCCAAGTATAATGAGCTTATGTTGATCATGTTCATGCTCAGTGTCTAGTTAGCATAATAGAGAAAGCTGATGTTCCCAGTGAACCTGGCACCTGACAAATTCTAAAGCTAAAATGATGTTTGTTTATAAGCCATTAGAAGAAAAGAAACATAATTAGAAATCTTTGAGATTACAGTCATGCCAATCAATCAGTTCTAGCTTCTTTCCAGTAGACCCTAATTACCTCATCAAGACGTCTAAAGAGCAATCGATAGTAATTATCTGATTACTATAGATCTTCATTATGTCCAAATTATCTCCCTGGGATGTCTGAAAAAAGATGCATTGTATTCCGGGAGGTAATTGTACCCAACAATGTATAATCCACACTCCATTCCTACAATCAACATAGATTGCAGAGGATATAGAGAGCATTGTCAGTTTTCTTGGCAGGGAGGACAATTGAAAAAAAAACCACCCTAAATTGCCTATTGGCCATGACCTTGAAGTCAAGAAATCTAATGCCACGTTTTAAGCACAAAGTCTGGGTTGGCATCAGCCCAAGACTCAGTCCTTGGCTTTGGCATTGACCTCCAGTCATGGTAAAGAGTTCTTAGCAGGGAAAAGGACTGGGCCAGCTTGAGTCCTTTTTGGAGAGAAAGTCCCAAGTAAAGTGCCATTTTATTACATTTTTTAATTTAATTTTTGTAGTTACTTCTTTTTAAAAAGGGACAGTTGATATTGAATATTATATTAGTTTCAGGTGTATAGCATAGTGGCTAGACATTTATATAATTTACAAAAGGATTCTCCCTCCCCCCCATAAGTCTAGTACCTTCCTGGCACCATACATAGTTATTAAACTAGTGTTGACTATATTCCCTATGCTATAAAGAAAGTGCCATTTTAGACAACGAGACCAGAAAACACACACTTTCCATATTCCTAAGCTCTCCATCTCTCCACCAACCAGGAATGACACTATACTGCTGCCCAAAGCTGGAGGAACCTGCCTTTTCTCCCCTTCATTTGGATGTGAACCCTGGTGAACGATAGACTGCCCATCATGCTTAGAGCATCCATGCTCAGAGCAGAGGTCTCTAAACATATGTGATTGCCTATGCCTATCAGCCCAAAATCCTGAGCATGCATTTTTGAGCGTTATGTTTATTTATAAATCATATACCTATATTAGCATCAACATGTTAATCTATACTAATAAAAGCATAATATGCTAATTAGACCGGACAGCCGAACGACCTTCCAGACGTCCTTCCAGACAAAGCCGGGGCTGTGAGGGCCGAGGCCTTTGCACAAATTTCGTGCATCAGGCCTCTAGTATATTATAAAAGCACAAACAAAGGCAAACACAGATAATTTATGCTGTTTTTCCCCCTGGGGTGTGCAAACTCCATTTTGGAGATTGCTGGCTTAGTCAGCTGTTCTTTCACTCATACCTTTGGGAGAAATCAGCCCAGGTGTAAATGACTCAGTTAAAAGGATTCCTACAAAACTGAAATTAAATGTATGTGTGTGTGTGTGTGTGTGTGTGTGTATGTGTTGTTTTTTCCCCCCTAAAAAGTAACAACTGGTATCATCACACTCAGGATGTTCAACCTCAAGGAAACAACAAAATAAAGGAAAAGACGATAACTAAAGCACAAATTAAATATATTAAAGTGGAAATTAAAGATATTATAACTAATAAATAAAACAACTCCTTGACAACTAAAATAACCTAAAACCATACATGAGTTGGAGATGACTTGCCACAGACAGCAAATCCCATATATGTTTGAGTCAGAAGACAGAAGAAGCAAGCCCCCTTGATGGGCTAATCAGGCTTTTACTCCATATTGTTATGGTTTAAGTATTAAAATTTCAGATATTTTATAGCTGATCCCACTTAAAATACTGTAACTTGTATTTCAAAAAGCTTGATTTCCGAAATTCCTTCTGCATGAAATTTTGGTTATTAAACATATGACACAGATAAGTAAGAGAACATTAAAGTAACAGTTGTCTGAATCAGTAAGATACAGCGTCACAGTTCAGTGCTTTCCTTTCCTTAATCTTCCTGGGCACGTTCATTCAACTTCAATGAAGCCTCATGCTCTGCCAGGAACCATGCCAGGCTCTGGGGCACACAGACAAGTAAGTCCCGGTGCATCCTTGCCTCAAGCCACTCAGGGATCATGGTCAGGAGACTGACAGATAAATATGTAACCCCAGCATAGAGTGCTCAGCTCCAACACAGGCTGCCTTTGGATCCCAACCATTCGGATATCCCATACTCCTTAAAGGAGAATCGGAACAAAATCTATTTAAGGTCAAAAGATTTAGGAAGACTTAAGAAAAATCTCATGACCTTGGAAAGAAATGAGGTAATAGGAATCAGAATCATCTAGGCTCTTTGTTCTCAGAAATATCAATGCCACCTTCCTTGGCCAAGGTTGTCGTCCCTCCTGGCAGCACCCCACCTCAGCGCCTTGCTTGGCTCTGGGTGACTCTACCTGTTGCTCTCACCTGCTCGCTCTGCCTCTGTGGGAGAGGTCACTTTCTGACTGTCAGCTCCATTTGCACCCTCTAACAACTTTTAAAAGACTCTCAGGGGTCAGTTATCAATAGAGGTGTTGCTAGCCCATCGCTTCACAGTAACACACACTAGAACCCCTGGTATAATGTCACCAGGAGCAGGCCCCTGTGTGTCAGAGCTTGGTTCCCATGGGCGCCTGAGCGATCCAGTGAGCTGGCTGCGTCCCCAGCGCAGTGGCCGCCCAGCACAGGCCCTGGTGGAGGGCTGTATTGATTCAGGGCACCTATGAGGGATTGCAGGGAAAGCAGGGACAAGGGATTCCACAGTAGAAACAAGCAGCTTTCACAATAACCAATTAAACCAAGACATTATCCATGTCGAGCCATTAGCCTGGGCCACTTAAGAGCCACAATAAATCCAAGCTGTTTTAAAAGGCTGGACGGACAAAGGGAGCCCTTCTGGCCTACACCCAGCGCTCTCGCTCTCTCCCAGGCTCTGAGATGATAGGCTCTTCCCTCATTAGGGACTGACAGAGCAAGGCCCGTGGGAGGAGCCCCACAGCTCCAACACTCTGGTCCCTAACCCAGAACGTCTCTCTGCATTTCTGCCTGGGTTAGACCGCATCTGCCTCCACTGCCACTCTTTTTTTTAATTTCAATATATTTTTCTTGATTTCAAAGAGGAAGGGAGTGGGAGAGAGAGATAGAAACATCAATGATGAGATAGAATCATTGATCGGCTGCCTCCTGCACGCCCCACACTGGGGATGAAGCCCGCAACCCAGGCATGTGCCCTGGACTGGAATCGAACGCAGGACCCTTCAGTCCGCAGCCTGATGCTCTATCCACTGAGCCAAACCAGCTAGGGCTCCACTGCCACCCTTGTTAGTCCTCCCCCTCCGGGTCCTTCCCAGCTCTGGCCAGTTTTCCGTAACTGTCAGTCTCACTGAGTGCCCATGAGAGCCCCAGGCGACAGAGCTGCTTAGTCTGAGATTCATGAAGCCGGTACTTAAGAACATGACCACTTTGCCTGAGCGCAGGGTAGTGACTTGATGCCAGAAACCTTGTGAGGTGCTGGGGCCCTGGCTCTGTCCTCCACACTGTGTGCTCACACTTATCCCCTGACCACCACCCCCTGCCAGGAATTGCCTCCTGTCTCGCATCAGCATCACTGCTCTGAATTGTGCCTCCTCCTCTCCCTTGGAGGCACTTGTCTTAGCTTCCAGTTTCTCAAGAGATGAACGTCCTACCTCTGGGCATCTGGCCTTTAGCTTCCTTCTATGTCTGGGTCTTGTTTTCCCTCCCACATCTCTCCTACCACTCCTTTCCCTTTCTTATTAGAAATCTTATCAGGAGAGAAAGGAAGACGCCGATGATGAAGGTTAAATCTCACATAACTCATTAAAATCTCGTCTGCAAGAGAAGGTTGGAGGAGGTTAAAGCCAGGCTGTTTGCTGTGCCTTGCTTTCTCGGTATTGTCTGGATGAGATCCATCTGCACACTCTTTATACTTGACGGAAACACGGAGCCCTGAATCAGCCGCATTCAGTGCTGCCAGGGAGCCTGGGGACAGCGCCAGGACCTGAGCAGGTGGAGGCAGCTCCTATGGGCAAACCACCAGTAATACCACCCAGAGTTGGAGCGCAAAGGGCAGTGAATGAAAGCGTGGCCAGCCTGGCACTCCGGGGGGTCTGTTTTGGACTGATTGTACTGCTCCCTGGAGAGGAACCCACACTCCACGCCCGGTCTAAGGCTCTGGACCAAGCACCAAGGGCCGAGGTGGGCCGTTCCAGACCTGTGCCCACCTTCCCCATGCTTCTGCCATATGGACACAGAGCTCTGGGGGCACAAAGAATGAACTGGCAAACTTTGTTCAGCATGCCACGCCTGTTAAACCTCAAAAGACCAACCTCCAAGGATTGTGCTGACTGGTGTTTTAAAAAAATCACATCTCCCATCAGATTTTATGGAACCTGCTTTGCTCCTATTCATGCTTCCATCCCGTGTTGAAAACTGCCCTTGTCGTTCAGGGATGAGGGGTTTCTGTCTTTGCTGTGAAGCTGGCACCACTGTGGCTGTCACAGCTGTGGGCCTGCACTCTTCCAAAGCAGAGGCCAGAGAGAGCGCCATCCTTCCCTCCCGCTCCCCGCCAGCTTTCCAGGGTCACTGCTCTCAGCTCCCCACATGCCCATCCTCCTCCGGCCTCAGGCCTCTGGCTGCAGAGCTGGCCGCGGGGACATCTGACTGTCAGCGGCCTGGCCTCCCCCACCTGGCTCTCGTCACCGCTGCTGGCATCAGGCCTGGCCATGCTACTCTCTCTCCCACTGCTCACGCTGGGGGCTCTGCCCTCCCCCTGAGTTTTTCTGCCCTACTTCACCCTAATAATAAGGCTGGGCTCCTGTGACCACGTGCAAACACTTCCCAGCAAGCCACTGTTTCCAGGACTCTGCCTGCTGCTCCCACAGCTGCCGCCGCCACGGATGCTTGGTTTAAGCTGCCCCTTCCAGCCGTCCTGGTCATGGTGGCTTGTGATACTTGTGCAACAAAATGCCAAAGGGTAGCACTCAGGGAGGTGGGCGTGTCACTTGTCCACCTCTGCTCATACTTCTGAGGAAAGACGATTCTCATGTCTATGTATCAGGAATAAGACTTTTTAGGTTGCTTAGAACAATGATGGTGAACCTTTTGAGCTCGGAGTGTCAGCATTTTGAAAAACCCTAACTTAACTCTGGTGCCGTGTCACATATAGAAATTTTTTGATATTTGCAACCATAGTAAAACAAAGACCTATATTTTTGATATTTATTTTATATATTTAAATGCCATTTAACAAAGAAAAATCAACCAAAAAAATGAGTTCGCATGTCACCTCTGACAAGCGTGTCATAGGTTCGCCATCACTGCTCTAGAATTTCTGAAGTCATCTTGTGTTTCTTTTCACCCTCAGCACGTCATTTTTAAGTTTCTGAATTAATTTTCTGTTTCCGCAGTAAGAAATCGCCATACCCTTAGGGCCTTGGAAAAACACGCATTTATCACCTTCCTTCCTGTAGGTTAGTCTGACACAGGTTCCCACTGAGCTAAAGCCACGGTGTTGGGGGGCAGCCTTCTTTCCCGGAGGCTCTAGGGGAGAACGCTGCCAGGTCCCTGCGCCATGTAAGGGGACACGTCACAGTGCCTGAGCACTGTGTGTAGATATCTTTGCCTGATAGGAGCACTGAAGAGATGCCTGGCCACCACGACTTCTATCTTATTTTTCCTCTTAAAAAATTTATTCAAAATGGCAGGTAATTTCTAGAATATACGCTAAGGCGAGATCCAGGACCAAGTCACATGAGAGGATGACAAAGGCGAGTACATTTGGAGGCACCAAGTGATCCATGACTCTGAACGGCTGACCCACCAGCCTGCTACCAAACCTGGATCATCCCACAATTAGATCGCAATTAGAGTTATATTTTCATTGAGCCATTGTCTTCAAAATGCCAGTATAATCGAACTGCCCACCTAAGGATAATTACCATTAGCAAGTGTCTATTTTGTGCCAGGAAATTGAGTGACTTTGGTCTCCTTGAATCTTCTAAGGGTCCCTGACGCCGACCAAATGACTGTCCAAAGTGGTCAAGTTCGATGACCAGAGCCACAGAGCTGAGAGTGGCAGAACCAATGAAGCCAGCCAGCCTGACGCACCCTTTCCTTCACGCCACATCCTTCCACACGCTCGGCAGGGAAAACACATTTGTAACCTCTAAGGCATTTTTTGTTGGTGTTATCTAATTATGTGTTACATGTATGAATATATTCATTTAATTCCCGAGACCAGGATCCTGAAATTACATCAGTTTAGTTTTGAGGCTTTTTGAGGAAATGGAAAGAAAAGATATGGTTAATCGGGCCAATTCAATAGAGGGCTGGCCTTGCCGGGGGGATAAGAGACAGGGCCGCAGGTGCTCCGGGTTTAGTAGGGTCATGTTTTGTCACAGAGGGGGCCTCAGAAGGACACCAATGAGGAAGGCATCCGGAGGCAGCACAACAATAACACCTTTTACGGGCTCCCTGACTGTCTATCCATTCAGCCCCCAAAACTGAGTATGGCACAGTCCTTAAATGGATTTCCTATTTTCTTTCATTTTCAGCATTTCTCTTATTTTTTCCTATTTTTTTAAACAAAATACGATATTTCACAGTTACTGTACCAAAGCTGTAGCCTAATGTAGGGCATGTGAAAAACAGAGCAATGCAAAGAAGAGTCTTCTCATGGCAAATAACTACATGAAGAAAGCCAGCCTATATTAATACACATTTCTTTGTGTCGCATAGGCATGTACATTTGCCAGAAATTCAATAACCATCACAGACGGCCCAGCTCGTATGCAAATAATTCCTCTTTTAGGTTCTGAACCTCGGAGTTCAGGATAAACCCCTTTATTAACGTAGAAAAAAAATCTCATAAATTATACCATTACGATAAGGGGGGCAGAAATTACTTATTTCCATGTAGATGAATGTTTCTCCTGGAGTGCTTTAAACTTATTGCAAATATAACCTTGTTCTCTATTAATTTCTGGTTTATTATCACTAGGATTTAAGTCTTTGCAAATAATGAAATGAAAAACACCAGTATCCTTAATTTAATCACCTGAACAGGAAAGAGGAAAGCTGTAGTAACACCCAATACCACCTTTTCAATAGATGTGACCTCTATGAACTGGTTCTAAACTACTCTCAGGATTCTCAGCATCTTCATCTCTTTCCAGGAACTCAACTTGCACATGGCTGTCACAGCTCCTTCGAGCACATGAGCAGGGAAAAACAACAACCCACGTGAAAGGGGTATGGAAGAATTCATTTGTCTCCCAGCAGCCTTGCCTTTCCCTCCAGCAGTCACTGCCGGCATTCTAATTCTACATCAGTGCTTCCAAATTGCTAAATTGCAGCTTTTAAGTTTCAGGTGATCATTTTTGCCCTCAGGCTTAACAAAACTCAAGGAAATTGTTATGAGAGCTGCTGAAGTGCAAGCAGTGGGTGGGAAGATAAAAGAATGCAGCAGGGCTGCTTGAAACTAATGCAGTGGTCTTGTCCCTCCAACCCCCATCCCCATGGACAATATAAGTGGAAATTCGTATTCTGGCCATGTTCAGCTCCAGACATCATCTTCTCCCAACAGCTCTCTGGACGGTGAGGTCCTTAGCCTTAGAAGGAGAGCTCCACTGGGCTCCCCACTCTGCCCTAGCCCAGCATTCTGTGAGGGTTTCTGCAATTCAGAAAGAATCCCCAGTGCACAGCCATAACTGTAAGAAAATATCAAGTCTGGGGAGACCCACTTTGGGGCAGCATTTGCTGTGCTGGAGGTGCAGGTGGTAGAGGAATGAGAGAATTAAAGCACAAACAAGGAAGCGGGGCTCCTTTTCATCAGAGCCCAGACTAGGTGCGGAGAGGCTGAAATGAAAGGTTTCAAGGGTGAAGGACAGTGGCGGCTGAGGGAGCATCCCTTGGGTGGCTCAATAGGAGTTAAGTCTTTGTGAAACACAAAGGGGCCGTGATAAAATCAGGGACTTGGAGAGAGCAGGAGAGACTTAGAAGAAGTGCTCTGTGAAATCTGATGTGTCAAGGAGGGACAAATGAGGTCTGGCCTGTGTGGCTCAGTTGGTTGGGCATCATACTGTGCACCAAAAGGTTGCTGGTTTGATTCCTGGTCAGGGCACATGTCCGGGTTGTGGACTCGATCCCTGGTAGGGGGCATCAATGTTTTTCTCTCTCTGTCCCTCTCCCTTCCTCTCTCTCTTAAAAAAAAAAATAAATATTTTTAAAAACTATATATATATATATATATATATATATATATATATATATATATATATATGATAAATGAAAGGATTGTGGAGAATCAGGGCAGATATCTTGAGATTATAATAGACTCAATTAGCAATTTATGAATTTTTAGAGCAACTCAACATCCTGGAAGTAGAAGTTGAAGGCTCGTTCGGTGGAGGTCCTCTTTAGCTATGCAAATGAGAAAAACCTGCAGCAGTTCCAGATGGTAAGACATTTCAGAGTGGGAGTGAGTTCACTGTGGATGTGGATATGAGCAGATAAGGGTTTGTGGACCAGGAGATTGCAAAAGGTTGAGGGGGTTCTTCCTTAAGAACAGAGGGAAGTTGCTTGCACCTTGTGTATAAGAGCTGGAAGGTCATGTGATTGTGGTCAGAAAGGAGCAGCTTCATAAATGGAGACCTGGGTGTGGTTGTAATGAGGATTAAACCTAGAGTGTGTCTACACTGGTGGATAGATAATATGGGATGATGTGAAAGCTACTAGAATAAATCTGGGCAAAGGAACTGTGATTAAGTGGTGACTGAATTTGAGAGGATGCTGGGAATAAAATGGGTAGAAAAACAACAACACAAGGCAGGTACTGCTAGCGTGGGGATATACAGGGTGGGGCAGAAGTAAGTTTACAGTTGTGAGTATGGGAAACACAGAGTTTACTCTTGCATTGTTACTTATAAATTACAACCTACTTTTGCCCCACCCTATATATTAAGGGTATTCTGCACCAAGGAACTAAAATGGGTAATGAATAACAGAGTAACAGAAGAAATAATAACAGGACAGAGAACTAGTCCCTGAAATACAGCGACGCCCCAGAAGTGGTCATGGGGTGTGAGAAGTATTGGCACTTTTCCCTCCTGGTCCTGTGGTTAGTTAGAGGGTGTCGTCCTGACTGTAGGGATTGTGAGAAATGTCATGTTGCAGTTAATGTGAACAGGTAAAGGGACGGGGGAGAGAATGATTTGAGGATGTAGGAAAGTTTGTCCTTAATAGGGTTAAAGTTCCAAAAAGACCTGTGAAAGTGTTTTGGATAATAGTTCTGAATCTTGGCTGCACAATGGAATTATCCAGGAAATGCGGAAAACAAAAATACTGTACAAACAAAAACCAATACCCAGGCCAATTAGATCAGAACTTTTGGGTTGGGATCCCAGAGCAAATCTTTTTTAAAGCTCCCCACCAGGCTCCTATGTGTGTGGGATAGAGGACTACAGATTTAGGAAGAGCATAAGTGAGAAGTGGGCGGGGGGGGAGGGCTAAAGAAGGAGTAGGTATTTGCAAAAGACAGTGTTTATGGATAGCAGACAATAGAGAAGTAGGGATATGGTAGAGAGACTGGTAGGGAACCCTGGCAGGCAGGGTGCCAAAAAGGCAGAACTGAGGTAATGAAGGGCCTTTTTCTGAGTTTATCGGCCCCCACTTTCTAATTCCAGTTTGGTTGTGGCTGAACAAATTGTCTCCTTGTTAAGTTACTCAACTTAGACCGCTCACCTGTAACTAGGATTTTGGCATTTCTGCACTATCCAAAGGCCATGAGGTATAAGACGCCTTATCCATTATTCATGTTTGTTTCAGGCTAAGTGCTGGATCCCCAGATGCTGAGAATTTATAGATGTCTACTTGGAAAGCACTGACCACAACACAAACTGCTCTTGGGTGTTTTCACGGCTTAAACCTGTGCATCAGTCTTTCTTGGTGTTGACCACTAATTAAAATAATCAAAATTACTTATAGACTATTATTTTGTTTGCATGGATTTGTGTGTGTCTGTTGGGAAGAAAGGTCAAGAGTGCCTGAGTGTAGAACTATGTGTGTGAATACAAAATACGTGTATCAAATAGTTCAAGTATGATGTACATCTTCTGCAACGATTTTTCTTGGAATCATTAAAAAGATTCACCTTAATCAGATCCCACGACTCCTCTACAAATACACGTTTCCCTAAGAAGAATTTAAGCCTAGGATGATTTCTATCCTGACAGAGCCTTAGAAGTATCACATTTGCAAAGAATATAAAAGAAATAACCTTAGGCTTTACACTTGAGCTGTGTGTTCACATCATTTATTCAACATCAGAAACTCCTACAGGCTCAACCATCAAAAACATATCCAGTGACTGACTGTCTCATTCTCTTCATGGACCCAACCTGCCACACTCAGTCTTCATGACCCAGAAATACTCTCTGGATAGAAACACCGGAAGGAAATACCCTGATTTTTCAGAAAAATTGCCTTACTTGACACATTTTTCTTCCACTTCTCGTCTTCCTTCTCTGGGTGCTCATCCTTCAGAAGCTCCTTTGAAGGCTTCCATTCATCCTCCCTTGCAAAGCCAGGGCTCCCCTTTGGTCCCTACGATCTAGGGCAGGCATGTCAAACTCGAGGCCTGTGGGCTGCATGCCTCATTTAAACAAGGAAGTGGCCCTTTGAGAAACCCACGTTAGGATTGGAGAGTCCAGACTGCAGCCAGAGGCCTGGGAATGAGGCTTGTACTCTACACTCAATAGCTGTGTGACCTAGAGTGACTTACTTAACCTTTCTGTGCCTTGGATTGCACTTTTTAAAAATGGGATAATGAGCCCTAACCGGTTTGGCTCAGTGGATAGAGCGGCAGCCTGCGGACTGAAGGGTCCCATGTTCGATTCCGGTCAAGGGCATGTACCTTGGTTGCGGGCACCCCAGTAGGGGGTGTGCAGGAGGCAGCTGATCGATGTTTCTCTCTCATCGATGTTTCTCTCTATCCCTCTCCCTTGCTCTCTGTAAAAACTCAATAAAATATATTTTTAAAAAAATGGGATAATGCTATCTTATAGGGCTGTTGTGAAGATTATGTGGGTTAATAAAAAATATTTAGAAACTTGTCCAACACATAGCAAGTTCTCAGTAATGTTTATTATTTTTATTATTTTCTCCCTCTACTCTCCCTTGATATTACTTTTTATCACCATGAATGACAACTATCAATATACAGTTGGTTCCTGAGTCTCTATCTCAGGATTTACTCTGTTCAGAGAGCCACACCCATATTTCTATGCCGTGGGCATTTTTGTCCTGATATCTAATTCCTATTTTGAATTCAATACACCCAAAGCAAAGGCACCATATCACACCCCGAGCTGCTACCGACCACCTGGGTTTGCTATTGTGACTGGAGGCAGGCTTGCTCCACGCATTCGGTGTTCGTTAGCAGGTCCTGCAAGAGCTACTTGAACAGGACCTTCCACACCTATCCTCTTCTCATGCCTCTGTCATCACCCCAGGTCTTCCATGCTTTTCTTCTTAACTTGACTCTGTCTTTCCACTGACATCAGACTAAGATTTTAACATCTATTTCCAATCATGTCTTTCTTCTGTTTAAATTTCTCCAGTGAATCCCATTAACTGAAGAAACTGAATCTCAACTCCTCTAGCTGGCAGTCAAGGTTCACCCAATAAAACTCCCGTCTGTCATTCTACTATGCACCCATAGAGTCTGTATTCAGTGTCCCCTCCGTTTCTTCATGCTGTCCCCTTCACCTAGAAATCTTATAGTTTTTTCCCCATTATTGCTGGTCAAACCATATTTTCTTTAGGGCCAATATAAAATGTTAGCTTCTCCTATTTCCTTAAAATAATATGTTGCCTCCCTCTCTTGAACTTCCACAGAACTTTGCATTCATCTGTGGTCTTTATCACACTCTGACTTGTCTCCTAGTCCTTGGCATGCTTCCTTTATTCCTCCTTTTAGATTGTAACTTCTCCAAAGGCACTTACTATGTCCCTTACAGCTTCAAATGGGATCAAATGAATGGCATAATGGCACCAGGTACTAAGCTTATTTATTCTGCAAAGCAGCAGCCTGTTGTCAAATGCTAACCCTCTCCCTTGCAGTCCTCATAAAAAGAATGGGAAAGCATATAAATGCAGTAGCACACAAGAGGAACATACAGTGTGAGCAATTATGCCAATTCCTTTTATAGGAAGAACACAGCTGAGATAAACATGGAGGCAGATTATTTACCAGCCACAAGTCTCCTTGCCAAATTCTCCCTTCTTAATTTTTCATTAAAGAAAATCAAGGAAGGTAAACAAAAGTAGCCCTTGGGAGGGATCAGTGTAGTGGAAACAGCTCATTTATCAGCCTGGTCTTAGAGAAATGTCTCATTTTTTAAAAAAAATTGCACCTTTTGAGGCCGAACACTTGTGTCCACACACTGGGGTGCGCGCGCACGCACACACATACACACACACACTTACTCTAGGTGTGCGCAGCCAACCTTTGGGGTGAAGGTGAAGAGGGCAGGTCAGGCAGGAGCCACTTACCTTCAGGGCATCTTGGGTGTCATCCAGACAGTAGACTCGGACGCTGTACTCTAGAGAGGAGCAGCAGAGTGGCCCGAAGATGGCCAGCTTCAGGCGCTTGGCGGCCCCTTTGGTGATGGACTGCCCAACCAGGGTGTAGGTGCTGAGGTTCTCTGTGAGGAGGTGGCAGGCTTCTGCATCCAGCTGAATGTAGCAAGGGGTGGTGAAGTTTTCCTCTCCCACCACCACCACATCCTGTGGGACAAGAGGGAAGGGATCCTGGCTGAGCACCGAGGACCCTGATGCCGACCAATGGTGGTAGAGGCCGTAGGCCCTCTTCTCCTGAATTTGCTTATGAATTTCCCTACTCTTTTTTTTCTTTCCCAGGCTTTATTATCCCTCTATTTCCATCTGTCTTTGTTATCGCCCTTACTTCCCTTGCCTTTACTGCTTATATTCTTTGTTTAGATGCCATTCATTTAGCATGTTTTGATCTGAGACTCTACATCAAATTCCAAAGCAAATTCATGAATTATCTTTTTTTTCAGTGTAGCTGTATTTATTATGTGTTTATGAGAATTCAATGTTTTAATCTCCAAAATATTTTTGAGACTAAAAGTACTATTTTATTTCAATGCAATTATAGCAGTCATTTTTTTTTTCTTTTTCCTAAAAATCTAGGGTTTGAAAATAATTAGAAAACTTAAGGAATCATGCAATATCATTCTACCATGTTCTTCCAAACTCACCTGCCAATTACTTTCTAAAGCAAAACAACTATTTTTCCTCAATAATTTGGCCAGCTGGACTCTACAGAAAGTACAGTATGGCCAACTCCATGCCTTTAAGACAATTTTCTGTGTTATTTTTCATGTAAGCCTTTAAATAATCTTTCCTTAGATGTTGAAAATATTTAGCAAGAAATAAAAATAAGTGGAAGTGATGAATTTTGTGAAAATAGTTACTAACTCAATCAGTTTTTAAAAAATATGTTTTTATTGATTTCAGAGAGAGGAAGGGAGTGGGACAGAGGGCTAGAAACATTAATGATGAGAGAGAATCATTGATTGGCTGTCTATTATATGCCCCCTACTGGGGATCGAGCCTGAAATCTAGGTATGTGCCCTGACCGGGAATCTAACCGTGACTTCCTGATTCATAGGTTGACACTCAACCACTGGGTCATACAGTTTTAAATTTATCCAAATGACACAGGCAACAGAAATTATCTGAAAGAGCAAGCATAGAATCCATAAACCAAGGGTCACAGTTCCACATGCTTCCCAAAGCATCAAGGTAATAGGAAGACAATAAGGAGTGGTGGAGACTGTGGCAAAGCAGAGCACAGTCTAAAGAGCTGAGTCTCCACTTGGCTTCAGCCCTTTGTAGCTTTGCATAAACTTAGGGCTACTGAGCATACAGCCTTTAATTTTTCAAGAGAAACTGGAAGTTTAGATTTTTATGTGAAATCGTCCTTTTCATTAATTCAAACTTAAAAGAAAATTTCACGTGGGAGAAATAAAATACATGTGCAGGTATAGCTCACCCTCTGCATTAGGCTACTTCATCTCCACAGAGGCAGGAATTATATCTACTTTGCTTCCCACTGTGTCTCAGTGGGCCTGGCTGATGGTGAGCAAATGGTTATTTGTCCAAAAAATGAAGGCATGTTTCAACATAAATTGAGTCCCTGGGGCTGGACAAAGATATGAAAGAAGTAGCCCCCTGAGGTGGCTGTTTTTTAGTTAGGCCTTGCAACGTCATCTGAGCTCCAGGTCTTTTCATAGCATCCATGAAATTGTTTCTTCAACTGAACCTGTACCCGAAGATGAAGTTCAACCTGAATGGGAAAAGCTCAGCATCTCCAGGTTTATTCCCGCCCGAAAGGACACCTGGAAAGCAGCTGCTTTCTCTAGCAGGGTGAACACCAGCTTGGGCATCATCTACTAACGGCATGTTACAGAAAGCCTCCTGGAGGATATGGTCAAGAATATAGATGTCCCTGTCCCTGTCCCAAATATAAGTGTTTGCATAAGGACTGTCCTCTTCTCTTCACATCTTTCTTTTATTAGTATTGATGTTATTATTATTATTACTCAAATTATTATTATTCACATTACCCAGACATAGTGTAATTGTGTAGAGAATTGTGCAATTTGGGGCACTAATTGTGCAATTTGAACTAATACTTTGGAATGTTTTTGAGATAAATTATTTAAAGCTTAATTAAATTAAAGTTAGATTTGGTTAAGTCTGGTCTTAACATAGAGGATATTCCTACACTTCAATCTTGGACTGGAGGTCCTCTAACAAGGAGTGATCCCCTCAAGTGGCTGAAAGAACATGTCCATAGAAGGAAATTCCAGTTAATCCAGGGATGCCCTGCTGCTGTTCTAAGTCCAATATGACTTTTTCCTAAAATATTATGTATAGTTTGTTCAAATGTTTCTTTCCTAAAAGAAAAATATGATATGTAATCACAAAATACGTAACATATAGATTGGATACTTGTCTTTGTAATGATTACACAAAAATACAGGGTAGCTTTTTAAAAGTATTCAATTTTAAAAAATTGTTATGTTTTTGATAAAAACATTCCTGAAATGTGTTTTCCTGAGAATAATCTAAAATGTAATTTTTAGTTGGCTATTTTCCATATAAACAACACTGTTTATTCAAGGGATAATAATGAAAATATACAAACGTTCAAAAAGGTATTAGATCTAAAACCTTCATGGGAAACATAACAAATCCTCCGGCACTTAACTGCAGGTGCTAACTGAAGGGTTCTGATGTCAAGAACAGGATTTTCTTAAGGCACTGTCCTCAAGCACTTAGGGTGGCAACAGCCACAAAGAGACAAGATGCCACAGGTGTGCTTCGTTCTAGTGGAGCTCAGAAGACTGTTTCTGTAAGAGCCTAACACTGTCTGAGCCAGGTGCAATGTTTCTTGACCTGTAAATTTAAAATTTATATATATTCACCAAAACATGTATACGCACTTTAATAGTTGATAGCTCAATTGATGTTTTTTTCTTTTTAGCCAGACTAAGCTTTGAACAGAGGAAGCATATCTTAAAACGCTACTGGAAGTTTGAAAATGTAGTTGAAGTTCAAATACTACCTTTATAATTATTCAAAGTGTGTATACATTTCTGGGGACACAAAGTACCCCCCCAAAATGTCTACACATTTTAACAGCTGATAACTCACTTAATTTTCACTCTTTTTCAGGGTTAACTGATTTAAATAATGGGTGAAGCCAGACTAAGCTTTGAACAAAGAAAATTTATGCACTAGATTTTTTTATGGGGACACATAAAAGATAAAGTTTACGGTATAAAACCGGCAACCGCTGATGAATGGAGGACACACAAATATGGAACAAAATGATGCTTGATGTTTGTGATTCCATTGCTTCGCATTATCAACAGTGCCTGGACCAGAACGGTCATCGGTTTGAAAACAGGCATTGATTAAAAATAATTTATTCATTTCTGGAGATTCTTTCCCATTTTGAAAATGAACTGTATGTTCATAAACACTGACTTTGTAATCAAAGTGTATATAAAGAAATTTCCCTTCCTGAATAGTATAGTATGCATATTCCAAAATGTGTAAGATTCCTAAGGGCACTTTCCCTATGAGCTAGCTCATGCTTGACCATAATTTTCTGTGTCTACCAGTCAACAGATAAAGCATTCAATAAACAGTCTATCTGTCTTTCCCCCTTCCTGCCTCTCTCCCGCCTTCTCCCTCTCTTTATCCCCTTCCTCCACTTTCTCTCTCTTTCATTTTGAGTGTAAGATAAAATTCCATCCATGTTTTCTTTGAAAAATAAAAGCCTTCCCATGCTTGGTCCCGCTTATCTGCATGGACTGCTCCTGAATTCCATCTTTATCCCAACAGCAGCTCACCTCCCACTGCCCCTGTGCTGCCTGGTTCTTGAGCTGTATCTTCCAGTCCTCGGTGTTGGGATCTGCGCAGTGATGCATAGTGAGGATGACTGGGCGGGTCAGCAGGGCTCCTGGAGGCCCACAGCTCACCACAGGGGTCAGGAGTGTCTGGGTGTCTTCCATGGGTGGCCTAGGAGAGCAGAGAACAGCACCAGTGACATTTCCATAGCATTTATGTGTATGTACTCTGAGATTTCAGATCTAAAATTGAACAGTTTTTTTTGGAGTTTTTTTAGGGGGTTGGGGTGGGGGGAATGGGAGTTAAGGCAGAACCAAATTGGAAGACATGCTCTTTATACTGAGACTTTGATCTTGCCAGACTGGAGGTCTTTATGATAACAGTGGGTCTGCCAGCATCCCTTTGATCCCCTTCCCTCAGATACAGGTCTGCCTTTGGTGACTTCCTTTGAAATTCATGTACAGATAATTTCAGGATGGAATGAGAAGAAACAGTACTTATGAGGTTACGTAACCATGCTTTCTGGTAACACTTGCCATTGGTCTCACAGGGTTTTAAGTACTTTTGTGTTTTGGGGACCTAACTTGAAAAAATACTTCAAAAATATCACTTAAAAACAAGGACACCCTAGAGCTAAACTTCCTCCAAATGATTTTTGGGAATAATTCAAGTTAGTACAGTAAATTCATTCTTTCAAAAGTGACCAGACAGACTATAGAATTGTATTTCTACAGTAATTTAAAATGAAATCTCTCTCCTTGTATACTTCATATTATGAGAGCCTAAATGGAAAAAATAAACCCTTAAAGAACCAAAATCTTTATTTCACATCTCTCTTTTTAATTGCCTTAAATCTTTTCTCCGACAAGATTGTAATCAACAAACAAATGGATAAATGAACCCAAGTTACCAGTTGGCATGTGAAGATGTAGTCCCCAGATGTTGAGTGGATTGCCCAAAGTCTCACAACTAACAGCGCTATCGCTGGGACTAAGACCAATCAATGTCTTCTCAACACCAGTTCTCAGTATTACTCTGTCAGGTAATGTGGCTTAAGGAATCATTGACTCATATAATTTTAGAGGAGGAGGGGCCCTTGAGATCAATAAGTACCATCTTTTGTCCAAAGCAGGAGCCTCTCTATAATATGCTGACATGTGGTTTTTAGTTTTTCAAATTTTTTTCATCCATTGATTTTAGAGAAAGAGAGGGAGGGAGGGAGGGAGGGGTGGAGGGAGGGAGGGAGGGAGAGAGAGAGAGAGAGAGAGAGAGAGAGAGAGAAACATCCATCTGCTACTCTACCCATCCATGCACCTATTGGTTGCTTCCTGTATACACCCCAACTAGAGATCGAACCCACAACCCTGGTGCATCAGGATGACACTACAACCAACTGAACTACCTGGCCAGTGCTGGTTAGTGCTTTGACACATCAAAAATTGTAGTCCACGACTGCTGAGGCTCATTTCATCTATTACCAACTTACATATACAACACATTCTTATTTAGAATGAACACAATCTCCCTTCCTGACACTTCTCAATAAATCCTTGACCTGATTTCTTTCTACTGTGGCATGAAAGCCTTTCAAATATTTAGAGATTGTTACCATGTCTCTAAAAAGTCTTCTGTATTTCAGAGCAAACATTCTCTCAATTCCTTAATGTTTTAAACTTCAGCTAGAAAATCATGGTTTCCCGCTCTCTCCCTATATTTCTATCTTCACTTTCATATAGATGTCTATCCATGTTTCAATATCTTCACTAAAGTGGGTCATGTTGGAATGAATGTAATGCTCAAGTAGGCAGTACAAGGGGACTACTATTTTCTGGGTTTTGGAATATGTAGTTTTATCAATACCTCACAAAATCATTGCCTTGGGTTATTCTTAATCAAGTAATTACTTATAAATATTTTTAGCATGCTTGAGTTAGATGGGAAGATGGATATAATATGGTTAAACATCTTCTGTATAAAATGAGGCAATAAAGCCCCAAGAAGGTTGGGTAATTTGTTAAACTAACCAATCTATGTATTTCTAACAAGGGAGGCTTTTAGGCTAAGTCTCTATAGTTATGTGTTTGCAATGATGATGGCTTTTGAAACTATGTACAGAAATTTATATTTAGCGATTTAATTTCTCCTTAGTAGTTTCAGACAAAATTTCAGGACATCTGTTTCTTAATGCTATGTCTTTCCTCCAAATATTGGCTGTCTCATCCAGTCTTTTACCCTCCATAAATCTGATATGCCTGCCACTTATGTTCTCACTCCAATCACTGATAACATTGTAATACAAGAATAGGGCAAGAGACAGAGACCTTTCCAAGGGCACCACTTGCAGTGTCTCTCCTGTCTGACATCAATACTCCGAGTTCTTTAGTTCAGCCAAATATAAACCCATTAAAATGTACATGGTCTCGTTCACCTCTTTCCATTTCGTTCATGTGGATATTGCAGGGACATATCAAATTCCTTTATAATGGCTATGGGCACTTCACATGGATTTTTCTCATCTTTACTTGTGGTTCATATATTAAATACTACATAATCTAGAAGTTAACTTATCTCTATGGCCTCATTTAACACTCAATGAGTGATAGCAATTGTTACTATTTTTTTTTAACACCGATGGAAGAAAATTCTCCATGGAGCGCTCATGTGTTTTGCACATTCCTATCTTCGCAAAGCAGTTGCATAGCACACACCTTGGAAGATAAGACAGTGCTTAGCTCTGGAGTAAATGGTAGACATGCCTACTTCTCATGATAAAAGTCTCAGGTTCCCTAGGCCCAGGAGTCCTTTCCCTGAGAGGCAACCACCGGATGTGTCGGTGTTGTTTATCTCTCTTTGCATCACTCCTGCAGAACCTGGGCTCAGGAAACTGGCACAGCAATGAGAATACTCTGGAGAGCGCTGTCCTTGTGAGTAATGAACTGTACTTTGTCTCTGACTAGGATTCTTGTGCCATGTGTCAGCGTCTAACTGGCAGTCTACTTGGTAGCTCACAAATAATGTTAAATCTTAGAGATTCCTTGGTTCTTGACAATTATTTTTATAAGTTCTGAGAACTCAATTAAAACTTGGCATATTTTTCCCTTAATAAAACTCGGCTGTCACTGCTTCCTCTCTCATTCTAAAATTTTACTAGCATCTCGACAACCTATGGCTTTCCCCTCTTCCATTTAGGAAATCAAAACAGTTTTTGACTCCTTTTCGTCTTTTAATATCATCTCCATTCTCACTGCATAACAACACAGTTTTATTAAATCTAAAGTTATCAAAGTACTTGGAAATGTACTTATATTTGGACTTTAAGGTTATTGGCAGCTTAAGAATTCATTACTATCCCCTTTGCCCCTTCATTTTCATTTCCTCTTAACCTAGTTTTCCCTCCTTCCTTCCAATCTGAAATGCATTCTCTTAGATCATGAGTGAAGCTTTGCTTTTATTGTGTCATAGTTAATATTACACTCTCTGCCCTGAGCTTTTTGAAATTCAACTTTTCCTACCAGAGACAGTGGAGATGGGGAAGCAATGATTGCATTTTCCTAAGCACTACTCTTACCTTTTAGTTGCAATGATACCTTGAGCATTAAACTTTTCTAAAAATATATTTTATGTAATTTAATTTTAAAATTGAATTTATTGGGGTGATATTGGTTAATAAAATTATATAGGTTTCAGATGTACAGTTCTATAATACATCGTCTCTATATTGTGTTGTGTGTTCACCACCCCAAGTCAAGTTTCCTTTTGTCACCATTTATCCCCCCCGCCCCCCCCATATCCCCTTCTACCTCTCACAAACCCTCTTTCCCTCTGGTAATCACCATACTGTTGTATGTGTGGATGGAGCATTAAACTTTTAAGGAAGGAAACTAAAGTGGAAACCATTTCGAGTGGTCCTTGCAATACGATTGAGGATTGGAAACATCTGTCCCTCAGTCTGCTGTTAGCAGCAGGTGCTTGAGGCGGAAGGAGGAGGGGTTCTTCTCATCACTGAGCAGGGACAGAAGGGAGAAGACTCCCTGCTGGCCCAGGGAGCTGTCAGACCTGCTCTCCCCAAGCATACCCCTGGCATGCAATATTGATGGGCGCCATCCTTAGGGGATGGATCGCAAGAAAAGGAAGGGGCAGTAGGTGTCAAAAGAATTTATTAACTCAGTGAGGTGCAAGAATGTAATGAATAGGGAAGTGGTGAAGTGAAATTCATAGCAGGGAATGAAAAACAAAGAAGGAATAATAATAGAAATCTTTTTTTGTGTTTTCAAGATGAAAGCAGTGCTGAAATTGGAAACATTTGCAAGCACTTATAGGAGCGACTTAGGGACCAACCGTTAAGATTTACCAAAGGTCAGAGTGTTTAAATTTACATCTTCTTTATTTATATAAAGAGATGATATTAAAATCCATTACACAGAAATAGTAGAAAATAAATATAAACAGGTCTGATTCACGTGTTTGCAGAGAAGGGTTTATATCTCGTGTTATGTAAGCTATTTAAGCAAAAATTGAGTAAATATTCATTGCAGATGATGTGGAAATGAACACAAAGCAAAAATTAGCCGCAGAAGCAGCAATTAAGTAGAATTTCAGTAATGAGCACCGATTAAACTTTCACAGGCTTTTCAAAGTCCAATAACGACAATATCATGGTGAACGCTGGCCGGGTTCTGAGGCCTCCAGCACAAAGCTGTCAGACAGGAGTTTCCATCTCCCGTCAGAGGGCTTTTCCCATATTTGCCTGCTGTGATCAGTGAGGGGACCATCTCTTACACAGAAGTGCATCAGTTACAAAACTTTCACAAGAGCAATTGCATTTGCTGCTCATGGCACAGGTGGTTAGGATAAGGATTTACGTTACCTCTTTTTCCAGAAGAGGAAACGGAAACCCGGAGATATTAACACACCTGCCTAAGGCTGCACTAGTCACAGGCAAAGCTAGAATGCAAACAGAATCGTTTGGTTTCCTTCTCATAATGGTGTATTTGGGGTTGCTCATCTGGGTTTAGGGCCTTGAGAAATTTGTTTGCCTGTTTGCTAGAGCAGGTTGAGAAATCTGTTTGCCTGTTTGCTTATTGAAACGAAGCTGTCTCCGTCCACCTCTGTGTGGAGCCAAGATGCCTTCTAGTAACAGGCATGTCTTTTGTCAGGTCCTCCAGGATGACAACCAACCCTAGGCTCAGCTGCCTTTTAAAGCGGTTTCACATGTAACTGGCAACTTGAAATATTTAAACTCTAGGTATCTGACAGGGAATATCTAACTCACTTGCTATCAAAACTCAATTGAGGAAAAAAAAATTATAGCCCTATCTGGTTTGGCTCAGTGCATAGAATGTCAGCCTGTGGATTGAAGGGTCCCAGGTTTGATTCCGATCAAGGGCACGTATCTCGGTTGCAGGCTTGATCCCTGTCCCTGGTCTGGGCCTTACAGGAGGCAACCAATCTATATGTGTCTGTCACATCGATGTTTCTCTCTCTCTGTCTCTCCTTCTCCCTCAGGTGAGAATTAACAACAACAAAAAATTTTTTTTTAAATATTGATGCAAGTTATTCTAAAGGGAGTGTCACTAATTCCCTAACCTAAATCTATCCCCAGATTAAGAAAGAACAGCTAAGTGTCGTGCCCTGGACTGAATTACTAAATCCTTGTGTAATTATTTCACTTTGTTTATACTTGGACCTTATACCATCCACTTACATTGAGGGGCACTAACAGAAGCAGCCCTATGAAACTCATTGCTGTGTCTATTATAAGGATGTTGTTCTTTGTATTAATAAAATGTCTCCTTTAGGAGAAACCACAGACATTGAGCTTCTCCCAGGAACATTTTTTTTCCTCATGGACACATGGATCTTATAACTTACTACGTCCCCTTCTGGAAAACTTCGAAATAGTAAATCTAAGACCTAGACCTGTTATCAGAAATATGCTGGGAACATTTTATATTTTAACTCTTATCTGACTTTATCTTATCTTTTTAAATTTTATTTTTTCATCCACTTATTAAACATTTTTTTCTCCCATTGAAAAGACAGTTTTTATAAATCACCTTGAATCATTTCTTTATAAGTAGGATTTCAATAAATACACACTGCAGAGAATAGTAAGAGAATAAGACTTAAGTATACCTGGACTCGTCTCCCTTCCTCCTGTACCTTTAGTTGTTCCTTCAAAGGGAGAATTTAGGGCACTACTTAAAAGGAGAATACCTTGGGTTCCACTGAGAAATAATAATGTGAACTGTTTACAAAGTTCCAAACTGCGTGTTAAAATGAATGTAAACTTCCTTCTATATAATTACCTACATAAGAGATTTTTGGCTCACTATCCAAACACATTATTATTTATATTCAGTAAATATTTATGACGAGAGGCCCGGTGCATGAAATTTGTACATGGGTAGGGTCCCTAGGCCTGGCCAGTGATCAGGGCTGATCAGGGCCTTCTGGCTGCTGGGCCAGGGCCTTCCTTCGTTCCACGCTGCCCCCTGGTGGTCAGTGCATATCATAGCGAGCGATGGTCAAACTCCTGAGGGGATACTTTACATATTAGCCTTTTATATACATAGATAGTTTTAATTGCTTCACCACTAACTTGCACCTTAAACTCTTCCTACTGGGATTTCATCCTTTAAAAAAGTACCTAAAGACCATCAATGTCCTCTAGTTGACAAATTTAATAGTTTTTAAATTATTATTCTTTCTTTATATTTTAATTTTAACAACACCTTTTTCAACCATTTCCTCCATCTTGGAACTCTCTTTACATTTGATTCCCCCCCCCTATGACACAAACATTCATTCTTGCATTTAAAACATTAATTTGAGGGGCCACTATGTGCTAAGGACCATGACCGATGCAAATTCTTTATCCGCCTTATCCTTTCATGTTCTATTGAGTGTCACTCATCAAACCCAAACTGTAAATAGGAATATTTCCCAGAGTTTGTTCCCCAGTTCTCTTCTTCTTTCTGCTTCTGCATCTTTCCCCTGGGAGGATCCACTCACTGGTGACTTGCCATCTGCATCTCTAGCAGGAATCCCAGATCCCCGCACTCACACACCCTGCGCCCATTTAACTCAGAAATTGTCCTTTGCTCGAACCAGTTGCTGCTTCTGACCTCTCTCATTGCTCTCACAATTCTCACAGTGCCTAAGGCTTGGTACCTCAGTCTGTATTCTTTGTGTTTTGCATCACTTCTAACCAGTTGTGAAATACCTTTTCTTCTGAAATATACTTCATTTTCTATTCTCCAGACTTGATCTTGGCTCTGTCCCCTCTCCCCTCACACCTAGAGTATTTCCACAGCCTAATCAGGCACCCAGCCTTCCGAGGTGTCTTTCTGTTCCCTTTACTAATTCATCTCACACACCATTTGCCAGATAATCTTTAAAAAGCCTTGCTATTCCTGTATCACTTGGTTACTCAAAACCTTTCCATGGCCTCCTCTATAGTTTATTTAAAAAGTTCTATTTACTTTTATAGTTGAAATGTCTAAACAGATTTTTTTTTTAGTATTTTGAGAAACCTGCTAAGCAAGTAGAAAATACAAAGAAAGGGAAAAGTAATGTTCATATCTTCAATTCAAATTGTTGTTCGATAAGCGATGACAATGGGTAAAATTTCCGTCTGAGGCTCATTTTTTTAAGCTGCTACTGGAAACAAGGCAAAAGGCCCATGTGAGTGCCATTTAATTGTGGAAATTGTATCCACGGGGGGAGAAAGAGGCTTTGCAGCCCCTTCAGAGACCCGTAAGGCAAGGGAGGTAGAGTTCCGGACACAGCCTTGCAGCTCTGCTCCCTTTTGGTCAGAGACAGCGTGTCCCATCTCTGCTGCTCATTTAGGCTGCTCATGTGCCATTCCGTGCTTAGAGCCTATTCGGTAATGATAAGGCCCCTCTCATCACATTCTCTATGCCGCATGCAATTAAGTTCAGGCTTCCCTTTAGACAGTTCACAGCAGCAGATGACCAGCTAGATGGGATCCAGCTAGAAAAACACCCAGTTCTGCATGCAATAAAGGAAATGAGAAAGAAGGAAAATGGAGAAAAATAATCCAAATTTCCCATTAATGCCTTAAAGAAACATTCATATCTCCTAATGTGCTCAGAGTCTCCTCTGCAAGAAGTTGTCTCTCACATCATGTGGGGATAGAAGGGGCTTTCATGAGCAATAGGAAGAAACTGGTCCAGCGCACACTAGAATAAGGAGGCTGAGGTGTGGCTTTTGTACTGGTGAGATGGAGGCCTGATGGCATGTGAGACCGAGCCGAGAGCTTTGTGGTGAGATAACCCAGGTGTGAATCCTGCTTTCTCTCAACCCTTAACTGTGAAACCTTGGTTACGTGACTTCAGTTCCCCGAGCTTAGATTTTCCCTCTTTTAAGTGGAGCTCATCACAACTTGCAGAGTAGTAGGGAGGAATAAATGAAATTAGAAGGATGCTGAATAGCCTGGCTGGTGTGGCTCAGTGGTTGAGCATCAACCCATGAACCAGGAGGTCACGGTGTGATTCCTGTTCAGGCACATGACTAGGCTGCAGGCTTGATCCCCAGTAGGGGGTGTGCAGGAGGCAGTCAATCAATGAATCTCTCTCATCGTTGATGTTTCTATCTCCCTCCCTCTCTCTGAAACCAATAAAAACATATTTTTTAAAAAAGTATGCTGAATAAATGGTAGCTATGTTTTATATCATAAAACACATTCTTGTCATTGTGTTTTTACAAGAGCAAACCCGTCTGATTCACAACAGAAAGAGAGGAACTTTCTCATTTATTGGAGACAGTTATCTTTTTGTGTTTGTTCCTTGTCTCATGGTCTGTGGTGCCTATTTTTTTTTTTAGATCTTGAGGTTTCTCTGGCTTCATTTTGACAAACAGAGCTTCTTTGATGTGAACCAAATTCAATAGAATAATCCCCTCTGCATGTAACTTCAGGTGGTAGGCATGGCAAGGAGGGATTTTGTTTCCTTTTCTTTAAAGTCAAAGGCAGAGGAACCTAAAAGCAGAAGTTTGTCACTTTATCAATTTTCTGTGTTCTCTCTCTTTCATCTAAAAGGTACAATTATCCTGGTCAGATGCCGACTAAACTATGGGAAGGGAAACCGTGGGCGGCAGGTGAGAGCACACGTCTTTCAGCTTCAGCGGGCCTCCTCTGGCTTGATCTTCAGCTAAAGATAATGCTGACCAGATGGAAAATAAGAGCCCGTGAATACCTCCATGCTCCTTGGGATAAAGTACCAGCCAGTACTCATTTTTGTTTAAACAAAATATCCGTGTTGGCATGGCCTTGAGAGATGGCACTAACCTTGACTCTGAACACGAGAAAGGAGAAAAACAAAGCAACAAAGGGATCTTGGAGTTTGCTAACCTTCATTTCTGCTGCTGCAAGAGAAGGCCTCGGAGGGCCCATGAATGTTACTTTGCATTGGAGAATGAAAAAAATGAATATTTGATGTGAGTAAATATACGTCTTTTAGTGATTTTCTGTTGCTCAAATTTAAGGCATGAATAATGCTCAAGGAATTTTATTATTTTCTGAGGCTAGTGTTTATGTAGGTGAAAGCACACCACCTGGGGAAAAATGTTCTGGGTCCTACAGATTATAAATATCAGTATCTCCACCCGCGAGCATGATAAAAGAGCTTTCCGGCTACTGAAGAAGAAGACGACTAAAAATGGATGTTTTTCTGAGGATGACAGAGGGGAAGAAGAAAGGTATAATGTGTTATAATGATAACCCAATTCCACATTTGTCACTAATGCTTTGTATTCGGAGCTCAGGACTAAAGAGTTGATGCCTTTCCCCTTGGGAAAAACAGCAGAAATTACATGGAAGGATCATTATTTCAACAACATCTTTTATTTTAAGATGTATGTACTCTGGAAGCATACATCATCAGGCCTCTAAAGCACTATTGGATGTATGCACTTTAGGTGGGAACTAAGCAAGAAATACCAGAATTCGTTAGAGGCCAGACTGAAAATTGAATTTAGGACTTCTAAACACCTCTTTCTATTTTCACTTAAAATAGCTGCAACTTTATGATTATGACACATTCAAAATGGAACCTTTTGGTTCATTCTAGTTTTAATCAACCCTAGCTCCATTTAGAAAGGCCCAGCACAGAATTCATAGGAGGTAAACGTAAGAAGGAGGTTGATAATACTTAAGTTAGAAAGAGTCACAAAAAGAAGAATCTACAGGTGAGAAGAGAGAACGAGGCTGAAGTGGGGTTGTAGTCACAGGCTTGAGTTTGTCTAATTCTTTGTGACCTTTAATTCAATGATGGGAAAAGGTTGGATTCTTGAGCCAGGCCACATGAACCTGATGTCTCTGTGTCTACCCATGCGTCTCTGATCAACCTATGGGTCATGTCTCTCTGGATCATGTTTATGGCCATTTTTACAGCTAATATGGCCACAAGTCTACTTGGGAAGAGATCTCTGGTCTTCTGCCCATTCTCAAGATCCTCAAAAGTGTCTGCAGCTTCAAAGATAAAGAGCAGTAAACATTCACATTTATACATCTTGGGAGACAAGGGCATGCCAGAAGCAGGGCACTCAAGACACAATGTTTTGGGTTTATTATGTCTATTGTACAATTCTCTTTCAACTCAGACATGATTGATAAAGTCAAGTGCACCCGAAAGAAAAAACATATTTACCTCATAGTTTCTTTCCTGTGTACAGTCACATACATTTCGTAGACTCTCCCTTGGGGAATGGCCCCAGCAGGAATCAGTAAGCTTACTCCTGAAGAGCAAAAGAGGAGAGGAGAAGTTACACAAGACGTATTGAAACAAAGGGAAACTTCAAATGCCTTTGAAGCAAGGGAAAGGGAGTGAGATTTTGTGGCCATGTAGCCATAAGCCTACTTTTTCTCTAAAGACATGCAGATATTCATGGCTGCCTAGCTTTCTTTCCTTATTGGCCTCATTTGTTACCACAGCTCCCTCTGAACTGTTGTAGAATTAAATGCATGATCTAATTTTTAAAACTCTTATTTTATTTAAGGAATAGCCAGATGATTCCAGTGTCATTTTCCTTGTAAAAGGAGGGGAAGACCAACAACTGCTCTTAAAATTTCAAACAGCTGTAATGATGAATTGTTTCTAATTAAAAGAAAAATCCCCGCAGGATTCAAAGTCAGGGAAATACTAACTTCGGCAATATAAAAAACATATATTTCTGAAGTATCTGGTTAGCATCAGTGTTATTCTGGGACAGAATAATAATGGATGAAGAACTCCTTTCATCATACATAAGTCCAGAAAGTGAACAGAACCTACTAGTTGTACTCACAACCCATCAAGCAGGCTTTTACTTAGTTGTGAATTAGTGCCATTTTGTAGGACATTGGATTGACCTCTGTTCTAGTTAACTGTCCTATAGCAATGGCTTGCAACTTGAACTTGCATCAGAATCACATGGAAGACTTGCTAAAACATGGATTACTGGATCCTACCCCAGAGTTTCAGATTTGCCAGTTCTAACAAAACTATATACACGTTTGCAGCTGTAACAAGTTGCCAGGTGATGCCAGGATTGTTGCCTGTGGATCACACTGCAAGAACCACTGGCCTGCACCGCTGCAGCATCACCTCAAAGAGGAATTCAGGGTGGGCAGCAACTTGAAGGTACTCAGCTTCATGATTTCATTCCAATAAAGGCAGCTTATTCCAACTCACTAAAAATTTATGGAGCACCATTGTGAGTACAGTGTTTTGGCATTGTTGTGAATGCCAAGAAGTAAAAGATAGGGTTCTTATCTTTGAAAAGCTTATAATTTAACTAGCAAGGAAATGGAATATGCCAAATGAGCGTAGGACAGTATGAAAACTTGCCTAGAAAGTTTCAAGAATAAAGAGTGGAGAATTAAGGAGAAGTAGGTATTCAGGCCTTTGTAAAACAGGTTGAAAATGTTGAGGCCTGGCTTTCCTGAGAAGGTGAGTAGCGTGGGAGCTGTGCCGCTGTGGGACGTGCAGTGTCACCCTGGTGTAGTGAATGGTCTATTGAGGCACAGAGGGGAAGCAGGCAGACCACACATCAGGCTACCATGCCTCAGTATTGTTCTTTTTTCCAATGGGAACAGTAAAATGTACCTGTGTATGTGTTATGGGGATGAAATAAAATGATGGATGTACAATAACAGGAAGAAGGCCTGACATACTTTAGGTAACTATTGTTACGCTATTAAATAAAACAGTGTATGTAAATCACCTTTGCTTAGTACATAGAAAGTATTGGACATATGCTAGTTCCCTCCTTTCCACTTGAGAAGCCTTTATAATAATTAATCTGTGAAAAAGTATCAGGTGTAGAAATGGGAAGGAAAGGTAGACTTCAGTGAGTATGATTTAAAAAACCATTGTCTTGTGAATAATATAATGTTTAAACAATGAAGAGCTATAAAGTATATGTTTTCCTATCCAGTTGATAGACTATTAAAATATATTTAAAATAATGGTTTCTAATGCACATACAAGAGCATAAAACTTAATGAGAAAAAGGTAAAGAAAGCATTTCATATAATGTATTATCCCAACTATGTTAAATGTATGGAAAAATAATATTTCATCAACTATTTAAATTTCTTAAAATATACTTTTAAAGGTATGGGGTGCAAAATTACCAAGGCATTGAAATGGGGGACTGAATTAGAGGAAGAATCAAAGACACGTTCATATTCAGACCCTGAAGACCAATTGGTTCTGTCTATCGGCTGTATGGCTGCTGACACATTACATGCTTTTCTTATGTTACATGAAAAACAAATTGTTTCTTAATGTTGCATTTGCAAAATACTCAGTCTTGTCCAAAAGAGAGAAGTTTGATTCACAGAGGAATCCATTAACCCTCTTATGACTCCATAGTTCCAAACCTAATACTACTACTGATCAATGAATGCCAAAGTTTAACAAACACACTATTAGTCATTAACTTAAACTCATAATTTAAGACCTTTATGAGGCTTATTCTCTCAAAGCAGATGACTCAATAAAAAACTGAAAACTAAATAATACTACCAAAGGACACACGCGGAAGCTGTGGTTCTAGATAGCTATACAGGAGCAGGAGTAAGGATCTTCTAACACCTTGAGGCTAAAGACTGCAATAAAGAGTTAATAACTAAAGATTGGATGTCTATTATGATGTCCTCTGATCATCTAGAAATTAGTGTTCTGAAGTATTGCTTCCTCTAGTGATTTGGAACTGAACCAACTGATATGTTTTCTAATTAATTTGTCCTTTTAAAGTGCGTTGACAACAGCGAGAGCTTCTAGCTGGATGTGCCTTCTGAAGCTCTGTTAAAAGAAGGTCAATGACAGTTCTAAATGACACCTTGGCAGAAAGCTGTGAGCATAATATTTATAGAAGAAGTGTTTCCAGAATTGGTTGCAGGAAGATGGATGGTTTTGCTGATTTTGTCTGAAGGAGTGTAGATTTACATTGAAAGTAGAGTTGGGTTAGATAGGCTACATTGAACTTTTCAGGCCTCACAAAAACAAACAAAAAAAAATTTTGGTACAAAAAAAATATGTTTTAAAGCTCCATCTTTGTGTTTTAAACCTTCAGGAATTACCTGAATTGGGAACAATAAGGTGGCCCCCGAGAGAGTTGAAGGTGCCAAATGCGGTGCAGGACGGATCAGACTGCTTTGCCAGGCTCTGACTCTTCAGGTTCAGGGCCTCATTCTCCAACAAGGACTGGGTCATCTGAGGGGACAGCTTTGATGCAAACTCAGAGAGGTCGTCCTGGGGGGTGACAGCACCGGAGGTGTTGTACACTTTGATTTTCAGGTTAGGCAGTGGGTCCAGAATTGGAGAGTTGGTCATGGGGATTTTGTCCGAGACATCATGTAAGGCATAGACAGGTCCCCTGTACATGGCTGCAGCTGATGTGAGGTCTGGAGGTACTGCCAGGAGATCTGAAAGAGAAAAGGAATCTACTTGAATACTTCATTCAGTCAACTTACATTAGTCAGTCTCCCCCTGACACTTTGAGTCAAATGCAAAGAAACTCAGCAAATATTGGAGATATGGACTCTACAGTTTTGCTGAAAACAGGGCAATTAGATGTCGAGGATCCATTTTATGTTTGGCTACAAATAAATAGACAGATTCTGTATTTTGCCTTGAAGCCTACTCATTGCTCTGAAGGTATTTAACTATTTCAACAGATGAGAATCCTAGACAGTGAGCGCCACTAGGTGACTATAGGTATTAGCCCCCTTGTCTCTACTGGATTTCGGTTCATCTGTAGACCGCTGTACTCATAGCAATACAAGATGCCCTGTCAAAGAGAAAAAAGGGGATTCCAGAATCAAACAGTCCATATACTTTTTTTTCAACTAAAAGTTAAAAAGTATGACAGAGAAACATGTTAGAGAATTAAAAAAAAAAAAGATCCATGCACCTTGTCAACTCTAACATAAGTGAATGAAGTTAATACAGTAATTAACAAAACAGACCAAACCCCTATCCTCATGGAGCTTACGTTCTAGCTGAACTGGATATTGCACTGATTTTAAAGCCACACAGGGAGGTTACTTATTTGCATAAGTTGTAGATGTGAAGTTCAATGTCAACTGACCTTGTCTTGCTGCCTTGATGTTCACAGGCTGAAAGCCTCCGTTGAGTGCCGAAGAGTCAATAATATCAGACTCAAAGTCACGGTGATTCTTCCGATACACAAAGAGCGCCACAACCACAGAAATGGCCAGGCAAACAATCACTGCTATGACGATGCCAACATACAGAGCAATGTCATCTGAATCAGGAGCAGCTAGACGGGAGAAGGAAACATTGGCCACTGGTTAGGGAAGTTTCCCACAGCAGACATGCGTATTGCTATAATTTTTTCAGACATTTATTGTCTTTTTTTATAGGTTAATTTCAAATCTAATCCAAAAGCTATATAAAACAACTGTGGCCTTTCAGTGGAAAATTATCCCTGATTTCTTTCCCTTTCCTACTCTGCGTCTATCCACCCACTCATCTGTCTTAAATGGGGCAGCATAACGGATCATTCATTCCAAGGCATCAAAAGAACCTGGAGCTAAAACCTTCCTGACCCATAGGAGACAAAAAGATTATTGCAAATTTCAGGTGGAACGTTTGGAAGGTGGCTGGAATTCACTGATAGTTCTCTAAAAACATAAACACTCTGCTAGAAATATTTGGCATGTGCTGAATCTGTATATTTACTGAACCAGAATACTTTCCTAGAATCCTTCCAAGTCACAAAATAACTTTCTATAGGACTCTTCTCACTTTCCCCTAAATCAATGAGTGGGTGGGTGGGGATGGTGTAACTACGCAAAGCAAATATTAGGAGCAAACATGTTGGACCTGAAAGGTGTGCTTTCAGAAGACCCAGATCTGAGGAGCAGAGGTCGCCACAGTAACTCCGGGCTTTTATCCAGACTCAGTATTACCTCTGAGAACCCTGAGCTTCTCACGGTCTCTTGTCAGAGATTACATCTGAGCTACTCATTACTGGAATAAAATACAGCTCTACGGCGTACCGAGTAAGATAAAGGCCTGGTTCAGTGATCAGAAAGGTCACACTAGCCCTGAAGGCAATTAAGCATTTGACCAACACAGTGTGTGGTCAGATGGAGGGGGGGGGGTGTTTCTGGGTAAAGAGAGAAGAAAATTCCTGTAAATATTGCATGTTGCCTTGGTGGCATAGAACATGCTTTGATCCAATGGCAAAAGGTGATAAATAAAACAAACAAAAGTAAACTTTTCTTGAACCCTATTGACATCTTTAAATCTATTTTTAGTTTTCTGGGACCCACACAAGTTTGCAGCAACGTTAACAGACGCTTCTAGGCTCACTGTAAAGGAGGTGATTAAACAGGTACTCCAGGTGGTCAACAGCCTTTTTATGCTCAATTTTGTATCTACGTGCATTGGGGGGATTGCAGATTTGTAGGTCCCAGGACCTCCGAAGAGTTGAGGAACCACTGCTCTCTCCTAAGACTCACAGACAAGCTTTATACAGTGAAGTGACTTCATTCAAATTGCCAGTGGCTCAGGGCACCACCTACACTATCATGACATGATTTCTTTGAGGCATTGGCAGTACAAAGAAATTGTCTGTTGAAAAATCACTATATCTCTTTTAGAGTTTTGTATTTAAATGCACTGTATGTGAAAGGATTATTATTATTTTTATTTTTAAACCACTGTTTTTCCCCAAGTGTCCAGAATATCCGCTCTCCTACCAATCAAGTCAATACGCACAGATTTTTTCAGAAAACCAGTAGCATCCCAATCATGGTTGTGTGAGCCCTGCTTTCAAAGTGCTGACTTCACTCTGCTGCCGGGTCCTGCCTGAGGCCCGCGGCAGGATTCTGAACTCTGGTCAGAAGATGATACCGAAATCCTTAATGTTTTATTTTACCAGGCTGCAATTACTTATTCAACATTCATGATTTCTAACTCAATAGATCTGCATTTTCTCAACCCTTTACTTTTTTAGCATTTTAACCCAGCCTTTTATTTACATCAGCATTTTTTACGATATGTTTTGTCAGCTACTGGGCCCAAGCTTTGGATGTAGGCTGATAGATTTGAAAGCGGGCAGAGACTCGAAATGACCCTTTCTTCTCTTCCGCGGTGAAAATCTAATTTGCTTTTCATGTTAGAATATATTAGGCACCTATTTCCTGTGTGCACATCTGTGATCTAAGGAAAGGTAAACTTGAACTGGGGGCGATAACGTTAAAAGATTATTCAGCAACATAAAAACCAAGCATCAGACTTACAAGAAAATCCATATTCATTCTGGGTTCTCTGTTCAGTTGAAATAGGATAAATGAAACCTTGAAAAGAAACAAAAAAATGACACAAAAATAGGAACAAAATCAAATTAATGAGGAACACAAAATGAGAAGCATGAAAAATGGTTCATTAAAAGAAAAGGAAACGAATCCCAGGGTCCTTTAAAATTCGGGCTCAGTGCAGAACTATGCTTTTGCATCTCCTGCCTGCTCTGGAGTCTCAGTAAGAATTAATAAGTAGGCAGATTGAATTTCAGAGCAAAAACTGGTCTCGAGTCACTAACTTTGGAGTGCTTAAAGTCTTTCTTTTATTGAGCATAACTCTAATGGATCTAATTTATTTCAGACATCATGGGTCATTAGCATAAGGCAAATCTTTTTTCCTTATCCCTGCCATATGCTTTAATTCCCAGGACATATTCAGTAAAGCCCTAAACAGTTTTTTCTTTTTTATTAAATCATAACAGCTTGCTCTTGGTCTAATAGAACTAAAGGGGACCTGTCGTCATTGGTCAAAGGTTAAGTACCCATTTACTGAGCTGAGCCTCCACCACCTCTCCCTGCTCCATTTCTTAGTCCCTTTATTGGAATTTTTGGTTGTTGTTTCCTGCCCCCTCCATTTAATGGGAATCCAATAGGGTTCGCCCAGGGACTGGCAGTTTGTCAATGCAATGGAAACTGGAAACTTTTTATTTGAAATCATTCAAAAATCAATAGGGCCTAGAGGTTACAAGGTTATTTATTTCAGGGCTTCAGAGGAATGGTGTAAATCGGGCAAAATGGAAACCTCATCTCAACAGTAGAGGCAGAAATAACTAGCAATCTTATTTTTCTTTCTTTTTAGTATATCTCAAGGTAGGAAACAGGAAATAACAGTAGTCATAATAATTAATAAAAATACCAATGTGAAGTAGAAGATTAGTAGAAAAGATTTAAAAAAATGAAAGATGAACTTTTTGAAATAAAAAAAATATGGAGATTTAAAAAGTACAACTCATAACTGGCTCCCGCAGTTTTCTAATATTTAATATGCTGCAACATGAGTTAATCAAATGATCTGGCACCGTTTGGATTAATCAAATGGAGATGAATAAGAAGCATTAAACTTTTCTAGCGATACCCAAGGGCAGACATGTAGAGGATCTACAAGAATCACAATTAATTGGTTCAAAATCAAAGGTGTGTAATGCTTTAATTCTAAATCGTGCCTCGGGTAGGTTTTTTGGTAGTTTGCAGAACACTTGGTTCTTACAAGCTATTTACCTATTTGGGGGAAGTAATTCTGAGAAACATGCAGTGCCACCTTAATGAAAGAGAGCTTTGCTGCAGCACAGACAGGTTTGCTTTGAATTAATATTTAATGCTTTACTTTAGAGCAATGATTGCAACCTCCAACTCAGTTTTATAAATATTATATTCCTTACTCCAGGTGTCTGAGTCCATGTATTAGGTTTGATTTTCATTTTAAAAGCTTCTGCCTGGTAATAACCCTTTTCCATTTGTATTCTGTGAACTCAATAATAGGACATCTGGGACATATACAGGCACTAGAGAAAACGCTATTTATTTCTGAACCCCAAAGACTTAAGATAATACAAGTTCACTGGTAGGAGAGGAGAACAGATCACTAATGTTGTCCTTTCGGTAGGGATGATGTTAAAGACGGATGCCAAGAGATATGTTTTTGGCTGGTGAGAGGCCCTGGAAATTAGTGTAAACTAGGACATTTGGGTATGATTTGATGTTCACCATGAACGTTTTGATAGGAATCGTGAGGGCCTGCTCAGTACACAGAAGAGCTGGAGATCGTAAAGGGAGAAGCCAACTTCCAGAGAAACAGAGCATGAGCTGAAATCTCTCCCTGTAAAGCCGTTCTGGGTTTTCTTGGCTTTTATGCCTACTTCCCAATAGAGTCCCTGTTTTTGATAGGCTAGCCAGGGAATAATAAAAATTTTTTTTATAATTTTGATTTTAATCTCAACTTTCCCACATTTATGGAGATCTGGACCACTCAATAAACATTTTTGTGCCTTATGGTATTTATTTGAGTCTTATATTTCATTGCAGGCACAGAACTGGAATCCATTCATTCATTCACTCATTCATTCATCCAACAAATTCTCTTGAGCCTTAATATATGCTGGGTTCTATATTAGCCAGAGGGATACAATGACAAATGAGATGGGAAAAGTCCCTGCTCTCATTCTAGTGTAACAGAAAAACAAAGAGGAAAATAAATGATAAATAAGATCATTTCAAATGCTGAAAAAGTCCTTTTAAAAAATAAGACAAAAGAATACAATGTGAATGGATATAAAAGGATGACAAAGTTAGGGAATCAGGGAACAATTTTTTTGTTGAAATGAAGTCTGAGCTGAAACTTGAACAACGAGAAAGAATCAGCCAAATACAGATCAGGAGGGAACGATGTTCCAAGAAGAGGGACAGTAAATGCAAAAGTCCTGACATAAAGATAGAGTGGCTAGAGGGCAGTGAGTGAGAGGAAAAAGGGCCACTCAGAGGCGTGAGCAGCAGAGAGATCATGTAGGCCTGGTAGTTCATGACAAGGCATTTCGAATTTATTCTAAATGAAGTGCAAATCCTGTGATCAAATGTAATTTTGAAAAGATCCTTTGGGTTTCTCCATAGAGAGCAAAGTGACGTCATTTTATGGATGGTTTCTACAACACATGGCTTGGGAGATGTCTATCAATAGTTATATATATGTATTTGATGAAATGTTTGCATTTGAGGTTGCTGGAAGATAAAATTAAAAAAAGTCTTACTAATAGTTATTCCTCATAACCATTTAGGACCAATCTAGACCAACTGTTATTTTCCTACATGGGCACATTTAAAACAGAGCAGTGCTCAGCATACTCACCAGCGGTTCAACACCCCAAAATACTCCGTTATGGGAACACTGATAAAGAGATTTGGAAGGCAGCTCTGTAAAACTTTTTCCATCCTTTTCAAAACACTTCTGCAACTACAGAACTAAAACATCACTTAGGAGGCTGGGAGTCAGGCAAGAAGGGGGTGACTGTTCCAGCCCTTACACAAGGGGAACAGAATCACTTTCTAGAGTTTGTTTTTACACTTCTCCATCTCTCACAGAACAACAGGGGCCATTTTCTTCTGCTAATGAGGTGACCCTGCTGAGAGTAGTCCCAGCAATAATGAAAAATAATATCTCGGGCAGAACACAGTACAAAATAATTGTTTTCCGTGTCACTATCAGTAGCCTGGTTTGTAAGTTAGGGATTTCAGTTACTTTTCCTACTACTTGAAAGTAAGGCCAAATGAGAAAGCACCATGGCTATTGGCCAAGGCAGTGAAACTGAGTTTTTCAAGTGTGTAGACTTTTGTGTGACTCCTAGCTCTGCCCCTTCCTTAACCATGAGGACTTGGTCAAACCACTGCACTTCCCAAAGCATCAGTTTTCTCATCTGTGTAAGGAGATAGGGAGAATCACTTCCATACAGTTGTGAAAAGGAGAAAGGAGATTTGTAAAATGCTGGTACATAGCAAGCAATCAATAAATGGCAACTATATTAATATCATTATCTTGCACATTATAAGTACACTGAGATGCTGGGCTCTTAATGGCTTTTGTTTGTAGAGTCAAGGCAACCTATTATTTAATGAGTGACCTTAGGACATTTGTTTGAATTTCAGATTCCCTAGTAATTATAGAGATAAGAAGCCCAGTTTTTCTGTGAAACCATGAGCAATGCACTCTTCTAAGTACTGTATACTTTCACACCCTCTCCATTTAAAGACGTTTATTTCCTGGCCTTTGTGGATTCTGGCAAAGATATAGTGGCGTGTTTCAGAAGCAAATGTCCAAGACCAGAGTGAAACTTGATGCTAAAAAGGTTTGTCAACCAGAGCCAGTGCCACTTCTAAAAGGGGTATTTGGAAATGGGGCAGGGGATGTGTTCTTCGATTGTCATAAGGATCAGGGGGGTTTTTGTGGCATTTAGTGAGTGAAGGCTAAGGCTACTCACTTACTCAATGAGACTTGCTTGCCCCATTGGTTTCAGTAGCCTTAGCAACTGCAACGAGGCCAAGCTAGTGCTTCTACTATGGGGCATGCTCATGCCCTATGACCTCCTAGTTTTGTTGTTGTTTTTTTGTGTTTGGGTTTTTGGTATTGTTGTCTTCTTTTTTGTAATTTTAAAGAACATATATCTTCCAATGGAGAGATTTCCCTGACCTGAGAGAATAGGGGTTGGGAGAGTTTCACTGTGGGGAAAATTAAGCGAAGACATGAACAGTACAGAGCAAGGGGAGGCTCTCTCGGATACTGAAGTGCTCCTCCCGCCAGGAAGCCATCTCACTGTTGCTCAAGACACCGTTTAAAGAGGGTATTTATTCCAGCGTTTCCCGATGAGGAAACTAAGTCCCAGAGGTGAGGCGTGATATTTTAAAGGTACCAACAATGTTGAAGCTGAAATCTGATTTCACCCGCTTGGCAGTACAGCTCACGATGTGAGAGTTTTGCATTGTTCAGCTCTGGGTGGTGCCATTCACATCTGTGTTGACTGACTGTAGATCTGGATTGTCACTAGAGCAATCTTGTGGCTGATGGTGGCTTGAGGACAGGATGACTTTTTCTAATTTTCACAAGGTCACCCTTTAGACCAGAGGTGGGGTTGCCCATATTTTCCAGCAGTTGTCCAACTTTTATAAAAGATGAGAGTCCATACTCAAGTGTGTTAAAAGGAAAGAGCTTTTCTTGGTTTTCTAGTACATGGCCCAGAAGTACATGGCTCCTAATTGTGTAACGATGTGTCTAAACATAACCTACTTGATGTGTCTATAGTTGGGAAACCTCAGAAACATTGCCAGAAACCATGTGTAAATCTTAATTTCCCCAGTAAACAGCAACTGGGTTGATTTTTCCAGTCTTAAAAATATTATTTTCCTGCTTTACAGATGACAGTGACAGCCAGAAAGGATCATGATTTTGTGATTAATTGAAAAAAAATGATAATGTAAACTGTTTTTATGTTATAGATAATATTTAATAGAAAAAAAACTGCCAAGCAAATATATTGATGTGAGAAGTGTCAGAACTTCTGAGCATCACTAGGCAGGTTTAAAGTCCTCAAAACCATTCTATGCCTCACTACCTCACAAACCCCCAGGATATTGGTGTCAAAATAGATCAGTGGTTAGGATTTCCTCCCATAACCCTTTATCTGCAGCCTAAGGAGCAGGAGCATTGAGTGGTAAAAGGACTTGTCCAACATCACAGAGATGGTGAAACAGCAGACAGGGTGCCCAGTACTTAGGCTAAATAGCTCAACAGCCTTTTAAAGTGTTGTTTGGGCATTAACTGGTAGACTTAAATGAGGAGAGACAAGGAAATAATAGAAAAGGGATTGATATATTCATAGATTACTTTGCATTTCAGTGATTGAATGAGGTAATGCTAAAATAACAGAGATTTTCACCCTTAAATGAAACAACTTCCAAACTGTGGCCTTTGTCTCAAGTGTGGGGCAAGGCAAGAGGTGCACCAAAGTTGGATATTCCTGTTCTAATGTAACTGGAGAGCCAAGCTAGAATGATGCAGTTGTTAATGTAGGATCATCACATTGTATTTGGCATAAAACTCTGCAATAAATAAATATTTAAAAGAGAGACATTGCTTTCCTCAAATGATACCAGCATGAAAAAGGAATAAACACCAATAATTGGAAGGACACTACCCATCAGAAGAAAATCATATTTTAAAGCAATAAAAAGCTGATAGCTAGTTGTTTCCACCATTTAAGAGCGCACACGAAAAAAGGAGTATTTCAAAATGTGACTGATTTGGGTTCCTATGTTGGCTCATGCACTAACTTATAGTGGACATTGAGTGGGCTGTTTCAATTTTACACCTCCGTTTCTTCCTTTACAAGAGAGAGCAATGATTAGAGGCTTACCAAAAGTTCTGTGTGTAAGGTTATTTTTTTTGTACTTTTTGAGTTTTATTAAATTAAACTCAGCTCAAGTTTGTTTCTGCATGGCCATATCTAACGTATAGACTAGAGGCCTGGTGCACAAAATTCGTGCAAGGGGCACGGCCCTTGCACCCTCACAGTCTCGACCAACCCTCTTAGGTCTTCGCAGCCCCTCGCATACCCAGCTGCCTTGGCCAGCTCTTGCAGCCCCAGCTTTGTCCAGAAGGTTGTCTGGATGGTCGTCTGGAAGGATGGTCGTCCAGAAGGATGTCCGGACAGTCGTGCTGATGTTCGGTCTAATTAGCAAATTAGTTCTTTATTATATAGGATGGGAGTCAGAAGCAATATTTGCCAGGGCCTAAAGTCAATGCATTAAGTAGAAAGTGAATAAAATTTAAATTATATTTGTAATTCCTTTAAACTAAAATACATGTGATACTAGCCAAAGGAAGATGGGTGGAGTTTTATAAAGTGTTCCTGCCTGCCTTCCAGATTTACTCATTATATTTCAATAGGGAGCTGCTTTGATGACCTTAATACATGTGAATCGATTTATGATATTGTGAGCATTTAAAAAATAGAGGATACTTCATATAGTATATGGGAGTTTGGATGTAAATTATGAATAAAACTTAATTATAGTTTATAAAAAGCACTGTATTCTATAAAAATACATGTGTTTAAATCATCAAGTTTTGGGTGAGTTTGAGTCATATCATCTATCTGAAGTATACGTGAGCACTTCAAAAGATCTGTCCTCATTTTTATGATCTTAGAGTTGAGAAGACTCTTTAATCTTGATGGATTTTCCCCTCTCCTCAACCTAGCTGCTTGGTCTTTCTTTTTGCCAGTGACTTTACCCTAAGCCAAAATATGTGATTTTTCTCGCCCGGGTTACATTTCTTCTGATGCAAATGTTCTTACTGAAAACCTCCAGGGCCATTCAGAATAAGCATGTCCAGGTTTTGATTTTTCCTTTTAGGTCAGCTCTTATCTAGCCAGCCCATCAGGACTGCACTAATGATGTCAAAGGTCAGGTCTGTCAAAGACACTCAGGTCATTTATTATAATTTACCACTCTTCTGAGAGTTTATCTATTGACAGGGGCTTAAGGATCTCCAAATAAATGAATACATAAATTCGAGGACTTGCCAACAAAAATTGCAAAGACCGTTTGCTTATCACTGCTGTCAGTTGCCTAAATTGCTGTGGTCATTCGAGCTGCAGCTTTCACAGGATAGGAGGCCGTCCTGACTACACTGCTGGCCTTTTTCCTGACGGCAACAGCCACACCCTCTGAAAATGAACAGCTCGGAATTAACCTCTCAGGATGTAAAAGTCTTATCTCGTGACTCACAGTAGGTGAAGAATTAATGGCTGAAATTTAACTCAACAGTTGAATCAAATCCACAGTTCAGCTGCCCAAGTGTTTTTAATGAAGTAGACTCTATCCCCATCAATATTCCTTAAGAAGAATAATGAACTATTAAATCCAAAGGCAATGACATTATAATCTGTGGCAGTAAAGACATCTGGTGGGAAAATAACAGAGTCCTGAAAAGGCTGCTTTCTTCTAGCATATATCACCCTATCCGCGGGGCTTTTAGGCAAAAGAAAATGTGATTGAAAGCCCTGGCCCTGCACCCATGTAATCTGAAGGAGCCCACACTCTACTGTGGTTGTCAGAGGTGGCACCTTTCTTGAATTGCTAGGAGTTTCCTTTCCATCATAGAAGCTGAAGACCCTGTATCCGTCCTCTCACACTAACCCGTGTGGGGGCTCCTTAGGTGTTCAACAGGTTTCTGTGGGTGACAGTTTCTAACCACATCCCTGCTTTCAAAAGCAGGAAAATGTTTTACCAGAAAGGGAAAAAGCAAAAGCAAAAAAAAAAAAAAAAGCAAAAGCAAACCGCGCTTACTATCCCGGAGACAGCAGAGCACTGTGTCGGGCAGCCAGTCCACACGCAGGATATTTATTTGCCAGCTGGGACACAAAACCTGTCAAGGACTGTACAGAAGCAGCTATGACATCAACTTCTTCCAAACTACAGATAAAAGCACGCGCTGTCTGACACTCACAATGTTGCATTCCCTATCAAACTGCTGTGCTGACAAGAATTGCACTGGAAACTGACTAGCACCTCCTCAAATGTCTGCTATAGCAGTCATAAACACATCATTCCGAAGTCAAGAAAAAACTATTTGTAAAGTAAATTATTTTCTCACACTAAATGCACCTGGGATTCTGGGGAACCGGGTATGCAATGTGTCCATACCACAATTTACACATAGACTTCCGCCACTTCCTCTGTATGTCAGAATTAAGGGAAGAGCTGTGTGACATGTAAATTTTTTAATGAGGAGAAAGTGCTAAATTTGCAGACTGCATAACATTTTAATTTCCTGAAGTCAGGAAGTTCACTGATGCAGACATAATTCCAGGCAGTTCTTGTTTGTAAATTGCAGTTTTTAATTTGTCTACTGTGGCATAAACCCTCTTCAGCAAGAAGGAGCATTTCTGAATTCAGATTTGAATTGTTACATATCCGTATATGGGATTCCAATCTCAAATAGGATTAAAAGCTAAAGTCTATAGGAATAGAGTCAGCATGTAATAATCTAATTGAGTGTATTCATAAATACATATAAAGCACCATTTCTGGACTAAGCCATATGTATAGACCTTGGATTGCTATTTTGAAAATAAAAAAGTAGCATGAATTGAACCATTATATGGTAATCATGACAAGGTAGATCTTACTACATATTCATTACAGAGATTATAAAAGTTCAAAGTTGTCAGGTCTTGGTAATACACTTGTATCCTATATAATAAAAGCCTAATATGCTAAGTGTTGGGTTGGCCAGTCAGTCATTCAACCAATCAAAGTATAATATGCTAATGTTATGCTAAGGCTGCTCAACCGCTCTCTATGATGTGCACTGACCACCAGGGGGCAGATGCTCTGACCGGTAGGTTAGCTTGCTGCTGGGGTCCAGCCAATTGGGACTGAGCAAGGCAGGCCAGACACACCCTGGAGTCCTCCTAAGGTCCCTCCCCAGCTGGCCAACCTCCTGGGTCCCTCCCTGGCCTCAATTGTGCACTAGTGGGGTCCCTCAGCTTGGCCTGTGCACTCTCACAATCCAGGAATCCTTGGGGGATGTTGGAGAGTCGGTTTTGGCCCGATGGCAGAATGACTGGTCACTATGATGTGCACTGACCACCAGGGGGCAGATGCTCAATGCAGGAGAGCACTGCTCAGCCAGAAGCCAGACTCACGACTGGCGAGTGCAGTGGCGGTGGCTGGAGCTTCTCTTGCCTCTGCGACAGCACTAAGGATGTCCGACTGCTGATAGTCCAGGGGGCTCCCGGACTGTGAGAGGGTGCAGTCTAGGCTGAGGGCCCCCAACCCCCACCCCCGTCTCAGTGCACAAATTTCATGCACCGGGCCTCTAGTTTCAACATAAAAGGTAAAAAAGGTAAATATGCTTTTTGACTTAGCATTTTTGGAGATCATCCTAAGTGCTTTTTTTCTTCTGTATCTTTTTCAATTTTGTCTAAAGTTCTCTCTCTCTCAGTCTCTCTTGCCAGAACTATTTCAAGTAAATCCTATTTCAAAACTATATGGCAAAACCAGGGATTATTGTAATATAATTTTAGGAATGATATAAAGAAACCTAAATGGGTACACAGCACAATGGATCTCCCATTGAATAAGATACATTATTCTGCAGTATTATTAATTAAGTAAAAACAGTCTCATTTGTTATTAATGCTAAGTTTCTCATATCAGACATGTGTGTTCAGTTATTTTCAATAGTGAAAAATACTCCAAGTTATCTACCCTTTCTTGTTCAATGCAATTCATACCCTTCAGCATACCAAAGGAATCCAGTTTTTAAATGGTTTTTAAAATAACAATGTACTTATAAACCAAAAATGTCCAATTTTTTTCTGGGACATTAAGTGACTTTGATGGTTTTTAAATAACCTTTAAGAATGTGTTAATAACAACAATTTCTAGAAGTTCTTAATTTGAAGGCAGTATCTCCAATATAGGAACTACTTTTTCAGGCCAATAACTATATGTCCAGTGTAACAGATAATGATATATATTATACTTCAATATCAACTAATGTGTACGAATGGCCTAAAAACCTTAGTCGAGCTTCTGAAATTGCTTAAAGACCATGACCTTGTTTCACAAATGAAATTACACAGCATCACATAATGAATCCAATTTATCAAAGAGTTTAAGGATAAGTGTGTTTGCAAGTGTATAAAATAGGCAACTGGGAAATAACGCAAAACTATAATTCAGTTCCAAATCCCCATGTCTTCAAATTCTTTTTATATATGCACTTGATTTACTGGCTATAAGTAACTCTTGTTACCTAGGGTTTTATAAAGCAGAGCTTTATGCAAGTATTTTGTGCAAATACATTTTTGGTAATCTCATTTAAATCTAATCTAATGTGAATCAATGTGACCAAATTCCCAGGACGCATCAGTGATTTTGCTACATTTCAAATCCTGGGACTCTGCTTATAAGATATGCAGCTGTTTCTGGCAATTCTCAACATCTCTTTTTCAAAAAGTCATTTACATTTATAAACATAATGAAATACGAAATATAAAGAATATGGAGAATAAAGTGCATACGGAAAAAGAAAAATAATCAATTATAATCTCACAAGCTTAAATGCCTAAATTTCATTCATCTTTTTCTGACACTTACTTTTAGATACTTATGATGAAATGCATCTACAAATGTATATTATACTTTTCTTGTTCAACCAGCATATACATATTTTAGTGGCTGTATGATATTCCAACTTATGGAAGTAGCTTTTGTTACTCAACCAAGGCTCTAATATTGGACTTTCAGATTTTGCTTTTTTTTTTTTTTTTTACAGTAAAATACAAAGAATATTACATATTTGGCATATATCTTTTTCGGTATTTTTATTACTGAAATTTTATTCATTGAAGTAGAATTACTGGGCCAAAGGCTATGAACACTTTTAAAGCTCTTAATTCATATTGTCAAATCATGTCCCCAAATAATGGTAAAAATTTGTATTCCCATTAGTAAAATACAAGAAATTCTATTTTACTGCACATTTGCTAGCATTTAGCATTATTATATCTTTAACATACTATATAATTTTGTAAGTAAGCCTTTTAAATTTTTAAATTTGTGTTGAGGAAACATCTGATTTCTAAGACTTCTTACACAAACAACTAATAGCCAGGTAAACAATTTAGAAAACTTTTGATTAAATATCCAATGGAAAATTAAACGTTCTAAGAATGATAAAGTCAAGAAAAATCTAAATTAAAACTGCAAGCAAACAAAATCTCCAAGATGTATTACTTAAGCACAATGGGAAATTAAATTAAATTAGGAATAGCCCAATCAGTTAGTCAAAGCCATTAATTGGACTTTATAAATAAAGTTTGAACTCTATTGTAAGTTCCACTTCTTACCTGTCAGTCTTTCTCTATAATTATGATTTCATTATTTCTCTCATAAACAGTATAAAACTGGATTCTTTTCCTACTACAATTTTGAATTTCCTTTAACAGGTGAATTGAATTCATTTACATTGTTATCCCTGATTTATGACGATCTCTGATGCATACATTTCATTTATTGTTTTAACTTACCACATTTTTTGTTCTTTCTTTATTGTTCCTGCTCAGTCCTTAAAAATCTTATTTTGAATTTATGCATTCAATTTTTATGTGTGTAGTCGGTCTTATCTGTAAAGTCTAATGCAGGTAGTATTATTGTTCTTTCCTTGAACAAGATATGGAATTAGAAAATTGTAACTCAGTCACACCTAGTTTGGTAATTTACTAATGAGAGTTTGTGAGTAGTAAGCCCTCTTTTTTTTTTAATTGATTTCAGAGTGGAAGGGAGAGGGAGACAGAGATAGAAACATCAAGGATGAGAGAGAATCATTGATCAGTTGCCCCTACACGCCCCCTACTGTGGACCCAGCCTGCAACCCAGGCATGTGCCCTTGACCAAAATCGAACCTGGGACCTTTTAGTCCGCTGGCTGACACTCTATCCATTGAGCCAAACTGGCTAAGGCAAGCCCTCTTGATTGTTCGAAGATATTTTCAATTTCACTCCCTTGCATAGTAAATTGTGGTTATCCTCACTTTATCCTCCGTGGGTTTTAGCCTCCCTTTCATATAATCACTCACTTTATATTTCCCCCCTGTATTCTGAGAAGTTTCATGAGCTCTACATTTCATTTTACTAATTTTCTCTCTAACTTTTTCTAAAGCTTTCTCTAATTTGATCTGATTTTTAATCTATTGAGTTGTAACTTTTAATCATGTTTATAATTGTAGACTTTCCATTTGATTTCTTTCCTAAATCTGACTGCCCTTTTTACAATATCCTATTCTTCCATTTGTGCTTATATTCCTTTTAAAATACAGTTTTTGTTTTTATTTATTTTATAGTCTCATTCAGATTGCCCTAGGAATCCATGTTACGAGAGTTCTAACTCACCCATACATTATGTTGCTGACTCTCCTTTAAGCAGACTGTTCCCTTGGGTGACATGAAACTTTGTATTATAAGCTCATTTTCCAGATGGAGCTATTTTTATCATAGACCAATGCACTTGGGTTGTGGAAAGAACTCTAAAGAATGGCCTGCTCTGTGCCCAGCCGGTGTGGCTCAGTGGTTGAGTGTGACCAATGAACCAGGAGGTCACAGTTCGATTCCTGGTCAGGTCACATGCCCCGGTTGCAGGTTTGATCCCCAGTGCGGGGCATGCAGGAGGTAGCCGATCAATCAATGATTCTCTCTCATCATTGATGTTTCTATCTCCCTCTCCCTTCCACTACGAAATTATATATATATAATGGCTTGCTGTTTGCTTCTGCTGGTACCCCAGAAGTTTTACCAAATATGTAAATTACACATCTTTTATTTTTGGCCCCCTGTACTTAGACTCCATTCCAAAGCTGGGTGTAGGACTGTGGTTTTACTATAGGTTTTATTTATTTTTCTTTTCGCTGCCATGAATTTTCCTGTGGCTTCCCTAGGTTGGTGGGTAAATATTTTTTAGTTATTTTTCATGGAAGGAGCTGCCATTTATGAAACCCAGCTTTATGCAGGGTTCTTGCTTTCAACTCCTGGCCTCAGGCTCTTGCAAATTCAGGGCTTCTGCCTCTGTGCCAAAACTGAAACCCTCACTCCCAACCCCACATCCATGTCCAATGAGGATATATCTTTCATCCTACAGCCATGGTCAAGGCCCCTCTTGGTTATTCCCGGGTCTACTCAGAACATTACTTCTCTAGCTTTCAGTTCCTGCTTCATTTCTAGCACTTGAGGAATCCCCTGTCTTTCTCTTGAACTTGATTCATTCTCTCTCTCTCTCTCTCTCTCTCTCTCTCTCTCTCTCTCTCTCCCTCTCTCTCTCTCTCCCTCCATTTCTCTTACTCTCCCTTCCCTCCCTCTCTTCCTCCCTCCCTCCCTCCTCCCTCCCTCCCTCCCAACACACACACATATGCACATACACCATATGTATGTAAGTCTTTTAGGTTTTAATATGTTATCCAAGATTTCTACATATCTGAGTAAAAGGTGTTTGTAAGTTTATAATATGGGAGATAAATAAGAAAGCAATGTGTCTGAATACAACTGTTTTGAACAAATTAGTGAATAAGCATTGACAGTGATATTTTCCATATATTCTACATTGTATTGCTTTTGACTACCACTTTGGCTTTTAAAATATACTACACTATGTTACCTAGGTAACTCTGAACTCTACTGACATCCATGATGAATTCTGAATTTGCCCTACCCAGCAGCTTATCTATATTTGACAATTTCAAGTGAATTCAAAGGTTGTATTGCATACTTGGCTCCATGGTAAATAGGCTAGCTTTATTTTGAGATAATATTGCAATTCTGATGAAGAACTCTTTATTCATGCACTGAAGACACTAATTCTCCTAAAGTAAATAAACATTAAATGATAATTCCTAACCGGCAATTGCAACTTTCTGTCTGTCTTTTCTACTCCCATACTTTTTCTTAATACAGGCCTGTCCTTCTTAGAAGCTTAGTACTTTCACTATGAGAAAGCCTTTTGTTTTCCAAATGAAAGGCGAAGAGCAATAATAATTCTTTGCAAGAATTTGGCAACAATGTTATGTCAGAAACACCCAGTTTACTGGTAAACAGAAACTATTGCTTTCACTGTAAAATATTATAATTACACAGTGCAGCAATATCTCTGTGCTTTTTATCAGGGAGGAAATCAATAATATAGACTACAATTCTCTGTTGCACTAGAATAGACATAGAAGGCAGATGAAAAAGAGTTTATTGACTTAATGGAGGCTGTTACTATAGCAAAGCAAAACTGTAAAAGAAAATAGATTTTTAACTGATTTTAATCCAAACACCCAAATGTTTCAGTCTAATAAGAGATCTGATAAAAAAAATAAACAGAAACAAACAACAACCAAAAAACTCTCTTGTAGCTTCATTCCCTTTCCTTATTTACATACACACTTCATGCCATCATTATTGGCAAGTATCCAATCATAAGAAAAAATCCCATTAATGCTGGAAGAAATAAGCTAGGCGTTAAGGGAATGCTATGTCCTGAAAGTATTAATTAGAATATCTCATGTTTGTATCTGAAAAATGTCATAATTTAGAATGTGCCATTTTGTATAACTAATAAAAGGCCCAGTGTTCTGTCTTGCGGCTTTGTATTCCTTGTTAAATAGGTTGCTTTGGGAAATTTTAAATATGCACAGTGGAAGCAGCAGGCAATTAAATCACCCAGAGTTGAAATATAATATTGAGACAGGGAGAGAGGGAAGAAAGAAGAAGTGAGGGAGAGGGAGAGGGAGAGGGAGAGGGAGAGAGAGAGAGAGAGAGAGAGAGAGAGAGAGAGAGAGAACAACCTCAAATTTTGCTGTGTTTGATCACATGAATCAGTTTGTCAAATACTAAAGGAAGAATAATATATCATTAAAATGCTAAAAGAAGAACTCGTGTGACATATGTTTTTACTTTAATCCTCACTCAAACCATGCCTAGAGGAACAAACCCTGCATGTCTGGATAAATGGTTAGTAAAACAGCTGTGTTACTTTCATGCTGCATTTCGGGTACAAACTTAGTGAGATGCAGTCCCCAAATCATAACCAGAAGCTGTGCTTTTTACACTCAGCAGCAGCCCATTTTCAAAGAATGTAACCTACCGTGGACAGAGAAATAAAAGGCCTATTGGATTTTTATTCTGTGTCAGCAACATAATTACATATTTACTAGTATTTTAAGTAAGGTTTCTTTTTAAAAGGTCCCTGTGTGTATCGATTCTGGAAGGTAAACAGAATATCATAAAAATGGTAAGAATAAATTATTTTATTCGTAAAAACTTCTATACAGATATATTTGGTTGTTTTGATTCTGTAAGCCATTTGTAATGTATTCTAAGAAATGTCAACATTTGCCTTCCATTAGTTTAAGATATAAAGATATCACATTGTTTGATCTATTCCTCTGTATAGGTGTACATGCAGAACAAATCTTAGTATCTTAATTCATGGTCATGAAAGAGGTGGTAAATTTTGTATATCTAAAGGCTCCTTAATAAAGAGGTAAGACTTTGTAGGTATGGAAATCAAACAACCATCTCATTAAGAAAACCTAAGGAATGAAGCCATGAGAAATGGTGACAATTTAGCTTGAAGCACCCATTGTATTCGTACGCCAACCTTCTATGCCTATTTTAAAATTCATGTTTTATTAACATTGTTTCCTTTCAAAAAACATAATTTCTAACAAAACCCAGCATTTTCAAGGAGCTGTGAAGATGTTCCCATTAATTATGTGTAAATTGGTAAATCTACCTGCAGAAATGTTTCCTGTCATATATATATATGACATATCCAAGGGACCTTAGTTCAGGCACAGCCTTGGATTAGGAATAAATAGCTTGTGTGTTGGACGCCATGTGACGCTGTGAGGAGGTTAGGGTGCCCTTGGTGCACTCTCACAAACCTGAGTAGTGGTCCTGGGTCTGGAAAGAATGGCAGTCCCTGCATGGAAATGTGAGCAAGTCACACTCTGTCACTTGTCAACTGGGCACAGTTATTCCCTTTGGTTCCTGGGAGTCTACCTTTTTCAATTTGGGGAGATAACTAGTATATTGGTATATTATTGAAGTTTTTGATGTTGAAATAATTTTTCATTTCTAATATTTCCTGCCAATAATTCCAAGTGGTTAAATCTCACATCTCCCCGGTGTGTCCTTGGCTGACACAGACTTACTCTGCATGCAGAGCCCATCAGTGCAGTTCTTGGATTGCAAGACCAGACCATCGCAGTCCTTGCCTCCGTTCTTGGGGGCCGGCGCCGTGCACTCCCTCCTGCGCCAGTGCGTGCACTCTGTCCCACAAGTAGACCACTTGCTCCAGGAGGTCCACCTGCCATCCACTGCCACAGAGAAAACCCAGCGTCAGGTCAAAGGGACAGGAGCTTTGAGGGCAGAGGGGAGCTGAGCCCAAGAGTACAGCAAACAAACAAGCTGAAGAAAATGCCCCCGTGGAGTACTGGATCTCTCTCAGCTGCGGAAGTGGACCATGCTCTGCGCACACCTGCTGGGCTCTGTGAGCTCTCCTGTGAGCTGTGTGATTGCTTCCTCAGGGACACGCAAGGGAGGCTTAAAGGGACACACAGGACCAGAATTGTCACCAAAACTGTATAAAAGTAAGTCATGGTGGTGCCCCTTTCTCTATCAAATGGTAAACTTCTGGATTTTGTGTTGAAAATTAGGGGGCTTCTTTTTGGACCCCAAATTCCTTTATGCATAGTGTTATATGAGGAGTGCAGTTAACTTATGTGGGAGAAATGGTTGGTTGAGTGGGGAAGAAATCTATCTATGTACCCACTCTTCCATCCATTCATCTATCCATCCATTTATCATGCATCAATATCTATCTATCATCTATCTATCTATCTATCTATCTATCTATCTATCATCTATCTATCTATCTATCTATCTATCTATCATCTATCGATGTCCTTTATGCCTTTTTATTTTTTCATCTGGGCTAATTGATTCTCTTTAGATCTTCAATGCTTTCTTAAAAAGACAATTTTCCATTTATTATTTGATGATTCCAGTCCATTATTTTATGATATATACATTTCTATTTTTATTAAAAATATATGTAGTCATTTTTAATTTTCTGCCGCGATTCGGTAATTTAGAATTGACTCACTTTCTTCCTATTTTTGGTGGCTGCCTTGGCAGTAATTTCAATGATAATGATCTGAGATATCTCTATTTTTAAAAATAATTTCCATTCCTAAGTTTAAAAGTATGTAGTAAATTTATTGAACATCTAATATACATAGCATCTTATACCTGCATATTGATAGAAATTATATCAATTTTAATAGTTTATGATATGATTTTACATTCAAATTGTGTAAATATATTATGCATATGTATAGAAATATAAACATGCCCACATGAAAAAATGATGAAAGCATTAATACTTTAATGGTACAGAGCTGCCTATATAAACAGCTCCCAGCTATCTGAAGAAAAGGCATTTGCTTTGACCTAGAGCCTTAGATCCTAGACCATTCCAAATTACACACTCACACATTTCTATTTCACTCAAAAAGCTCAGTGCATTTTTAACTGTGGGAGTCAACATGTAGGTAAAATATTTAAGAGTACAAGATAGAATCCTGAAATTGTAAACCTAGCTGGGTGTCAAAATTTGTTCCATAAATAAAAGCTCTCAAAGGGTAGGTTACTATTTTGATATTTGGAAATCAACACAGGAATATAAAATATAGATTATGTTTTTATTTCAGTTCACTTCTTCAGCCCATCTCTCAGAAAGTTTGTACTAAAGGATAAACCAAACAAAAACCAGGCAAAATAAAGGGGAGTAAAAAAGACTGTGTATCGAAACAATGAAATTGACAATATAATAGCTACCTCGATGGAGTGCACTAAATTTATGGATTATTTCAAAATAACTCTAGCTAAACTTTTCAACTTATTGATTAGAGCTTAGGGAGTTTTGGTTGTAGTGGGTGTTAGCTTCAGTTACCTGGGGATAAGAGCAGGTGACAATATAAAATAGCACAGAGAGATGCTCAGAGGCACCGGATGCAATCTGGGCATAGGTACTACTGCACGTAACTCACAAAACAGGTGGCCAACCTGTACAGATAATAAAGTGCTGACTGTGTTGTATTTTCAAAATCCATTAGCTCATGTGTCACAACGCTTAGACTTCCTTTTCATTCAGTCCAAATGTTTTATTTGCTCTTGCCCAGAAACTGACACCAAATATCAAATATTTCCATCTAAACATTATCTGGGTTTTAGTTCCAATTAGTTCCCATGGCTTTCTGGAGATCAAGGGTTTTTTTTTTTTCTTTCTAAAATGTGTGGCTTTCAGTGGTGCTCAAATCTCTTGAATTACAGAACCTGCAATCTTGGCTCCAGCAGTTTTGTTTAGTAATAGAGAGGGATTCTGTTGACTCGTGCTCAATCTCCTGTTTTATATGATTTTTCATGGCTCGGTAATAAAGTTAAGTACTCTTTTGGGGGAAAATATTTGATTTCCCAGCAATGTAAGCATCGAATGGGATGATGCATTTAAATAATGTTTATCGCACATGCAGGTCAAGGAGAAGGCTTTGTGTAGACGCCTTAAATGCATCTTTGGAATGGGAGGAGACCGTTGAAACGAGAGCGCTAGTTTATTTACCTGGGCACAACGTGGTACAGGCTATTTTCTGCACGCTCTGCCCTTCGCAGAAGGCACCACCGTTGAGGGGTGCTGGGTTGGTGCAGGTCCTCGTGCGCTTCTGAAACCCCCGTCCACAGCGGCTATTACACACAGACCACTCTGTCCAGGTGGACCAGCCACCGTTTACTGGGAGGAGGTAAATAATAACATGTGGATTACATGTTTGTGCACGCACACCCAGACGCACAAACCACACACAACACATCAACACAAAGTTATTCCCCAAGGGATTATAAAAAAATCTAAAATTCAAAGCTAGAAGAGACCATGGACTTCATATCATTCAAAGTTTTATCACAGAGCTGAAGAATCTAAGCACGGAGATTAAAAAACAAAAACAAAAATGAATTACCAATGTTTACTCACCTACCCAGAAAAGCATATAGGATTGTGTTCTCTTTTCCTTGGCCATTGTTCTTTTTAAAACAAAATACATCCCCTTACCTAGTCAAGCTCCAAAAATTACTTTTGACAGCTTATCTCAAATAATAAATGTTCACACCCTTATGCCAAGGCTGTAAGTGGATCTAAAACATGGGAGCTGAATAAGATCATTCCGTCTTGTCTTAATACCAGATGATTGATTGCTTTTCTTTAGCATATATAAACTGTGCAACCTTTTAAGGATTTTTCGTCAGTTTTATTAAGTAACCACTGAACCTGGTCAAAAAAAATAAAATCTTATATTGCTGGGTTTTTCACTAATGAGTAGCCATTTGACTGAATTGGCAATTAGTTGATGTAATTGAAATGAACACCTATTTTGTATATGAGAGCTAATTATGGTGTTTGATGGCGATGTCACCATAGATGAGATTGTGAAGCCTACGCTCTTACACTCTGCTCATTATTTACCTCGAAGATCTTATTCTGGAAAACACTCCTCACTATGAATGCCTTGATGGAGCATGTAAAGCAAGTTCCAGGAAGTTCAAGTTGCTCTGATGTGTAGGGGGACATGTCAGTGCCAGTTTACCTGGGGTTTTGCAATCACTGGACTGAGCCAAGGTTCACAGAAGAGGCAACAGACTGCTTTAAGCATCTTCTCTCCAAATTTGCTCTGTATCCCGGTGGCCCAGGGCAGGGAGATAGGAGGGCTCAGGAAAGCAGCTGGCACGTAGGCAGATTTCCTTCATTTTCTTATTAACTGACTGACAAAGGACTAGGAATTTCCAAGGCCAGTCTTCCCATGGGCATCAGGGAAGCAGTGAAACCTCACTGTCCACGTGAGCAGCAGGAAGAGACCAGCCATGAGGATTGCCAAGGGGCCGCTCATCTGATGTTTTAAAATCAAAATGACACCTGCACTTCGACATGAACTAGATTGAGACCCCAAAAGCTCACTCACCATAGACGATGACAGTCGCCGTTGTGCTTTTCCTCTTGGCAACAATGTTTTTGGCGACACATGTATAGTTTGCGGTATCTGAGAGGCGGGCCTGCTTGATGATGAGGTTGTGATCAATAGTAATATAAAAATTCCGGTCTTCAACTGGGTCAATGATGTCTTCATTTTTCAACCATTCCACCTAAAGAGGCACAAGAGAAATAGATAATGTCCCCGTATGTATCCCTGGACGGCTGCCTGTCCTAACTTGGGTTTTGCAACATGTATAATATTGCTCCGAGCTCTGAACTTCTGCAAACGGGGAGGAAGTAACTTTGGGAGGTCATGTGAAGTACCGCTCACCTGCCAGGCATGCTGATTCTGTCTGTGCTGCGGTATTCTCAAATGTCAATGAACCCACGGGGAAATGCAGTGTTCAAATTGTTTTCACTTTGCCCTGCAGGCAGGAACAGGGAAGGTGCCTCTGCCAAGTTCCGAACCCAATCAAAGGTAATAGGCTACGCGTTTCCAACTGAACTCACACCTTTTGCTATTTGATTTGTTTACTTGCGGCCACCAACCTGCAGCTTTTCGGGGGGAGAGTGTAAGAACGACGTGGAAAGCTCGAGAGCAGCTTCCACTAATAAAAGAACATTTGGATGATTTCCGCGTAGCCCTTGCTGAAACATATGGACTAGATTTCCCTGAAAATGCATTCACTGTAAACACATATTTGGAGATGCATCTGAGCCAAAATAGTTGGGGGGGGGGGTAGATTTTCTACCAACTCTCAATATAATTCAAATAGCAGGGAAGTCATACCCAAATCTCTCCCTTTGTGTATCACTAGCAGCAAATCTTTGGCTTAAGGTTTGCTTCTGGGGAAACCTGATGGCAGACACGACTGTCCAAAACTAGTAAACTGATCATTTTCTATGCAATTAATACCAACTGAGCAACAGGGATGTTATCCCTGCAGAATGAAAAGAGGGAGATGCATGTGTATAAGCGGTCCTATGAGGGAGAAACCATTTCTTGTCCTGTAAATTGCTTCTTTTTCCCACCCCCCTCCCTCATGCACAGGTTTTTCCATAAAGGAAAACAACATTGATATTTACCACATTTCAACTTTCCTTTAGCATTAGTGGGCACGTGAATGCAGGTAACCTTCAGGGGTAGGGAGTCAACAGTGTTGCCATTTTCAAAATCTTAAGCAGCTTCTCTAGCACCACAGGCGGTCTGGAAATTAATCTCTCAGTCTGTCAGTGGGCTTGACAATGCAAAGCTCTAAATTAAATCTAACCCCAGGACTCTAAAATAATGCTCCTCTAATCCATAGAAGAGAGGCCACAATTTAAAGAGAAAAACAAAAACCAACAACAATCCTGAAAAAAAAGTGAGAAAGTAGATAAGAGCAACTATTTGTAATAATGTACATTTTGAAATAGGTAACTGTTCTTGGTATTGACAGTAATGGATGTGAGAATGAGAACAGAACCCATTAAAACAGTGGAGTTTTAAAACATGCCTTTTGTCCTCACATACAGACTGCACGTTCAGTCAGGGCCATCCTTGGAGATGCGTATTTGATCAGATGCTCATACTCACTTGACCTGGATTTCCTCACCTTTGGCCTGTGTGTGTGGTAATGTGATCCTGCTAGAAGTGCAAGGGGAAGGTAGCAAAAGTCACAGTGTCAGAAATCGACTTGACAGTCATTGAAAGCTGACATGGACATCTTAATCTAATTACCTAGCTTATCTATGCATTTTAAAGAAAGCTTTCCACTTAGAGAAGCCACGGTGGGGTTCCCGGAGCTGGTCTTGGATCCGGGTCTTGGGACCCTTCTACTTATGTGTGTGTCTGTGTCTGTCTGTACTCTGTGTGCTTTTCTTTCAAGGACCTATACCTGCGACTGTGTTCTAAAGAGCAGCCATCAGGCTCCTGGGCTCTTTGCCTGGAAGTGCCTAGGGGTTTCCCGCTCCCCCACTCCACCCTCCCCAATTTCCCCCTCCACAATGTCTTACAGAGTGTGGAAAAAGCCTTAGGAAATTGGCTAATCCCGGTTGGAATCTGAGCTGTTACTCTCCAGAGTTCTCCTTGCAGGGTTACGCTGAAACTATCTCCTTGAGCCTTCACCTGAATGCATTTTTTTCTGGTATTCTCCTTTTCTCTCCTGCTTACTCCACCTCTGTGTCTCTCCTGGAAGTGCACCCATAAAAACCACTTGCATTCAGCCCTAGCTGGCTTGGCTCAGTGGATAGAGTGACAGCCTGTGGACTGAAGGGTCCCAGGTTCGATTCCAGCCAAGGGCACATGCTGAGTTATGGCTCGATTCCCATTGGGGGGTGTGCAGGAGGCAGCCAATCAATGATAATCTCTCATCATTGATGTTTCTATCTCTCCTCCTTCTCTCTTCCTCTCTGAAGTCAATAAAGAAATATTTTTTAAAAACTTAAAAATTAAAAAAACAAACAAACAAAACCACTTTCATTCAAACCTTTGCCTCATGATTTGCTTCTGGAGAACCTGCCCTAAGTCTCGACTATTCAAAACCATGGTTTCTTCTATGCGCATAATATCCGTTAACAACAGTATCATTATCCTGGTCAGAAACGACATCAAGAATCCCAAGGGATATTGCGAACCACTTTGTATTTGAAGAGTTTATTACATGGAGGAAAGAGCGCAATTGGAATAGTTGACAAGAGATTTAAAAAGACGTACATGATTATTGGGTATATGGCCTTTACTTTCTTATACAGTATATGGCTGCCTTTTCCTTTCTTACCAACCTTGGAGAGGGGATTATGGCCTGAGCCCTGAGGACCCCTGAGGAGCCCCAGTATTGCTGGGGGGCACTGCCCTCCTCCCTGAACTCTGACTTTGACCAGAGAAGCTCCTCTTTGATCTGTTTTCCACACTGGCTGATTTGTATGCCTTTGTCTGAAGAAACATAGGGTTGTACTGCTAGAAAATGCCTGTAGAAATGAAGAGGGAGCCCAGGACTTCTCCAGCTCTAATAAGACCCTCCCTCTCTGTTCTGCACATCGCAATACTCAAAATGCAAATCATAATATCACCAGGGGATTTATATGCACATTAAAGTGTGAGCAGAAGTGGCCTAGCTCTTGTCTTTACCACTAATTGCAAACCTTCCTAAACTCAGTTCCAATGGAACTCTCATCACCATTTTCTGTCTTTCCTGCTTCTTCTCTCTAGGACTCCTATTTTAACAAACATGCACCAGGACCCACAAGCTATTGAACTTACCAACTTTATCTCTCACCCTCTCATGGTCCCTATTCCTTTTTGTCAGGTGTAAATTTCTGACTTTTCCTACAATCCCTTGAATTATACCCTTAAGTCTCTCATTCCTTTTTCACTTGCTCACTCTTCCCTACACCACTGTGTATCCTGGCAGTGGAAAATGGCTGTGGGCGTATCTTAAAGTCCTGATAACAGAACTCAAGTAGGCCCTTAATTCAGCCAAAAATAATCACACTCTGTTTCCATTTTCTGTTCACCGTCCTGCACTCCTAGACAGCTATTTCACACCTTCTCCTCTCACCTTAAACACTGCTTCCCCCTCGATCATCACTTCCAGCTGATGACCAAGTTTCCACACGGCTGAGAACACTGACAATCACATCTTCCGAAGCTCCCGCCATCTGCCTGCCCACCTCGATTCTGCACCGTCTGTCTTGTTCCTGGGTCAGCTCTCTGTGCTCCTGTCACCTCCCATGTGTACTCTGCATCCCACTGCCTTCTCTTGTTCAAGGGGGAGCCCAGCAATTCTCTTCTCTCTCTTTCTTAAATCACTCATTTCCCCTCTCCACTGAATCATTTCCATTAGCATTCAGACGTGCAGTTATTTTCACAATGCAAAACAGAGTCGCTCCCACTCATTTCTGCCTCTATTGCCCCCGCATTTTTCTGCTCACCTCACAAAATGCCTTGGAAGAGTTGTTTGTATTCACTCTCTCCAATTCCTTTCCTCTTCACTGCTACTACGCCTACTCTAATCCTCCTCCACCATTTCACAGAGCTACTCTTTTCAAAGGCATCGATTACTTTCACTGCGTTAGACGTGCTGGTGAGGGCTCCCTGCTCTCCTGACTTGGCTCAGCAGCAGCATTTGACCTGGTTGGTCCGTCTCCTCACTTGCTTTCTCTGGACATGGCACTTTCCCGGTGTTTGTCCTACCTCATCCCATCCCCCATGGCTTTCTTGGGCTGAGGACTGTTCCCTGAGTGGACTCCATCCTTGGAGTCCTTGCACTAGAACTTGGACCTCTTTTTTTTCTATTTTCTATTCATATTCACTTCCTTGATGAACTCATCCAGTTCCATGTAGATGACTTCTAAATTTATCTCTAGTCCAGTTTTTTTTTTATAAGTAGAAAGAGTAGACTCTAAAATAATGATAAAAACTATGGTATAGTAAGTACAAAAACCAGTAACAATTGTTTATTATCATTATCAAGCCTTACGTGCTGTACAGAATTGTATGTGCTATACTTTTATACAATGGGCAGCCGCAGTGGGTTTGTTTACACCAGCATCATCACAAACACCTGAGTAATGCATTGCACTAGAACAGTATGATGGCTAGGGTGTCATTAGATGATAGGAATTATAATCTTCTGGGGTCCATATGTGGGGTCCATGGTTGACCTACATGTGGTGATGTGGCCCTTGACTGTACTCCCTCCCTGTCTCTCTTCTCTTTAGTATGTCAGCTCCTTTGGTGGCCCTAATGTACATCAGGGGGTGCTCTGCCTTGGTGGTTCGAGTCTGCTGGTGTGCGTGCCTGGAATAATCATAACCCAGGTATCTACACGATTTGCTCCCTTCCCTCCTTCCGGTCTTTATTCAGATGTCACCTCAACAAGTCACTTCCTGATCAACCTTTAAAACAGCAACATCTCCCTCTGCCTATGTCCCCAATTTCTCCCCCTCTTTTCCTTAATTTCTCCATAGCACTTCTCATTCACCTTCTCGTATAGTCTATATTTTATTTATGTTTTTTATTATTGTCTCTTCCAGCAGAATTTAAGCTCCACGAATGTTAGTCTGTGTTTTTTATCCTCATCTGAGGATATGTTTAGAAAAAGGAAGTGGGGGAGGGAGGGAGAGAGAGAGATTAAAGAGAAGAGAAGTGAAAGAAACATTGATCAGTTGCCTCCTGTATGTGCCCTGACTGAGAATCAAACCTACAACCTTTTGATGTATGGGACAATGCCCCAACCAACTGAGCCACCTGGCAAGGGCTTAGTCTGTTTTTGATCATGGTTATATTCCTGAGACCTGAAACTGGCATATAGTAGGTGCTTAATTAGTGTCGCTGAATGTATGAATAATAAGACATGTAGTGGAATCAAGTCTGTTTAAGCACATACATTTTTATGTCTCTATCAACTTGGTGTTTTAACTGTCAAAATTAATATTAAACATATTTTAAACACCCTTTCTCACTAAATTCTGCTTCAGATTAAGGACACACATCTCTGCTGCCTGAAGAAAATTTCTATAGAGCTGGCCTGGATTCCAAGTGGACTCATTGGAGAAATCATGAGGTAGAGGAGGGCCTCTATCGTTATGCTGGGCAACCCACATGTTTCTCTGCCATTTATAAATCTAAAGTGTCCTGTGGCCAGGCTGTGTTAGCTCAGGTGTCTTTGAAAGTGGCGGACCTCTTTAGACCACATCGTACCTATGTGCTTGCTGGGGGGAAAAAGGTGTTTGAGTCATTATTACAGAATTTCACATAGCAAACGCAGAACCTAGGTGCTCATAGTAAACCTGAGCCTACAACACAGCTTCCTAAGAATTTTAATTTTCAACAGACGAAGTGTTAGGCATCTTGTGATTTCAATTACATCCCACAAATACTGAATACCTACTATGTGTCAGGCATTGTGTCAAGCTCAGGGGGACAAAGAGACTAATCAGATACGTGCTTGCTTTGTGGAGCTCTGGGCAAGAAGACAAAGCTATACACAGTGCGATAGAGAAACCACACACACATGTGCCGGGTGAAAGGAAATTGAGGTTCAAGTAATGTGGGGAGAGCAGGGAATGTCTGACTTTCTGAGGGGTGAAATTAAGCTTACTGGGAAGGCAAAGAGGACAGTGGAGGATGCGGAGGACGTGTGAGGAAGAGGTCACAGCAGGTTCTCTGGCACAGGCGTGGAGCGTCTTGGGAGTCTGGGCCCTGGACAGTTGGGTGTTAACTGCCATGGGGGGCGGGTGGGCGAAGCAAGGGTCAAGTTGCTTTCAGGAAATCATTCCAGGGGCTCCAATGCCCTTCGCACATCTGGTCTTTAACTATAGCAGCTGCAACCCAGCGAAGCATTTAAAGCGAGGAAGCATAATGACACTGACTTAAAAAGTATTGGCTTAGGGGGCAATGTGGAGTAGAAAGGAAAGCTGGAGACCAGTTCTAGACTCTTGTCATAGTCCTGAGACCATGAAGAGAGAATTAAGGATGTAGCGAGAAGGCTCCCAAAAAAGAACGAGTTCAGAATGTGATTTGATTGGACAAGGGATAGGGCAGAAGAGTTGATTGTATGTGGAAGGGAGGGTGCAAGAGGGACCCATCTCCAGTTTCTGGTTTGGGCACCTACATGTGGGTCAGGGATAAAGGAAGCAAAAAAGATTTGAGGACAGAAAGGATAATGATGTGTTCAGATTTGGCTACAATTACAAGAAATCCAGGCAGCTCAGCATGATTTCAACAGCAGCTAAGTTGCTCAAAATTCCCATTGTGTCCATGAACAGAGTGATTGTTTTCTGTCTCATGAACTATTAAAACAATGACAACAACAAAACCTGGAAGACTTCTGCTTCTCTGAAATCATATCTATCTTAGCACTAAGATGTAACTGAATATGGGTATTGATAAAAAATAATTTATTCCCATTTTGGCTTAGACTACAATGAAAAAGTGTTCAGTGAAAATTTGAGGGAGAGTGTATGGAAGGGAAAACAATGTGTGAGGAAAATTCTGTTTATCCTGTAAGGGATTGTCTGAATCAGCAAAAGGAATCCATATAAGAGCTTTATAAATATATCCTTTTATTTAAAAGTATATCCTTTTTATGCAGTGTCTCCAGAACCCAACACCACCAGAAAAAGTGACAGACACTCTTCCATTTGAAGGCAATGTCACAGTAAGTTTCCTTACATAAACTCTAAGTAAAATCCCAAGAAATAGTACAGTATCTTTCATCATGCTAGAATTTTATTGTATTGAATAGTAATTAATTCCATTGTTGCAGTGCTGTTTATTTGTAAACTAATCTCAGTTAACCAGGGGTCAGCACTTTGGCCTCGCCTCTGAATTCTGTTCATATTTCAGTCATTTCAGTGCTTCTCGTTGATTTCACCAAGACTTTTTTCCTCTCATCCTCCCCCTTTCACAAACCATGTGACTTGCTCTTGGGAGAAGTCTTTCTGAGTTAGGAGTTATTTTTAGCTTTGCATAAAACATTCAAGAAGAGAGAAAAACAGGTTGGCATTCAGAAGACAATAAAAGGCTTTGCCCATAACTCGTTGCCAGGTTTGCAGTGAGGCAAAGTGCTGTTCCTGTCCTGGCTCAGTAACTGCAGTCTTTTCAGTAATGTGGGGCATATTTGAAGTAGTTGATTCAAGTGTTTATAAAGACATGAGGTTTTATTAACAGGTAATACAATAGTTACAAGGAGAGCTTAGGATGTCCTATTTGCATATCCTGTTGTCATGTTCTGTTGATTAATCCCATTGTATGTAATTGGGAATCTTACTTTAAGAAGCAGTTCCTACAGCACCAGCTAAGAGGGCTGCTCTCTGGCCAGACTGCCTGGGTTCAATGCTGACCTCCACCATTTCTGTTCCTCTCCTGGGCAAGCTTCTTATCTCCCATTAGAGGCCCGATGCACGAAATTTGTGCAAGGGGCTCAGCCCTTGCAGCCCCTGCTTCATCTGGAAGGTCATCAGGAAGGACGTCTGGAAGGACGTCAGGAAGGTCGTTAGGCTATCCAGTCTAATTAGCATATTACACTTTTATTATTATAGTTGTGTCTCAGGGTACTCATTTATAAATAAGGATCATTCTCAAACCCATTTCATGATGTTTTTAAGAATCAAATGAGTTAATACACACACCTGGCATACAGTAAATATTCTTCAATTCTCCTATGTAATAAAAGGCTAATATGCAAATTGTCCCCTCGGGAGTTTGACCAGGAGAACAGGAGTTCAGGAGTTCAATCACTCGATATGATGTGCGCTGATCACCAGGGGGCAGTGCGGAACATGGTGGGCGACCAGTGGCGGTGGTGGTGAGGCACTGAGGGAATAAAGGAAGGAGAAGGTGGGGAGGCCGGGAGGTGGGGAACCTGATCAGCCCTGATCACCAGCCAGGTCTAGGGACCCTATCAGGGCATGAATTTTGTGCACCGGGTCTCTGGGACCCCTCGGGGGATGACAACCTGCTGGCTTAGGCCCACTCCCTGTAAGAGTGGGCCTAAACTGGCAATCAGACATCCCTCTGGCAGCCCAGGAGCCCTCGGGGGATGTCCACTTGCCAGCGGGGAGCAGACCTAAGCTGCAGTCGGACATCCTTAGCGCTGCTGAGGATGCGGGAGAGGCTCCCACCACCACTGCTGTACTGGCAGCCATCAGCCTGGCTTGTGGCTGAGCAGAGCTTCTCCTGCATTGAGCTCTGCCCCCTGGTGGTCAGTGTGTGTCATAGTGACCAGTCATTCCCAGTCATTCTGCTGTTAGGGTCAGTTTGCATATTACCCTTTTATTATATAGGATAGAAGCCTGGTGCATGGGTGGGGGCTGGCTGGTTTGCCCCGAAGGGTGTCCTGGATCAGGTTGGAGGTTCCGCTGTGGTGCCTGTCCAGCCTGGGTGAGGGGCTGATGGCTGTTTGCAGGCTGGTCACACCCCCTTTAGGGTGGGGGGTCCCCACTGGGGTGCCTGGCCAGTCTGGGTGAGGGGCTGAGGGCCGTTTTCAGTCTGGCCAAGCCCCCTCGGAGACGGAAGCTCCCAGCCTCTCCTTTTTTTCTCTTTTTTTTTTAATTCTGGGATTTATTTACCTTCTAGAATTGAAACTTTGTAGCCTTGAGAGGAACTCAGAGCTGGCCAGGGTGGGCAGGAGAAAAGCTTGGCTTCCTCCATTGCCAGAGGCAACCAAGCCTCCTGCTCGCTCCAGGTCCGTGGCTACGCTGGCTGAAAGCAGGTATCTGGGGTTTATTTATCATCTATAATTGAAATTTGTTGCTTTGAGTGGAGCTCAGAGCTGGCCGAGGCAGGTGGGGAATCTTGGCTTCCTCCATCATTGGGGCAACCAAGCCTCCTGCATGCTCCAGCTCTGTGGCTGCCGGACGCCATCTTGGTTGGGTTAATTTGCATATACTCGCTCTGATTGGCGTGGCTTAAGGCGTAGCGAAGGTATGGTCAATTTGCATGTTTGTCTTTTATTAGTGTAGATGATTAACGGTATACTAAAGAAGAGGGGAAAGAACCCAAACCACTCTAAAAAATACTGGAGAAATGGTGTTAACCTAAAAACAAAAAGTAAAATATATTCATGTCTGAATTGCTTTATCTTTCACTGACATTTCCATTGGGACAAAGTCAACTCATCATTAGATTACAACTTTTTAAGATTGTACAAGGAATATATAAATAATTAAGTATAAAATTGACCAATCTAGTTTGTATGCTAAACTTAAGTACACATTTCCACTTAAACTCTATGAATCCATGTTTCCAGAGATGTAATTAGCATGCATGTGCTTTAGAACATGACATTTTAATCAGTCTGTATAAATATTTTCTAATTCTTTTGGGTTATAGACCAATCATCACACTACATTAATTGTTAAAGGTATAAGTAGAATAGACTTTTAATAGAACTTTTATAACATTAATTTGAGAAATTTTCATTACTGTACTTGTTATAAATGATGGGAAATTTCTATATTACTATTACTTTTACCTACACCTAGGCCATCAAGTTTTTATAGTTTTTATTTTATCTCTGTGAGCTCTCGTTTTTTCTCCTGCTATTTCAAGTTCGTCCTCATCACTGGTTCTCTTAACGACATAAGTTTCTACTCCACCCCATCCCTTTACAATGGCACACACATCATTAGTTTCAACACCTTTGTCCACATCCTTAAGAAATGGAATTTCCTCCCAGCCACCTCAGTTCTTCCCCTTGCCTGCCAGTTCAGGAGCGAGTTTCCTGAGCTCTCCTCTGCTTCTCCTTCTCCCCTCCAGAAAGGATTCTGGGGCAGAGGGACTTGTGTGATGGGAAAGAAGAGAGAAATTATGACTCACGTCCTGGGGTTCTGGAATCATCATCATCCTTTGGTGGGGGAGAAATAGGGGGTGTGACATGGAGGGGACGAGGGCACCCTGTGGCCCTTAATATGCATCCTGACCTGGCTGAAGACGGCCCAAAAGCAGATTTTCCCTGTGCTGAAATTGGGAGGACAGAGACGGGGGTGAGAGGGATGGGGTGTGTTGGTGAGGAGTGAAAAAGGAAGAAGTCAGTGAGCTAGTGTGGAGCATTCCAGGTACCCACTAGGTATTTTATATTTATGATCTCTGTACCCCACAACTGTGCGGAGAAGGTATTTATATTCCAACTTTTCAAATGAGAAGGACGATGCTCACAGAGAAGCTAGCACGGCTTACGCAGCTCCTGAGGGAGCCCATGTCAGGACCGGCTGAGCCCTGGGCTCTCCTTGTCTACCAGGCCAAGAGCTGCCAGGGGGCACCTAGAGTGGGGCAGGCTTGAGCCTGGACAGGGTGGGCTCAGAGTCACCTGATGGTGGCAGGAAGAACCAGTGACACCAGGACACACCTTAGCCCCTCCAGACATGGACTTGGGCTAGCCTCTGGCCGGTGCTCCTCAGGAAAGTGGTGCCATCCATAGGAAAGAGGCATCGGACCCATCCTCTGTTATCACCTCTGCCCTGCTGACTCTTGGAACCGACACAGGTTTACTTTCAGAGCTGGCCAGAGACCTGGGTGCACTTTGCTTTCAGAGGCATCTGAAAAGCCTCCTTGCACTCCAAAATCACTCCCACATTGTTGGCAGCGACTTGAAATGTCTTTAAGAAGGAGTTTTTAATTCTGCCATTAGAAGGTTCTCTTCACATGCATATTACCTGAAGAAATAGCATCTGAAACCACATAAAGGATTATAAAACTCAGAATATAAATGACTAAGGGAGAATGCTTTCCAGTTCAGATAAAGAGGAGTTTGAAGGCAGTAGGATTTCCAACTGGGAGTCAAGTACCCAGCCATCTGCAAAATTTTCTAAGTGGTACACATGCAAAACTATTTTAAGGAAATCAGTACTTATATCTTTAACTTCCATATGTATTTCATCCTAAAATTAATTTCCCCTGATAACTTTCCCCCTACTTTGCAAAACAAAGGATCTCTTGCCTCCCAATCTTACCATGGATTATTGCATAAGGGTTTAAAACCTCCAGGGTGCCAAACAAGTGAATAATTGGGGATATAAGTGTGATAGTTGACAGAATAAGGGTCTGTAATGATGGGGTAACAAATCCTTTTGCAAATCAGGTGGTTTACAATTCATTGCTCTCATCAAAATTGAAGGAGAATCTAAGATGCCAGCTGATGTGTCACTAAACATAAACTTTGATGATAGAACACTATGTGATTTTTGGCAGGTGATTCTGATGTGCAAAGAATGAGTAACTCCATGTATTCCTATGGATGAAAAGAATATCATCTGTATTTGTGTCTAATATAGATAACCAATAGAAATAAAATGTATTTTATTCTGTCTCAAGTCAGTGTTAAGTAACATTCAAACATGCTAAATGAGCTAACTGATGGAGAGTACAACTTCACTTTCCTATTAAAAATCTATTTCCAATAAAAATTTAGTATTTATGCTAAATAATTATTTTTTGAAATTTGCAGTGTATTTTGGTTGTTTAGACAAATCATATGCTACTAATAATGAGTATACTGACAACTTAATCCAAAAGAAATTTAAGACAAATATCTATGCTTAATAAAATTTACATGCATATTTTATTACCCAAAAAACATGAAATGATCAATAAAAATTGTATGCACAAAATATATTAGGGTAAAAATCTATAGAGGAAATAATGTAGCAGTATAAGCAAAAATAGAAAAGGAACACACACTATAAATATTCTACTACTAAAAAAGAATTTGTTCTCATATTTTGTCAATGGATGATGTTGAGTAAGAAATCATTAGGAGGTTTGAAAAGATACTAAATACTTATAGTAAAACAAGACATAATATCTTTTCTCATTATTTAATTTTATGATAAAAATTTTAGGTACCAACTTAAAATATCTTACATATTTTATAAATTATATATAATAAAATATATGTATATATAAAGTCTTTTAGGGATATGCTAGCAAAAATTTGAAAATCACTGCACTAAGGCATGGGAACATGGTGATTCTGTCAGGAAGAGTAAACTCTTATCAAGAGAGAATGAGGGAGGCTGAGATATAAGAAGACAAAATTACAGGATAATAAGAGTGGCAATTGGAGACCAGTGAATGGAACCCTCCATGTATTTCTCCTGGGTGCTTCTGCAGTTATGTATATTGCTTCACTTTTACATCAGGCCAATGAAATCTTGACAAAAGACACTTGAGTCTCAAGTACAAAAGCCTAGAGTTAAGACTCAACTCTCTCATTCATCAGTTCTATGCTTTTAAGCAAGTCATGTAACATCATTAAACCTTATTTTTCTGACTTTAGAATAAGAATACTAATATCTATCCTAATTCCCTCATAAGTTTCCTGTGAGATGTGAAAATCATAATATGTAAAAGAATTTTTATGACTGCTATACAACTTTAAGCTGGTATTATATGATTATTTTTCAACAGAGTAAATAATTTATTTCAAGACATTATGTTTTACTAGTTTAAATGACTTTTATAAATTAAGATTTAAGTTTAATAAACAGGAAAGAATAATATCTAGTGCAAAATGAATGATATTTTAAAATGCTTTTACTGGGCACATTTTTTAGCCTAACACATTCTGTTAAGTTCTGTCCTAAAGACATCTTCTGTTAGAGGACATCTAGACACTGTGATTCACCCACGTTAAATCTAATGGAACACTCTGTGCGGTTTATTATTTTCTTAGGCAACATGCTTCCTGGTAAGGACGCTGAGCCTTGTGATATAGCAAAGGGTTATCTTCATGTTGTGAGATATTGTTCCACACTCCATCAAGGAAAGACAAACAAAAATAAGGTCATCCTATTCTAGCTGAAAAGTGTTAGCAAATAGAAAAAAGAGAAAATGTACCCAGAAGACACAAATTTGAGGGCGTAGGCATCACAGCCAAGACTATTCCCAACTCTGCCTTGCTGAACCTTGTCATTAGAAATTGCCCTCATTGGTCACTTCTTCTACCGCCTAGGCTCTTTGAAACTCTAGGTCATCACACATTTCTCCATATTTTGTGATCTCCCTTAATATGATTAGAGGCTAGAGCACATGTGTGTTTTTCTAGCAGACCAACGAAACCAAAAGGTATATAAACTCCTCTCAAGCTCTTTCTTTCTTCTGAGTGTCAGGGAACCCACAAACATGCATATGTCTCCTCCATTCTAAAAACAAACCATCAATAAAATCACCCCTTGACATGCCTGCCCTTCTCAGCTGTGCTTCCACATTCTTTCCTTAGTGGCTAAAATGCTTGAAAGAGCAGAATATTCATAGTCTCCATCTATTCACCCACCCATTCACTCTTCAATTTGCTGCTGTCGGATTCACACTCAGCACTCTACTCAAACTCCCCCTTCAGACATGACCAATGGCCGTCCTCCCTCTCCAGTGAATGCGCATTTTCTCTCCCTCTGCTGTTTGGTTGCCACCTCGTTAGCTGTTTTTTCTTTCTCAAACCTCTTTCACTGGTCCCTTTATTTCATCCATTATTTTCATAGAGTTCTTTTCAGGAATCTCTTTAATTTTCTCCCCTTTTAATGTTATAGTAGTGGATCTCAATTTTGTGCATTGGGATCACCTGGGGAGCTTCTAAGACCTTCCCATACTTTGGGTCCCACTGGCAGAGGATCTGATTTAATCTGGCCGATGAAGGGCCTGGACATTGGTGTTGTTACATCTTCTCAGGAGATGCTACTGTTCAGCCAGGTTTTGGAACAACTGGCGTACATTTGGCTGGGTGATCTCACTCACTCTCATGGCTAACTCAAACATCATTAACTTCAGTCAAAACTTTTGGCAATTCCATCTGGATGCTCAACAAATACCAAAAACATAGCAGGTGCTGAGTTGATCTCAATATCTCTTCACATCAGTCCTTTCTCTATAACCTGGGTCCTCCTGATCTTCTTCCTAATTGGTGGCGTTATGATCCTCCTCCCATTCTTACACTCACAGCTTACAGCAGCCCTCACACCTCTCTTCAAATCTATTCCACTAAGTTATGAATTGTACCTAAAATGGTAGCATTCATAACTTAATGGAATAGCCCTGCTCTGGCTATTGTGACACTATTTTAATTCTCATTAGAAAAGAAATCTTAAAAATAGTAACTTCAACAAAACAGTTCTCTGTTGTATCACTGTTTCTCGGTTAAAATCCCAACTTCATAATATGCCATATAAAACCTTTTATAAGCCATCCCCAATTATTGGGTAACCTTGAAAACTTAATCCTACTCTCTAGACATATTACACTTCCTGAATTGTCCTCAGCATGTGACTGTCATTAACATGGCCACTCAGACCTCTATATTTTTTGTGTGCTCTACCCAGAATGCCTTTTTCTTCCTTTTCTGCTGAGAGAATTTCACTCATTCTTCAATATTCTCCTCAGGAGATCCTTCCTTTCTGTATTCCTTTTTGTGTCTGCTAATTAGGGTCAGTGTTTTCCTTCATATGCAGCTCTAGCATTCTTTACAAACCATTTATCGTACTCTACTGTAATAATTTGTGTAAAATTTGTGGACTCCTCCTATGGGAACTCTTGAGAACATGATTACGCATATGTATATGATATATTCAGTATGATACATTTGAACATATATTAATTTGTATATATATTCATTTTATGTTCAAGATACCTAGCACAGCACCCCAACAGAAATGTTCAAAATGCTTTGATTATTTACCCAATGAATATTTGTGGAGCATCTACTATGTGGCCTCACTCCTCCTGGTACCTGGAATGCATCAATAAATCAACTAATTCTCAAGAGAGAGAACAATATGTAAATAAGTAAACATACTGGATAATTTTAGTGGTCCTAAGGACTCGGAAAAAAAATAAATCAGCTCTATACCATGCTTTAGTTCAGGAGTCAAAAAACGTTTTCTGTAAAGGGTCATATAGTAAATATTTTGGCTCTGTGGGCCATATGGTTTCTAAACAGCAGCCATAGACAATATGTAAATAAATGAACATTGTTGTGTTTCAATAAAACTTTATTTATAAAATTAGGTGGTGGGCTGTATTTGGACTGCAGGCTACAGTTTGCTGACTCTTATTTTGAATGACAGGGAAGGCCTCTAGGACATGAATAGGACAATAAAACATGAATACCTAGAAAATGCTAATCATCCTGAGCCAGAGTGTTGCCGGTACAAGGAAAAGCAACTGCACATATTGTTATTTGAGAAGCAGAAATAAGGCCTTTGTGATTGACATGTGGTGAAAGAATGAATGAATGTATGAACAGAGGCATGAATGAAGTTTACCTACACAGAAAATAAAAACTACCATAAGCAACAAGATTTTGTAAAGAAGCATTGCCTAAAATGAGATATATAGCCACATTAAAAAAGAAGAAACAAAGACATGATTGCACAAGAAAGTAAAAGTCAGTAGGATCTACTCAAAATTGGCTCACTAATTAAGTATTTATTAAACAGCTACTTTGTAGCAAGGACTACTGCAGGTGCTAGAAATTAGACAAAATGTTTAATAATTACCACTTGTAATGTTTCAATAACAATAATTTGATATCTAGAAGCTGAAAATGACTTCTAAATACTAAGAAAGTATTGGTTATCACAGAACTAAGAGCAGGATTATGACAAACCAAAAATGTGTGATCTGGATACATATAGAGCATACCAATTAATTTTATTTTAGAAACATATTTGGAAAAATTCTTAGAAATCACTAAAATGAAATGTTTAAAAATTATTGACATATTCTGCCCTAATTGTGGCTTCTCCAGCATCTGATTTGGCTCAGTGGATAGAGCGTTGGCCTGTGGACTGAAGGTCCCGGGTTTGATTCTGGTCAAGAGCACATGCCCAGTTTGCAGGCTCAATCCCCAGTAGGGGTTGTGAAGAAGGCAGCCAACCAATGATAGGCTCTCATCATTGCTATTTCTATCTCTCTCTCCCTTTCCCTGCCTCTCTGAAATCAATAAAAATATATTTTAAAAAAGTTTTGATATATTCTAAAAAATGAACCTGTAATTGAGTTTAATTTCTCCTTTGCATTCTAAAATTCTAAATTTTTCGTATTTCATGAAGTGTAGACAATAACAATATGAAAAAAATTATCATGCTTACTTTTAGAAAACTGATGAGATGATGTAACACTTCTTAAATAAATAAATATTCCCAAAAGGTATCTTTGTCAGGATATGAAAATTGATCAGATATCATATCATGGTAATGAACTAAATTTCAAAACCACACAGTCAATGACACTTTTTTCTGGTTATAGGAAAAAACACGGGCTTTGGATTCGGCAAGACTTGGCTCTGTGTCTGCCCTCCCACGTGCAGAGTTTGCAGCATTGTATAGGCTGTAAACTCCCCAAATCACAGTCCTCACCTGCACAAAGGGATGGGCCTTCCCTCCTGGGGTTAGGGGAGGACTTCATGAGATATGGAAGGAAAGAAAAGTACCTGGATTTAAGAGACAGTCTATACGTTAAATTTAATTGCCTTTTCTCTAAGACTAAGGTGATCCAAACAAAGCTACTAGTATATCTGCATCAATGTATTTTTTTAATATATGTATATTTTTACTGATTTCAGAGAGGAAGGGAGAGGGAGAGAGAGATAGAAACATCAATGATGAGAGAGATCGATGATTGATTGGCTGCCTCCTACACGCCCCACACTGGGGATTGAGCCCACAACCCAGGCATATGCCCTTGACCGAAATCGAACCTGGGACCCTTCAGTCTGCAGGTTGACACTCTATCCACTGAGCCAAACCGGCTAGGGCATCAATGTAGTTTTTAAAAATATGTTTATATTGATTCTAGAGTGAGAGGAAGGGAGAGGGATGGAGAGAGAAAACACATGGTGTGAGAGAGAAACATCAGTGGGCTGCCTCCAGCCAGGGATTGAGCCTGACCAGGAATTGAACTGGTGGCCTTTTGGTGCATGGGATGATGCTCAACCAACTGAGCCACGCAGGCCGGGCTGTATCGCTGTATTTTAAACGTTGAGGATTCAGTGTTGCTTAGTGTCTCTATTAAGAATTATGTATCTTCAAATTCATAATACCAACCAGGAAAAACAAACCTGGGAGAAATCTAACTTTCATTTCACCGCTGCACAGGGCTATCTGTACTGGCTTATGAGTCTCCATTCATAAAACTCTTATTTACAGCCTCATTTCCTTTCAGTGTAGGTACCAGAAGAGCTGTCATATTTCTAGCCTTCCTGTATGAGGAGTGGTTCCCAGCTCTCATAGTAGGGAGATAAAATGTTTAGAAGTCCCTCCAGCAGTTAGGTCTTTCAGTTCTATTGGCACCTTCAGTCTGGCACAGAGGTCTCAAAACACCAGCATGGTTTTATTAATGAAGACCAGTGGTTCCCAATTTGATTTTGTTTTAGGACTGGAGCATATTGGCCCCATACTGTGTGTGCATAGGAAAGGTATATAAAACTGCCACCCCTTCCTCTGTGTGGTGTGATTTAAGGATCAACTCTTTTATGGCTCCTAGATGCATGGTTTTATAGTTTTACTGTTTACTGATATTTTATAAAACCCAGAACTATTGGCTATATAAGTACTGCCCGGGAAAGAGAAGTTTTGGCAGCAAAACATGGAAATTACTTTTCAATGGCTCAGGCTTCCATAACTTAATTTGAGAGGCTTCTCCAGCATTCAACAACCCCCATGTTTCAAAAATTCTGTATTATATCTTCCCTAAAAATGTAATTCTTCAGTTTAAATTTAATATTTGATTTATTTATCATCAGCAAAGACAGAGAAAAGTAGATTAACATTCCCAATAAATTATCCATGTATTGCTCATAGTAAGTATGGGATAAATTATAACCCTCAATGTAATCTTGAACTCCTATACTCATTTTTTCACCTTTATTCCCTCCCCTCTCCTCTTTCTAATTTAACAGCATAAAAGCTAGACCACTAAGACAGATTCCAACAATTCCAATGTTGTGTCTATGAAGGGGGAGACCCATTTACACAAGACCATTATTTTCCAAACATTATTTATCTCCAGTAATTTTTTTGTGTGTTACTACTAAAATTGTTTAGAACATAAATATGTTCATGTTTTATCATAAAAATAAAATACAAATATTTTGGGTAGAATGATGCAATAACAATAAATCACAATCATCTCCTCTTTCTTGTTGCCTCATCCTTCCAACCCCTGGGCAAAAGGAACGTATTGCAGAATGATTCATATTAAGGCTTTCTAGGAATGTCTGACACTATATCAAATGCAGATATGTTAAAGTCTGCTTTGAGTTGTTCCTTTGTTTTGTTTAGCAAATCAATGTCACAGTAAGAGAAAAAATGTGTAATCTGAAATTCCGGTCATATTATCTGACCAACTGTCTCTAAAAGAGTTGTAGTGAAAATATATTTGAAGCCACAATAATATAGACATTATAACAACAATGGTGGTGCTTTATTTTTACATGACAAAGGTACATAGCTGAATATCATTAAACACCAGGAATGTGAGCCATATTTGCTACAGTGTATATACTTTAAATTCTAAATTAAAAAGCTTTACCTAAAAAGTGCTTAAGATTTGCCTTGATTGTTTTCAAGAAGACTAATGTGATGATTTCATAACTCTCTTTTCCATACCGTCAGAATCAACACAAGGGTAAAGGCATCATCGTATTATGAAATAATTTGGCTGCATCTCCATCTTCTAAAACCTTGCCAAGTTGGACCACTAGTGCCAATAAAACAAACAGAACAATATCAATTTTCTTTTAATCAGAAAGCTCCAAAGTTAAAACACAAGAAACGTATAAGCAGAAATTGTCACAAACTATAAATCCAGTGGTGACTGACATATGTTTCCCACACCTGCAATAAAATCCTAAAGGCTGAATTTTGTGATTTCTTTCAGTGTGATCTCTTGTATCAAGAAAGCTGAATACTTTTGGAGAGTTTTAAATAATTCTACTTCAGAACTTGTTTCTTTCCATAGTCCAGGGAAAATAACATTACCTGCATTTTACTGATAGGGCAGTGTAATTTATTTTCTTTAATGGAAGGAAAGACCACTTAAATTCTTTGCAGAAGTTCTTTGGAGATAGTTGGACGTTGGTTAGGAAATTACAAACAATAAGAGATGTTCGGCCCCAGCCAAGTAGCTATTGGCAACCTTTGTCCTTATGATGTGTGAACTTTTTAACTGTGTGATTGGTTAAGGAATCATCTAATCATATATGTCAATAATAAAGAGTAAAGCACCTTGCAGTTTTCCTTCCTATTCCACTTCCCTGCGAAAGACAGATGTGTTGTGTCTAATTATTCTCTGATTGGTATCGGGAGAAACATTAACATAATTGGCACATTTGTTCTAATTAACGGAGGGAAACTGCCACATGCCACCCTATATGAAAAGTGAGCCCAGCAACCATTAGCTAGAAAAATCCACATCTATCAGAAAGGTTACTATTGAACCCAAACTGGCCCTAAAGTCAGAACACTGAGGTTACAAAGGACATGGCAGAGCTGAGAAGAGTGCACGCCTAAGAGGATGGAGACGGGGCCTAGAGTCATTGTGTGCAGCTACATTAATCAAACAAATGGGAAAAGCAATTATGTGGCAATTATCAAATGCACACTCAGCCAAGCCAAGCTTCTAGAAGAATTCTTAGAAGTTGGGAGTCTGCCAAGTTTTACTGACTGGTTTAGAAAGGGACAAGTTTGAAGCTTTTCCTGTATTTGTTTGTTTTAACCTTGTCCTTTAGGCCACAGATTCTCAAATTTTGTGGCATTTTAGAATCACCTGGGAAGCGATTAAAACTCTTGATGGCCAGGCTGCTCATCATAGCTAGTAAATCAGCATTTTTAGGTGGGATATAGGCATGAGTATTTTCTAATGATTCCTAGGTGATCCCATGTGGATCCGAGTTCAAGAACGGGTACTGCAGGCTGGTTCTGATGATCTTGCTAAAATGCAGATTCTGATCAACTGGCCTGGGGTGGGGGGTTTGAGATTCTGTCTTTCTAAGAAGCCCCCAGGTCATGTTAATATAGATAATCTATGCATCACACTTTGAATAGAAAGGCCTTGACAATTCTAAAAGTTAACTATAGCTAATAAACCTCTGTAGACTTTCACCAGATAATGTTTAGCTCCAACTGTTCTAGAGCTTGAAATCCCAGAATTATTTTCTTCTGGTTTCTCACACTGGAAAGAGGTTTCTTTCTAATATATATATATATATATATATATATATATATATATATTTGATTTTTTACAGAGAGGAAGGGAGAGGGATAGAGAGTTAGAAACATCTATGAGAGAGAAACATTGATCAGCTGCCTCCTGCACACCTCCCACTGGGGATGTGCCCGCAACCAAGGTACATGCCCTTGACTGGAATTGAACCTGGGACCTTTCAGTCTGCAGGCCGACACTCTATCCACTGAGCCAAACCCAGTTAGGGCTGGAAAGAGGTTTCTTACCACCCTTGTAAGTACCTTCATATGACCAAGAAAGTCTTCATTATAGGACGCAAATGAATTTTACCCATAAAAGTTGTGGATAAAAAGTGTCCTAGCAAATGGATGAAAAGCTGCGGTTCATATATACAATGAAATATTACTCAGCCATAAGAAGTGATGAAATCTTACCATTTATGACAGCATGGGTGGACCTAGAGGCTATTATGCTAAGTGAAATAAGTCAGAATGGGAAAGACAGATACCATATGATCGCACTTATATGTGGAATCTAAAGAACGATATAAACAAACAAGCAAAATAGAAACAGACTCATAGATACAGAGAACAGACTGATGGTTTTCAGAGGGGAGGGGACTTGGGGGCTGGATGAAAAAGGTGAAGGAATTAAGAAGTACAAATTGGTAGTTACAAAATAGTTACATCACAGGTATGTACAGTACAGCATAGGGAATATAGCCAATTATATTTTAACACTTGGAGTGGGGGAAACGAGTTAAGTCGGCTCACGTGAATTGCGCGTACTCCGCGGGAGCCGTCTTTAACTCGGTTCATATAGATTTGCGGTGGAGTGCGGGAAACGTGTAAACTCGGGCCGATTGTAACTGCGTATTACCAAATATTTGTTTGTAATCCACCCTTTTGGTGGATGGAACAAAACCAAAAGACAGAGCCATCTTATATTTTGGCGGGAAATTCACCCCACACCGGAGTGTTAATAACTATGTGTGGTGCCAGGTGGGTACATGTGCAATATCAGGATGGGGGACACTTTGTAAAATGTATGATTGTCTTAACCACTAAGATGTACACCTGAAACTAATATAAAATGATACTGAATGTAAATTGTAATTGAAAAAAAAAGAAGAAAATGAAAGTGAAAAACATGTAGCCAAGTGATTAATGTCTATATCCAACTCAAGAAATAAAGGGTATTAAAATGTAAAATGAGGAGTCTTAAAATATAAGAAGCAAAAGGCCATCTTAAAAAGTATGCAAAGAACCCCCACTCCCATGCTCTCATGGAGACTGTTCTAGATGTTCTCTCTTGTCAAGAATCCAAGGCTTATTTGTTTATGCAGCTATTTCCTTCTCAGATTGGCAATAACATAAGGTGCTCATTTACTTGTGCTGACCACCGTCCAATATACTTTGCCCCCTTTCAGTGTGTTTGTAAAAGTATGTGCATTTTTACGCTTGAAAGGGGTTGGTCTTTAAAACAATTAAAGTCATATCTTTAGATAATTGAAAAAAATAGCCAAAGGACAAAAAACAAGCAAGTGGAAATTGTAGTGACATTTTGCTCAGTTGTTGTAACTTCTGCAAAGGGAAGGAATTTGCTAAGAAAGGGAATTTGTTTTCCTGCTGGGGAAACACTCCCTTAATTGCACATATGCCTGGCTCATTGCCTTTGAGAGCTGAATGTTCACAGGCCATATTGGAGGGCAAACTTATCTTAAAACTTGGTCCATTTCTAAAGCCTAAGTTTAACTACGAGGATGTAAAAATGTGTTGATACATGAATAGTGGAAACTACCAAAGAACCCAAAAGTAGAATGACTATACCTAATATCTTCCAAGGGAACAAAATGGCACTGCAAAGTCCTCAACATGCTAAATTTTCCAGGGTAAAAGGACTATAAATTGACTAGTCCACAGAAAGTTCCTAACCAGTCTTTGCTATCAACTTCCCTTTCAGGATAAGTAACTCTCAGCATTTCTTCTTATTTACCAACTAGAGGCCTGATGCACGAAATTCATGCAAGAGTAGGCCTCCTTCCCCTGGCTTCCCTCTGGCACCCAGGACCTGGGCTTCCCTCTGGCACCTGGGACCCAGGCTTCCCTCCCTCTGGTCACCAGCAGGCACCCAGGACCTGGGCTTCCCTCACATCCCTGGCTTTGTCTGGAAGGTCGTCCGGAAGGACTTCTGGTCTAATTAGCATATTATGCTTTTATTATAGATTAAGAATGTTCATCAGTAGATGAGTGGATATAAAAGATGTGGTGCTGCCTGGCTGTAAAAAACAAGGAAATCTTACCTTTTGCAACAGCATGGAGGGACCTGGAGAGTATTATGCTAAATGAAATAAGCCAAACAGAGAAAGACAAATACCATATGATTTCACTTATATGTGGAATCTAATGAACAAAATAAGCATACAAACAGAACAGAAACAGGCTCACGGATACAGAGAAACAGACTGCAGCTGTCAGAGGGGAGGGGCGTTGGGGGCCTGGGTGAAAACAGTGAAGTGACTAAGCAAAAAATCCCACACAAAACCTCATAGACACAGACAAAAAGTAGGGTGATTACTAGAGGGAACAGAGCAGGGGGTGGTGGTGGGAGGTAGAAGAGGGTAGAGGGGGATAAATGGTGACGGAAGGAGGCTTGACTTTGGGTAGTGAACACACACACACACACACACACACACACACACACACACAGAGTGTTTGGGACCCTGGCTAAGTCTGACTACCTTTAGAAAATACTGGCTTTTTGCTCCCTGTGCCTGCCATTTTCCGTCCACAATGAATTTGTAGTACATATTGACTAGAGGCATATGGAGAAGCATTAAAAGAAGTTCCAAAGCAAGACAATTTATGGAAGTAACATGAATTTTTTCAAGTAATAAAGGCTGTGGAAATAAAAGGCCTTCCTGCCTTGTGATGACAGACACAGGCCAGGTCATTGCCTGCTGCTGAGAGGGACTGTATGTGAAAATAGCTGAGATCTACTGACCACGGATTTGAGGTCATCGAAGAAAAGCTTACTCTGGTGGGGCTACTGAGCTCTAACATGGGAGATGTCACTCTCTTCTGAAAGGCCAAATAGTTTCTAGATTGTGCTTATTTAATAAAGTCAATTTAAAAACGATGCTCAGAGTTTTTTCTTCCACAGGAATGAAAACAAGCCCTTTATTAGCTCCACATTTTTTTCATCTCGTCTACTCTCACCCAATGACCAGCAACCGTCTTCCCTTGCTTGGGTTAAGGCAAGATCTCCTAAATGGTGTCCCTGCTTCCAATCTTACACTTCCAAAAGCTGTTTTCCATAGACCAGGATAAATTACCTTTCAAAGACACGCATCAGGACATGATAATCCCTTACTGAAACCTCCAATGAAATTTCATGCACTCAGCAACAACTCCAAACCCCTCACCAGGTCTGTAAGTCCCCAAGCTCATCCTCCGCACTCTAACTGAAGGTGTCCTGCCCTTGTCATAGCTCAGTGTCTCAGAGACTAGCCTCCTTTTTCATCGCTAACCACGTCAGTTCCCTCCGAGTCTGCGTCCCCCACCTGGAGTTTCCACCGAGATCTTTTTCAACTCTGGCTCTTTCCTGTAGTTCAGATCTCGGCTCAGACATTATCTCCTCAGATAGATTCTCCTTGGATGAATCCTAAGCAACCATCAGCCTCTCAGATATCATCTTGTTCCATTTCCTACAATGCGCAGTGATCTGACAATATCTTTCTCATTTATTTCTATTCTTATTTAGTGCTTTACTTTGTTTTATTACACTTTAGGGACTTTGACTAAACTTGTACCTCCTCTAGCTAGAAGAGTGTTGGCCCTAGTTGGTTTGGTTCAGTGGGTAGAGCGTTGGCCTGGGGACTGATGGGTCCAGGTTCAATACTAGTTAAGGGAACCTGCCTGGGTGTGGGCTTGATCCCCAGTATGGGGCATGCAGGAGGCAACCGATCAATGATTCTCTCTCATCATTAATGTTTCTATCTCCCACTCTCTTCCTCTCTGAGATCAATAAAAACATATTAAAAACAAAAACAAACAAACAAACAAAAAAACTATAGGCCCAAAGAAACTATGTATGTGCAGAAACCAGGACACAAATCCTATATAATAAAAGGCTAATATGCAAATAGACCGAATGGTGGAACAACCGAACAACCAGTCACTGTGACATGCGCTGACCACCACGGGGCGTGCGTGGAACATGGTGGGCATTGGCTGTGGTGGGATGGAGCGGGAGCACCAGACCAATGGGGCACTGGTTGCTGCCATCAGGGCAAGCCTCTGGTGGTTAGTGAAAATTCTTTGCTCCTGCACGCCTTGGTCCCGCCTGATGCTTGCACCCACTGCTGGCACCTGGCACCAGCCCTGATCACTCGGTGTCATCAGCAGGTGCGAGCGAGCGGTGGCTGCCAGCCCAAATCGCCCCTCAGGGCTTTTCCACCTCCCCCTGCTCCTGAGGGGAGATTGGGGCTGGCAGCCGCCGCTCGCACCCACTGCTGGTGACAGCCCCGCTCACACCCGCTGCCAGTGCTGGAGCCGCTGCTTACACCTGCTGCCAGTGCCCAGGGCCAATCCTGATCGCTCGGAGCCATCAGTGGGTGCGAGCGGCAGCTGCCAGCTCTGATCACCCCTGAGGGCTTCTCCACCTCCCCCTGCTCCTGAGGGGTGATCAGGTCAGCAGCTGTTGCTCGCACCCACTGACAGTGCTGGCCCCGCTTGCACCTGCTGCTGGTGCCGGCTCCAATCGCTCCGCACCTTCAGCAGGTGCGAGAGGGGCCAGCGCCATGAGCCCATGGGAGCGGCGGTGGTGGGATCAGGGCTGCTGGCAGACAGGGGACCAGGGGCCGCGGTGGGAGGGGCTGCAGGTGGGCACACAGAGGATGGGCCGAGACCTGCCCCTGTACCCACTGCAGCCTCATGGCCCACAGTTCCCTTCAAGGTGAACAAATTCGGCACTGGGCCCCTAGTCTATTATAAGTCAGACAAGGTTTATTATTTCTTATTGTTTTTTTAAAAAATGATGCTGATATTATTTAATTTTACTATTATTTTAAATCTGGTTTACTTGGTAATCTGGGTTTGCAGTAATCTTTGTGTATATTATATATAAAGGATAGATAATGACAGAAAAACACATGGGGTTGCTATAATAAAGAGGTGACAATGGCTGCCCTGGCCAGTGTGGCTTAGTTAGTTGGGCAGTTCTGAGCCCTGAAGGGTTGTTGGTTGGGTTCCTGGTCAAGGCACATGCCCAGGTTCTTGGCTCGATCCTCAGAGGGGGACAAGTAGGAGAGTGCAAACTATGTTACATTCTCACATCGATGTTTCTCTCTCTCCCTCTCCCTTCCTTTCTCTCTAAAAATCAATAAAAACTATTTTTTTAAAAAAGAAGTGACAATGGCAAACATTGATTGGACCAACGCAAAGCTTGCCAGCTGACTATGAGCGGTGAACCTAATACTTGCGCAAACCTGTTTGCAAGGCTGATCATCATCTCAATTTCAACCCCCTTCTTGTTGGTATCTGCATGCTGGGAGAAAATTCCAACAGGTGTTGGTGGGCATGGACAGCAATGTCTCTTTCCAAATTAGTATTCAAACGCTCTTATCTCTAAATCTCTTTTGCTTGCAAAGAATATAAAGCTCAGCTCCAGAGACAATGCACCTGCATGGAAATGCGGCAACATGAAGCTCCAATTATGAGGAATGGCAGGGGAGCATGCACGCCTCTCATGGAACAACGTGTTCAGTGGCCACATTAATAATCAATTAGCCTGAGAGCCACCTGATGCTGCTCATCTGGCTGAGCCGCCAGCGGCCAGCAGCTTTTTGCTCTGGCAGTATCGGCTTTAAAAATATCTGTTCCCTGTTTATTAGGACTAAACCCGGTGAAATAATCTATTCTTTTTCATGTCACCCCATATTTCCCCACTTGCTAATTAAAGATGCAAATGTTGATAAATAAGATGCCGTTTTTGGAGCACAACTGGGTCAATAAGTTGAACACTGTGCCCTGTTCCTCCAATTAAACTCCTGTGAGAAATAGCTCCATTATAATTAGAGGAGCAATTATCCCCTTGTTAAAGGTGAAACAAATGGCGGGTTTTAGTGAAAAATTCAGTGTCGTTCCTTCTGCCATGCCAGCAAACCTTGTAGCCATTGCTGTTCCGATCCCGGTACTCTCCAAAAGGCAATCCGAGGACATAAAGCATCTCTGGGTGTATTTCTGACTCACCATGTGACAGTAACATTTTCTAGGCATAAACCACAACGAGCAAAGAGGGATTCATGTCCTAGAGTGCTGCTGTTTTGCGGGAGCAGCCCCGCGCCCGCGCATGGGCGCATTCATTCCCAGGCTTCCTCAGGGAGATGGGGAGGTTTCTGTTGGAAGCGGCGTAAATGCCTCCCCAGAATATTTTTGCAGAGATCCTAGCAAAAGAGTGATTAAAAATACTAAGCAATACCACTTCAGAGTATTTCTAGTCATTCTTTATCTTTCTTTCACTCAGTCTAGACTTTAAATTTTAATATGATTGTTATTAACCTGCCCTATAGTCCTCGAACGAAAGTAGCTCTCAGTGGCCTTTTAGTTCCCATCCTGGTGGGTTGGGACCTTCGCTGCGCATCGCGTTCTCTCTGTAGGTGACAAATACCCTTTTTGTGGAATGTTCCATTTCCGGAGTTGCAGCCTCTGTGCCACATCCATCAGGGACTCTATATTTCATTTAGTTAAATAGACTTAAGAGAATCTACTAAGGAACCTACAGTCAGCTGGTATTGGAGATAAACATAAAAACCCCTTTTGCTCCGATTTTATTGCCATCTAATTAGGCAGCCAAGGAGTAAACAGACACATCTGAACGCAAGTCACAGCCAGAGCTATTTAAAGTCATGGTACAGAGGGGCTGACATTCAGCCAGTCACACTGGTTGGTCCAAACCAAGTGTTGGGTGCCATTTCTGTATCTGCTGCTAAATAACGGAGTGCCACCCTCCCCCCCCCCCGCCCCGTGTGCCAGTTGACTCCCTGGGAATGAGCTGCTGAAGTGTTTATAGCTGTTATAGCACAAGGCCCTCACACCCTGTCCCTTGTTAAGGAAGCAGTGTGCTTGTTAAATATTTTATTTAATTTAAATATTTTTTTATGGATTTTAGAGAGAGAGGAAGGGAGAGGGATAGAGAGATAGTGACATGGATGAGAGAGAGACATCCATGGGCTGCCTCCTGCATGCCCCCTACTAGTGATTGAGCCTACAACCTGGGCATGTGTCCTGACCAGGAATTGAATTAGTGACCTCCTGGTTCATGGGTCAATGCTCAACCGCTAAGCCACACTGGCTGGGCTGTTAAATACTTTGAACAAATAAAATAGATCTAAAGACAGGGCTTAGTAAGGAGACCAGAGGAGGACATGACCAGGCTTAGAGCTCTGAACCATTGTGTCTCATCTCAAGGTGACCACTGCATCGGTTTCCTTCACCAATGACTATTGAGACTAGTCTTAGTCAAAACTGTCACCACCTGGAGACACAGAGTATAAGGAACCTGGTTGGGCCTCCTTCCTCCCCCGAGGCTTTCCTTGTCATTCTCTTTCCCTCTCTCTGGAAAGTAGAACTACTGGCAGTCCCCCCAACCCCGATTTCCTCATATACAGGAAATAAGAGGGCTGGGCCAGTGTCTTGGAATCATGATGACTACATGGAGAACAGTAACTTTAAAAATCAGCCTAAGGACAGCAGTACATCGTGACCTGTTACAGGTATTTGTCATTGATACATTAGACATTTACACAGATAAGGGCGTTTCCTTGTTTTCCAGCTCACAATACCTTCATTTGTAGCATTTATGGATTCTAAACAGAGCAACTGGCTGGAGAGCACAGGAGGGCATCTTGGTGACTCTTCATAGGACAGAGGCTGTGCCCCTCACGCCCACAGTTCCCAGCAGAGGTACAATGTGCTCAGTGACTGTTTTGAATTCTAGAGGTTGAATTTGGTGTTCTGTGAATCACTAGGTGATAACAGAATACTAGCACTAATCATGGCTGATATTTCTTGAGTGCTTTCTACATGTTTGCATATATTATCTCACTGAAACCTCACAACTACTAGTATGTTCTAGATAGATACTATCATTATCTCCATTTTGTAACTAAGACAACTTAGGAAGGAGAATTGAAATACCTTGCTCAAAGTCAGAGTTTGAAATGGTGATGCTTGGGCTTAAACCTAGAGTTCTGTAAGGAAATTAGTTTAATATTCTGCAATTAAGACTAAAGCCGAAAGAGGGGAGAAAATGAAGTGTTCTTACCTCAAGAAATGCCTATGACATTATTTGCACCAAATAGGTGCCATTTAACTTAAGATTAGCAGAGTTCTTTAGAAACTTACCAACTTGCATGGAAGAAAGAAAATCATTGTTTTCTGATATTCTGCAAAGAATGTACCTATTTCTCTAATGGAGTGAAACATATAAATCAAAGATCAATTGACTCCATGTGTTTATTGAGCATTTACTATCCCAATTCTACAGAATCATTTGCCTTTGGCACAAAAGGAGCAAAAATTCTTGCCCCTGTGACCTGATAGCTTAAGGACAGATTTTTTCATGGTAAAACATAAGAGTTTTACCTGCTGGTTTTTCTTTAAGATTAATATTTCACTCTATGCTACTTTTATGCATTTAGATTCCTCAAAAATAAATAGAATATTAAATAATAAGTGCATTTATCATTAAGTTAAAATAATCTTATGATTCTTAAACTCACAAAGTTACATTTCATCCCTTTTAAAAAAATTTATCTGCCACTCTTGAGTAAATCTTCGTTGTAATGTGTCACGTAAGATACTCATTAGCTTTCAGATCTTGGTGATTCTAAGGGTTTGAGAAGAATCTACATAGGAGTTTATTAGCCTGCTCTCCAGTATGTGTGTTTGATCGCTCCTCTGACTTAAAAAAAAAGGAAAACTCATTAAATACAGTTCTTTGAATGCCAATGGGTATATGATTTTTGAGCTTGCCAAATGTTAATTGGTCTCTTCCCCAGTGGTGATACAAATACAATTTATAGCCATTTCATTTGCAGTCGTGAATCTTTTACTCCTTGACAAAGTGAACCACTAAAAAGTGAAGTTACTAGTCTCTCACTGAAAGTCTTTGCAGTGATCAGCTATCTTTAAGAAATATCAAGTCAAAATGAGGCTATGGATACCCATGTTCCCCAGGATGTGTTTTGGTCTTTAAGGTAGGTTAGCAGTGGTTATCAACCTTTTGGCCCTTTAAATACAGTTCCTCATGTTGTGATCCAACCATAAAATTATTTTCGTTGCTACTTCATAACTGTAATGTTGCTACTGTTAGGAATCGTAATGTAAATATCTGATATGCAGGATGGTCTTAGGCGACCCCTGTGAAAGGGTCCTTTGACCGCCAAAGGGGTCGCGACCCACAGGTTGAGAACCGCTGGGTTAGTGGATGAGTTTGCATCAGAATTTAGAAATGCTATTAGGAGACAGATGCACTATTGTAATATGTGAAATGACATAGTGAATAGAGTTGCCTCCTTTCTAATCACAGCAAGTCATTCTGCATGTCAGTGTTGGAAGATCATTTGGTATGGTTGGGAAAAGCAGCTATAACTATGCCACAATCTCTGATAAAATGCTAGAAAATGCCATGGAATGCCAATTACAAGGCAAAAATAGCTCTCTTATTTCTAAGTAAAAAAAGAAATTTTATTAAGAGTGTCACTTTGTGTCTTTTCATTGACACATGAAGATATGAATGGCTGTGACAGAAAAATTGAGTCATTTCGTAAAGGCACTGCCTAAATTTCTAACTAATTCATTATTATTAAATAGTGAAGAGCAATCCGATGTTTAATTTTGTTGCCCATGGGACCAGTTAACTGAGCTGACTCCCACCTTTGCTTGAACCTTCAAAAAATTAAAAAACAGAAACCTAATAGTAAGTACATTGTTAGCTATTAAGCAGTTTTTTGGACAAGTTGTAAGTCAAAGTAGTAGTATTTTGCAATTTCTTAGATAGGGGTAATTCAGGGCTTATTTTTATAAAATATCAGCTGACCCATAATTAGGCCCAAATTGCAACAATTTCAAAAATACTTCTTTCCGTATATGCGATAACGAGTAAAAATTCCAAAGGACTCAATGTAGTTTGGAGGTTAACAAGATCCACCAACCAATTGACAACTATGTTATTTGTCAAATTAAAGTTTTTCTGCGCTCCTAGGATACTGGATCAGCTAGGGTAATAGTGTCTTCATGCATCTTAGGATGTTTCCCAATTGTCATAAAAGGGTGATATTGTTCAGAGTCTGAAATTATTTGTTAACAAACAAAGGACACGGTGTTAGATGATTTTCCTCAGTAGTGTGCTCGAGGATGATGGGAGTATCTCAAGAGCATGGTACTCTCTGGCAGGCCTGTCCCCCACAGACAGGCATTTGAAAGAACACTGCATTGTATGGTGCTAATGAAAAGGCAGGATATGAGTCTGATTCATAATACTCATCAGCAATCGATAGGCTTTGTTTTAGCAAAAACAGAAAATGAAAATGAAGAGTTTGATGGAAAGCTTATAGGTTGAAATTAATTGACACTTGTCATTCTTCAAGCATGTTTTTATTCCTGGTGTATGAAAATGGCTCTTAGGTATATGTCCATGATTAGATCATGGAATAGGAAATACATATGTGGAGTGCACAGGCTCACACACACACACACACAAGCATGCATACACACATACTTTTTGCATACTTATCAAAAATAGTAATACAATTGATGGTACATTTTTAAGACATACCATTTCTCTCTATGATAAGCTCCAGATAAAATAAAGCAGGATTTCTGAGTTCTTGAAAGAGAATGACAAAAATCAAACCACGCTGACTGGCTTTGTCCAGTGGGGCATTCTAATTGACTCCCAAGTCATTAATCAGTTCCCAATCAATCTATTTTGCCAGCAGCAGGCAGTTAGGACTCCATTACCAACCATTCATCATTCCATACCCTAATTCACTGCGCCATTAGCCACGGATTAGGCCTCTGTTAGAATAACTAAGTGCCAGTTGCTAAATGCAAAGAATTTTTGTTACTCACCTCTGCCACTGGGATCCCTTCAGGCGGTCGACACTGGAGCAAAACTTCCTGTTCCAAGGATACTTCCTTCCCCAGGGGTTCCTGCTCAAATGTCTTGCGTAGATCTGGAAAGCGGAGGTAATAAAATACATGACAAAACTAATCTACAATTATTCACCTATAGAAAGTGCAATAAACTTCTTCCAGTTTTTTATGTCATGTGTCTTTTTTTAAACCACATGTCGTTAATACTGTACTGCCACCTGGGTGATTATATTCTGTGTGGTGGAAATTATGAAATTCAGAGGTTATTCACTGTTCCAACTTTAATCTTCACTGGAATGCTTTGAAGGTCACATTAACAATTAGTGACATTCTTTCCTTGCATTTCCTTATGATGATGATGTTCACATTTTTAATCAAAAGAACCCCATTGTCATGATTTTTATACATACAGAGTCCTTATGTACATAAATATTTTCCTCTCTCTTCACAATGAATAATATCAGAGTTGTAATAACTCTGAGATCTTTTGATCAATAGCTCAAAAGCAAGTTTAAAATCAGAATGCTGGAGTCTTAAAATAATAAATATAACCTCTTGAGGTATCTCGAACATAAGGCAGGGGAAAGAGGAACTGTTCAAATGAGTCCGGACATCTCTCACTATATAATAATGTGGCCATTTCTTCAATAAAAAATTAAATAGTCATTTCTGCTCAAATATATCAAGTACCTAGTTATGTATTTATATAGTTGTAGTTGCCATAGCAATATGGAGGCTTTTAAAAATTATTATAGATGGTCACAAAAATGTTAGAAACTAGCTTGTCATTTTAAATACCAACGTTAAAAAAATAAACGATTCAGCCATAGAGCTTTGAAGCAGCACACCAAATTTTTATTTCATACATGTATAATTCAGCTCCTTTCAATAAAAAGTTATTGGAATTTTATCCACTTCATTTTAATAAAAATTTAATGTCTCTGTCCTTTTAACTCATATCCCTGATAAAAACTTAAGAACCTAAAAGCACCATTTTAGCCTGATGAACTAATAAGTAAAAACACCAAAGCTCTAGAGTATATACCTCTGTCTTTCATGGAGCTATCAGAAAGAACCACCTGGAAAATGCACTAAGAAAAAAATCTATTGTTACATACTTGTCATTTTGTTGAATTTCTTGGCAAAAGAAAACCTTCAAGAGCTTAGGGATTGTGAGAAAGTTATGAATGTGTGTGGGTCTGAGGTAAGACAAGAGACTGTCCAAATAGTGACAGAATTTCTGTCATGTCAGAAGGACTCTTCTAGTTGAATTGTCAAAAAATTGAGTGTATTGTAGAAGTGAGCATTGAAAATCCACAGTTATTAAAATGGAAAGTTATCTAAGTCCTGTCCTTAATTTACATATAAGGAACATGTTTACCAAATTACTCAAAGGCTCACAGCAAAAATAATGGGTGCAGCATTAGAACCTGGTGACCCCTGATTTGATACTTATTTTGCCATCCCACACATCCTTTTAACATCTCTTTTGGTTAAGCCATGTCCTTCCCACAGAAACATTAAAAATACTCCTATTCTTTCTCTTCTGATATTGTAGCTTCTCTCTTTTCAATCTGCATTAAGATAAAAATTTTGGTAAAATACTAACTACTAATAAAAGTAAGAGCAGAAACGAATACATTTTTTGGGATAAAAGGTTCCTGACAGAGTATATCTACTTTTTGAAATATAATTCTGAAACCATCCATCTGCTGTGGGGTAGAGTGAAGACATCATGACTGGAGTTAGTTCTCAAATAATATTTTGACTCCCTTCTGGTAAAATTTATTAGCATATCACAAAATGAAGACTGAGAATGAGAAAAAGTGAGGCACATATGTATCTAAATAGTCAAAACAAATTCCTTTAATATTTATTAATTATCTACTTAAAGTAAACACTATACTAGGTGCTTAGGATGAAGATGTGAAAGATACTGAATCAAGACAAGAAAGGTAAGTTGAGATCTATTTATGAAAAGCCTTTCTGCCATGCGAAGGAATGGCAAACCCTAAAGGTTTTCTAAGCCAAGGAAGGAGATCAGATGTCATATTGCCCTCAGTGTTACAGATGGATTGAGACAGAAAGGAGTTTGGGAACCATCTGAGTAGACCACGGGATGACCGGGTCCTCTCATAGTGGACAGAAATAGGAGAAAGCAAATTCTAGAAATAAAGAGATCACACATTCTAAAGAAGACCTAAGTGTTTGAAAAGTGCCATGAGGCAAAGATAATACTATATTTTTAGCTATTGCAATTGTTAAGTTGGTACCATTATTAGGTACTAGTAATGAATTGAGCAGAAAAGTGAGGAGAAAAAGCAAATTAATTTTGTTCCATATTCAGTTTGGTGTGTCTGTGGGATATGCAAATGGAAAAGTCTAGTACATCCAGGTCATGATTTCTCAACCTCAGCACTGTTGATGTTTGGCACTGGGTAATTCTCTGTGCATAGTGCTTAGCAGCATCCCTGGAATCCACCCAGTAGAAGCCAGTAACACCTTTCCCAGCCATGACAAAATAAATTGCTCCAGAAAATACTATGTCTTCCGAGAGGAAAAAAAACAACAACACACCCAACTTGAGAATCACTGGATGTAGAGCTTGGAAAAGAAGTCAGGGTAGAAGATTTGTGCTTCGTTGTCTAGGAGATAGCTGAAGTACTGGAAACAGATGACATCACAGGGAAAAGACTGAAGCATTAAAAAAAAACACAAAAACAAAACAAAACAAAACAACAGGACCCCAACATTCAAGAGCTGCCAGTAAAAATGACATGGTGTGAACCAGGAAGCAAGTGAAAGAAGTAAAGACAAGTGTCAGAGGAACCAAGAGAAAAATAAAGTTTTAAGAAGATGGGAGGTCAACAGGACAAATATAGCAAAGACTCAAAGGGGAGAAGTCATTGGTTTGGGAAATTTAGGAGTGACCGGAGGAGACTCCAAGCTGTGTTGAGGGGTGGACAGGAAGTGGGAAAATGGCCATCATGAGACGCTATTGCTCTTTTGTAAAATTTTATGGTGATAAAAGTCAGCAGCACCATTAATGGAGGATGGATTTGAATGACGATTGTTATAATTTTTCTGAAAATATAGTGTGGTTTTGGCACAGTTTTTACATTCCTGCCCTGTGAAGGCACACCTTAGGAGATCCTTGCTTCCTAATTGAGAATAATGACCATATGACAGAGGTATGTACTGCCAGAGACAGGTTTAACTGAACTATCGTGGAATACCATATAATTATTTTGTTTTAATGGTTTGACTTCAAACTCACTATAAATATCATCTCATTTCTAAAATGATCTCACATTTAACCCTCCACAAAGCAATCCTTCTTCCAGAAAAAAATCCTTTTAATTCCTGCCATAAAGCTTCCTTCCTAGCTTTCAGGTAGAATCATGAGCTTAGAAAATACTGTGGTGCCCAGCACAGCAGCTGCTCATTTCAGTATGCCTCCACATTGCTCCGTAAGCAGAGGAGGGGTAACGTTTTGAGCGCATCCTCTATCGCGGGGAGATGTGATAGAAGGCAGGCCGATACCTTGCAGGCAGAGAGAACACACGGGTGACGAATGAATAAGCATGAAAAACGGACACTTGTCAGCCAGGCATTAGATGTAAAACAGAATGGTTCAGAACAATGTGGGTACGCCTGCCAGGGAAAAAGATGAATTTCAGCCCTTGGAAGACCTTTATGATTCTAAATTTCTGTTTTCTTTCCATTAGTTCTAGGGCTGCTACCAAAATAAGTATAAAGGCCTTTCATTATAACCTCGATTACTTTTGCAAAGTCAACCTGCCTACCTCTGATTTAGTCATTGATTCCACCAATTAAAAGAAAAACCAGCTTTGTCATATGCATGCGTTCAGAGAGCTGTTTACTTAGGAACATGAATATTGGCTTACTAAATCCATAAAGAGAAATCCAATTAGCAGATGTAGAATTAGGCCTGAAACTATATGGATTTCTATTTACCATTTACACAGTAATCAAAGAAAGGCTTTTAGAATACAAACACATGCGTGGGTACAAACAATGTCTCATTTTCTATTAGAGAATTCTGATGCATTCAATGATTTTTTTGCACAATAATAGTAATACTGCAGTTACAAATTATTTATGATGTGGAATACCTTAATTCATGGCATTCTCCGAATATGAACTCTGCTTTTAGACAATGTGATAATTACAAAGGGAGGTTAACCAGAAGTTCAAAGACTTTGTGGCCTTCACCTTCCTGATTGGTAAAATGAAAGGGAATGACTGGATACTTTTGCAGGTCTCCTTTGTCATAGGAGCCTATGACTAACTAGACTAACATTTTAAATGTATATTTTTTTGGGGGGGGGGCTTATCCTTTGTTAAATACAACACATCTTGGCTATATCTTTAAGGAAATATACCAATTATCAGTGTCCAATATTAATAACAGAATAAATTATTTTTTTCAAATATATTTTTATTGGTTTTTCGAGTGAGAGGAAGGAGAGGGAGATAAAAAGAGAAACATCTTTGTGAGAGTGAAACATCAATCAGCTGCCTCCTGCACGTCCCCTACCAGGGATTGAGCCCATAACCTGGCATGTGTCCTGACCACGAATGGAACAGGCAACCTTTTTGGTGTGTGGGACGATGCCCAACTAACTGAGCCACAATGTCCAGGGCAAGAAATTATTTTGATGCATCTTTGAAGGGAACAGCTAATAATTTTCCTTTCAGGACAAATTTCATGGAATTTTTGGACACTTGGATAGACAGGTACGGGTAAGAGTATGACAATGGGAAATGAGTGGGTTTCAGAAGATGCTGTGTTACAAAAATCAGAAAATTCTTCAGACAAATCCAAGGAAGAATCACAAAAGCAGATGAATATTAAAGGTTGGATGACTATGAATGTATTTGGGATTACTTTGAGAAAACTAATTTTTTGTCTCTATGGAGAGATGGGAAAACTAATTTTTTGTTTCTATGGAGAGATGCGAAACAGCATGCAAGAAAGCCCACCATGTCAATGTGAACATTTATGAAATGGGCAGAAAATCACATCCCTGTACCGAACCAACATCCCTCAGGCTACTTTGCCTGACACCATGTGAAAGGTGAGTGTGACCTACACTGGGAAAGTTGAGGATAGACAGGTCACAGCTAGAGTGTAATGGGTCTTACTACCATCCGAGTTCCTCTGAGCCCTGCTGAGTTTGGAAGGAAACTAGAGAAAAAAATACCAGCAAAAAGATCTCCCTATGGTGCAGCAGGCAGGTTGCTGATGCTATTGTCTTTGAAAAAGATAATAAATGTGTTCTTATACCAAGTTTTAAAACATTATTTACATTTAGTAAAAACTAGAGGCCTGGTGCACAAATTCGTGCACGGGTGGGGTCCCTTGGCCTGGCTGGCAATGGAAGCCTATCAGGGGGACCCAGCCGGCCGGGGGGAGGGGCTGTGGGAAGTTGGCTGTGGGAGCACACTGACCACCAGGGGGCAGCTCCTGCGTTGACCGTCTGCCCCCTGGTGGTCAGTGTGCATCATAGCGATTGGTCAACCAGTCGTTCCGGTTGTTCTCAGTCCTAACAGTCGCTTAGGCTTTTATATATATAGATGTGTAGCCCATCAGCAATGCTACTTCATTATGCTGGACTATTTATTAGAATGAAATATTTTTTAAAAGACAAAAATCTTGGTGATATGACAGGCTAATACTTTGAACACAAGAGTTCTCTGATGAAAATATTATAATAGATATTTCTAGTGGAAATTAAATCTTAAATTCCACATAATAAGATCAATAAAATATTATATTACTAATGTTGGTTGTTTTTTGTTTTTAAACCTCAGAGGGTTAGGTGAACATTAAGAGCTAGTGAATCTGAAAATGTTTTGGAAGAATATAAAGGACAAAACACATGTAATAAACAATTACAAGTATTTCTATTTTTATTACTCAGAGAGTTCTGGCATGAAAGATGATTAATAATAGGAGTAAATTTTCAGTATGTCATGCTCTTATATAATTTGGCCATATAATCCATAAACCATAGTATGTAATATTCTTTACTATTTTTATGGAATTTAGGGTTTATTGCTGTGTTTTCCAAATGTGAGTCATGACTCCTTAGAGGATTATATATCAATTTAGTGTATTAAAAAACCAGCATTAAAATATGAAATTAAATAAATAGAAGATGTCAAGGTATATAATACACAGTGTTATTATATACATATATGTGTACTAACAGCTACACACACACACACACACACACACACACATCTGTGTACATTTGTATGTGTGAAGAGAAGGGTATTATTTAGTAGGTCATGATATAAACAAATTTCATTTTATCGTAGATCACTGTGAAAATGATCTGAAAACAACTGGGAAGCAAAATAACATTGTGGTGGAGAGCAGGATTCAGGTCCTAACTCTACCACTTGATGAGGTGTGTGACCTTGAGCACATTGCTTAACTTCTTCTTACCTTAGTTTATTCCACTGAAAAATGTCTATGACACTAGGGACTATCATATATAATAAGGTCATATAGGAAGAAGCACCTATAAAATTCTATCATCATGCCTCGAATATAATCGGTGTTCAAAAGAGAGTAATTCCCCCATCTCATCTTTTCCCATAGTATTAGTAAATTTTATTGTGCTACACAAACATTAGGCATTATCCCTCTTAGACAAAGAGTGAAAGAAAACAATTAGGAGTGTGGGAGGACTAATGATTGAAGGTGATATGTCACAAAGAGAAACCCAGGGACTACCATGCTGTGCTTGAAAAAGAACAAAACAGATCTTGTCCTTAGGTTGGGCCCTGGGAATCTATCGTTTTAAACATGTTTTTATTGATTTAAGAGAGAGAGAAAGGGAGAGGGAGAGAGAAAGAGAAATATCAATGTGAGAAACATTGATTGGCTGATCAGCTGCCTTCCCCAACCAGGCATCAAGCCTGAAACCTGGCCAAGTGGAGTTTAACTGGGGACCCTTCAGTGCATGGGCAACACCCATCCAACTAAGCCGCACTGGCCACGGCAGACTCTGCGATTTTAACTGTTCCCACAGATGTGTTTTATGCACAGCACTAATATCTGAGAACCACAGATTGGCTGACTGCTTATTTATGGAACACCCACCACATGCATGGCACTGTGCTGGATCCTGCAGGCTGTGGGAGGGAGGAGCTTGGGAGCCTGTGGGAGCCAAGCTGACCTGCTTCTGCACTTGGCTCTTACCACCTGGTTTACTGTACAATGAGTCCCTCTTGGCATGTCCACAGTGTCAGGATGACTCCCTTTTGCAGCGGATGATGGCTTACATTGCCTAGCACAGGACTTGGAATTTTATTTGTATCTAGAGGCCATAACCGAGAGAATGTTAGGAACAATATTTTTTCCCCCCAGAAACATGGCACCCACATGGTTTGTCTATTACTTTTCTAAATTTTAATAGAGACATGGGTATAAAACCTACCCCTTAACTTTTTCTTCTTGTTGCTCAGCTCTAGCTGTATGTTGCCATGCAGGAATGCAGGCTTAGTGGATCACAGGCAGCATATATGATTGCTAACAAAAGTTAGTAATGTATCTTATTAAAATTCTAAAATTGTTGTCAACTGCTTAAAGTTTATCAAAATACCTATATGAGCCAACATTTTAAAAAAATATATTTTATTGATTTTTTACAGAGAGGAAGGGAGAGGGATAGAGAGCTAGAAACATCGATCAGCTGCCTCCTGCACACCCCCTATTGGGGATGTGCCCGCAACCAAGGTACATGCCCTTGACTGGAATCAAACCTGGGACCCTTCAGTCCGCAGGCTGACGCTCTATCCACTGAGCCAAACCAGTTAGGGCTATGAGCCAACATTTTAAGAGGCAAAACGTTGGTGTGTTATACTGGGCCTGTGGGCTGCCATTTTGAGGTATTGGTCTAGCAAGTTCAGTGCTGAGGGTGTCACAGTGATGCTAATAGCTCTTGTGGCCTCTCTCCCACTTCAGAGATAATCCTCTAGACTTGTCCTCACAGCTCCCCTCCTTCTCACTTTCAGACACTTAATCAAGAAAGCCGACCAAGAGATCCCAGTGGCAAAGCCGTTTCTGTGAGTAGGATAGCACACGTACCATATCCTGAATTAGTCTTTTATAATTATTAGTTTATATTCCTTCACCTACTTTCAGAAAGAATTGAAGGCAATACATGTCAGAAGATTAAGCAAGATTTCTTTTTAAAAAAATGCAAACTATTAGCACCTCAGTCAGGAGAATCAAAAATTTCTTGATGGCTGAAAAGACACTTTGTTATCATTCTTGTAATTCCTGATGACCATATGGAATTGCTACAGTTGCCATGTCTGAAAACCGGAAGCTCTTTCATGTACAGAAGTAACCTGTCAAAGGCGATTATGATCTGTGCTCCATTCTTGCTTTTAGAGTAGGAATGGCTGCCTTCCCTTTCGGCTAGTGTGCCCATAAGTAACCAATCACGATATTCCTCTCTGTGTCTGGAATCAGCCTCAGGGTTCTCCCCTGCGCAGGCCTCTGGGAGGCCACAGCTAGCATTCAAGATGTGGTGCATCCACAGTCTACAGTTCCCTGTCCAGAGCCTCCTGACGTGGGTATGTCTGCACGGCTGTGGCTGTTTTTCTACCACATATTACATCGCTGCTAAATTTCACTTCAAAAAGTGAACTAATCCCAGTCAATTGCTTAATTTTTACATTCTACAGTGTTTTGAGGTCAAATATATCTTGGTGCTTAGTGCATTATACATCCTGAATAAATGCCAAACTCAATTCAATTTCCAAAGTAATCTCCCATCCCCTTTACTGAAGGTCTGATGAAAACAAATTCTCTTATGGTGCGATACAACCAGGACCCTAAGAAGTTAACTCGCTTGTTCTAGATCACAAGCTTTTTGGAAGCGGCCGACCCCGTGATATGGGTCTGCTGAAGGAAGAGTGTTGCTTAGTGGCTTTATTTCTCATAGAAATGACCACTTTTGTGCTTTAAAGCAACTAATATTTATTATCTCACAGTTTGGAGGCAGGCGATCTGAAGTCAGTTTCACTAGGCCATAATCAATGAGTCAGCAAGACTGTGCTCACTCCAGATTCTCAGAGAGAATCCATCCATAGCTTGCCTCTTCCAGATTCTGGTGGCTGCCAGCCTTCCTTGGATTATGGCTGCATCCCTCCAGTCTCTGCCTCTGTGGTCACATGGCCTCCTCTTCTGTCTGTGTCAGGTGGCCCTCTGCCTTTCTCTTATAAGGACACTTGTAATGGCATTTAAGGCCCACCTGGATAACCCACGATAACCTCCCCATCTCAAGATCATTAATTTAAGCACATCTGCAAAGACCCCTTTTCCATGGCAAGTAAGATTTACAGGATCAGGGTTTACCTAGTAGGACCATTATCCAGCCTACCACAGGGGTTAAGAGTGTGGAGCCTGGGTCCACGTGCCTGACTTTAATCCCGGTTCTGTACTTAATAAGGTTCATGTGCTTTGGTTTTCTCATCCTAAAATGAAGGCAATCCCAGTACATATAGGGTTATTGCGAAGGTTAAATAAGGTGATACACGTAAACACACTTAAGTCAGTGCTGTCACATAAAAACCCTCTATAAATGTCCTCATTCAGATAACCACTCCATCATTGTAGCTGTCAAACTTTCAGAGTTCATGGTTGTATTGATACTTAAATAAATTAATTACTTTATTTACTTATTTATTTCTACCAAGAGGCCACATTCCTTGTGTCACAATTAAGCCTTTTACCTCCCAAATTTGGCTGGTCTTGACAAAACGACCCCAGATTTCGGGAAATTCTGTACTTAGAGAGATTCATGTGGAGTTATCTGCTGCTGGCCATCTATACTCTGTGACTCGGGCCTGACCTTGCATTAAGCAAGTACAGCTGCTTTACAATGATTCTCATTTTCCTACTTTCAAATTCTTTTTCAATTAATTCTTCTTCATGCTTAATGAATAGAGGTGCTAAATACATTTTTAACTTTTAAAAAAATTGCTTTAATGTACTTTCAAAGTACTCCTCTAGTGAATAAAATAATTCTATGGTCACATATAGTAATAATACTTGTGTCATTAAAGGGGAAAATGTGCCTTTCTTTCAATAATGGTAAAAGGGGCTAATTATGTTGTCAGAGTAGAGTACAACTTATGCTTAAATCACCAGATCTGGCTGCTAACAGGACATAACTGCTGTGAACAGACCAGTACAGCACATATTGTGAGAACCAGATTAGTCTTCTGCGCTTTGGGCACTTATTAAAAGTGAAAAATGCCCTAGTGTAGGCCATTATAACCTTAAAAAGTTTGTCCTAGTCTCGTTTTTCAGGAATTGTGTATCTTACCTTTGCTGGATTTCTTTTTAAATCATGAAATTATTTATTTATTTATTTATTTTAAAAATATATTTCTATTGATTTCAGAGAGGAAGGGAGAGGGAGAGAGAGATAGGAACATCAATGATGAGAGAGAATAATCTATCAGCTGCCTCCTGCACGCCCAACATTGGAAATCGAGCCCCAAACCCAGGCATGTGCCCTGATTGGGAACTGAACTGTAACCTCCTGGTTCATAGGTCTACACTCAACCACTGAGCCACACCAGCTGGGTCAATCATGAAAATGTTTATATTCAGAAAGTCTGTATTTTTTAAGTGTAAGGAATACAGTATGTAAAAAACAGATGGAATTTTTTTCACTTGCTTTTTCTTCTAGAATATTGGGAAATATAAAACAAAGCAGACAAAAGCCAACCAACCAACCAACAAAAATAAACTACATGAAGTTTCCTCTATGGTTAGATAGAAAAGTCAAGACTTGTCACGTTTCTGAAAATCTGCACAATGAACTGGACTGCAAAGAGAAAAGTTTGCTTAAAACTCAGATTTACCATTTCCTAAACAAGTGACTTAGGCAAGTTACCTGCTTCCATGCCTGTTTTATTATTTGCAGAATAAAGATTATACCCGGATCTCTCTCATAGGATTGTTGGGGGCATCGAGACTGTTAACAGGCACACAGTGGTTCTCAACCTTCCTAATGCCGCGACCCTTTAATACAGTTCCTCATGTTGTGGTGACCTCCAATTTCATTGTTACAAATTGAACATAATTAAAGCATAGTGATTAATCACAAAAACAATTTGTAATTATATATGTGTCTTCTGATGGTCTTAGGCGACCCCTGTAAAAGGGTCGTTTGACCCCCAAAGGGGTCGCGACCCACAGGTTGAGAACCGCTGCACAAGGGGCTTTACAACAGAATTGGGTACACAGTAAGGACACCATAAATGTTGGCTACTTGGAAAGATAATTTTTAAAAGTTTAATGAAGAGGAAACACTTTGATTGGTTTCTGCTATTTTGTAACCTCATCTTACCTTTGAAAAGGCTGTTTTTGATGACTCTTAGGAATTTATCACCAAAACTTACCATAATTCACACCTAGGGACAGAGGTTAGAGTGACCCTTAAGCAAATAAGCTGAAGATTATCGTGGTGAAGGGTTAAGTTGTGCTGAGGCATGGCTACTTCTTACTGCACTGAGGTCATTTCAACAGAGAAATCTCCTGTGAACACAGTCCCTGCAGAAGGGAAGGACCATTTCAGCCATTCTTCTTTATTTCTTGGCTTTGGGGCATTTATAGGACATATTTGTATTCACAGAGTTCTGCTAAAATTTTTTTCAAATAAGTATTTTAGAGCTAGAACGCCAAATGACATCCATTACAGAGAAGAGGAAGAGAAAAAACACATGGGAAGCCATTCTTTTATAATTCACACTGCATCTTTCATTTCAGAAAAAAATGATTATATGTCATCACAACATTTTTTAAGGCATGTCTTAAGGATAAATAATAAGAAACATGCCAACTTTATGGATGAGTACCTGACATATCAAAAAGTTAGGACTCTTTTTTTCAGAGTACAAAAAAAGAATGCAATGATTGCAGGCAAGCTTTTTTTTTTTTTTTTGCAAATAAGCATTTTAGCCAAAAACTTCCCTTTTCACCTAGCATAAAACATTGCTTTAATGTCACATTTTAGTCTGGTGGGTTACCAGCTCTTCCTATAACAAATAAATAAATGATTTTCCCCAAAATATAACTTATGAGACAGTTTTCAATCAATTGGATGTCTAGCTCTCAAAATAAATATGGCCTATAAATGTCTATAGATTTGTGGGCTTCCACAAATCTTGGGACCTTCTATCCATATATAAAAGCAAATATGTTTGGAAAAATATAGACTCATACTATTATAGCATTTAATCTTGAAATAGAAACAACATGATTAAATACTGCTTAATACAATAGCTGAGATTTATATAACACAAGAAGAAATTAATTGTTAAAACTTTCTCTTATCTAAAAAGTCTAAATTCTACAATTAATCTCCTCTATTTCAAGATCTGGCCTCTGTAGTTTATAATGGGCTTATTAGGGGCTTAAATGGTTATACAAAGAATCAAACAACACTTTAATAAATAGGTGATTTATTCCAATGTGTTGGCAAGCCTGCTAAGCTCTATCAAGATAGTTGGCATTAAACATCTAGATACTTTCATAGTATAATATAAATCTTTCAGAATACCTAGTTAAAGAAATACATTATTTGGCTAAATTCCATAATTAATTAATTTTGTTTTTTGCTAGGTAGAGTAGATAGGAAATGGAAAAAATGACATAAAAGGCCATGAATAATGAGTTCTGTATAAAAAAAATCAACACAATAATTCACAAGATTATGTATATATTTAATTGGAGATACTATTACCACTACTATAGAACTATCAACTCATTCATTCCTTTAAGATATTTATTAAATTCCCACAGTGTGCCCAGCATCGTTGTGGGCATTTTGAATTAATCAGTGAAAAAAACAAACATAAATCTTTGTCCATAGGGATCTTACTCTCTAAGGGGTGGGAATGATAGACCAAAAAGCATAAACATAATAACTAAGTAAATATGTAAGAGTTTAGAAGTTAATAAGTACTATGGAGAAAATGAATAAGCACAGAAGTGTAATGAGGGTTTGAAGTGTGTGTGTGTGGCGGGGAGGGGTGGGGAGCACAGAGACAATCACTTCAGGCTATCTGATGTCCTTAATTCCTTGGGTAATTAATGCATTAAATTCCTTGGGCAATAAGAAGAACAAATGATTAGCATTCAATACCATCATCACTTTGCCCTATCATATGTTTTCAATTTAATTTCAGTTTTATATGTCTTCATTTACTTAGCACCATCTACATGCAAGGAACTATGTTTAGGTATTGGGGATGTTAACCTTTAACACAGCAAAATAGCTTTTTTGAGAACACTTGCAATTCAGGACATTCAGTCTAATGGCCAATTCAGAGAAACAAAGGAGAGGTATGCTCTTTTACAGACTTGGGAGGGTCTATTGTAGATAAAGAGTCCATTGGAGGAAATGGAAAGTTTGAAGGATAGTGACTTTTCATTGGCTGAGTTATATCATTCTCCCATTGGCTGAACTGTTATGGGCAAAGAGGAATTTTCTTCCTCCTGCTGAGATGGGAAAGTAGTATCACTTCTTATCCAACATTCAAGGCAGGTTGCCCGGCTTCTTGTCCCAGCATCAAGAAGGGTTCAGGAATCTGGAGAAGGCTGTGTGTAGATTTTAAATAAGAGTCCAGAGACGAAGTATAATTTTGAAAGGCATTTGGGGGTTAGAGGAGCTTAGCAAAAGGAGCTAAGATCCAAGATCTAAATTCTCAGGTCTCCTCCTCTCAGGACCCCATGCTTTTTATTAACACAATTTGTCCTGAGGCAAGGCAGAGATATACACTTCAAAGGGTCAGGGTTTCCTACAGAATCCATTGTCAGAATGGGGGAATTAGCCTACGGCTGTTCAGGTGTTTGGCCAGTAGGAGGCAATAACATGTAGATTAAGATGCCTTTTAGCTGTCTGGCAGCCAAGCTATAATCCCTTTTCAGGTTTGGGGAAATGCCTTCAGCCATTCCCAGATGCAGCCCTGCTGTCATGCTGGAATTGGTCTCAGGCAGCAAGTCACTTCCTGTTGGGGTCAGTTGGGTGCCCACACCTGAGAGTTTTCTCTTCCTGCCTCCTGAATGCATTTTAAATGAGGTTTCTGTTTCTTAATTTTCACAGGGATATAATGAAGAAAATAAAGTGCCTGTCCTTGTGAAGCTTATATTATAGTTATTCACACAGTCAACATAAAAAGGAAAAAAAATAATGATTAAGAGAAATTTTCTCAAGGAAAAAAAAAAGCAGGCTTGGGGTTAGGAGAATGATAGAGCTGAGGTCAGTAGGTTTTAGGTAAATTGGTCAAGGTCTACACCTCTGTAGAGGTGATCCCAACCCCCTCCCCTCAGAGATCTGTCATCTATTCCAAGCTCCATGCCTCAGGCAAGATTTTTAATCTCTGTTGGTTCTCAATTTACTCATCTGTAGCATGATGATAATAAGATCTATCACATAGAGTTGTCCCAAGGATGGAATGAGATAATCCATGTAAATGCTGGTCAAAGGTAACAAACTTTCAATTATATGATGAGTAAATTCTGGCAATGTAATATACAGCATGGTGACTATAGTTAATAATACCATATTGTATACTTGAAATGTTCTAAGACAGTAGATCTTAAGTATTCTCACCATAAAAGAAAAAGGTGCCTAACTGAGGTGAAAAAAATAAAGTTAATTGGAACAGCACCTCCATAATGATCATTATTCTAGAACCCATCTGCCCAGTACCAAGCGCACGTGCCTCTTGAGCAATTGACCTGTGGCTACGTTTAATTGAGAAGTACTGTTGGCGTAAGCACACCAGATCTCAAGGATTGGTATGGGAAAAATGTGTTTATTACTTGTTTATATCAGTTAAATAACTAAATAATATATTTTCAAAATTAATTTTGCCTCATTATTATTTTTTATTTTAATTTTAACTTTTTTGGTTAATCCTCACCTGAGGATATTTTTCCACTAGTCTTGAGAGGGGAAGGGAGGGGGAGAGGCAGAGAGAGAAACATTGATGTGAGAGAGACACATCAACCTGCATGTGCCCTGACCAGGGCCAGGAATCAAGCCTGTAACCATGATATCCAACCAGGGACCCTGCAGTCTGCAGGCTGATGCTCTATCCACTGAGAAAAACTGGCTAGGGCTAATTATTATTACTTTTTAAATCTTTATTGTTGAAAGTATTACGTATGTCTCCATACCTTACTTTTCTCTGCTCATGCAGGAGTCTCCTCTCATTCAGTCTCTTCCAGCCACTGTGGCCAATGTGGTTTTCTTGGCACTGGCTTGCCTTCTGCCTCAGGATATCCATCCATACTTTTCCAACTTGCTGTTCCCTCTGCCAGACTCCCTCCCTCTCCTCTTTCGGGTTCCTTCAATTGCCATCTTCTTCCTGAAGCCTGCCTTGAACACCACCCCGCAGCACTGCTTGGTACCATTTCTTGCTTTGTTCATAGAACTTACCACTGGTTTGTACCTGATTATTATTGATTAGATTTTTCCCTTCCTCACCAGAACACAAGCTCCATGAGGGCAGGGATCATCACTTTTTTTTTTTTTGGGGGGGGGGGGGGTTTCATACCATATCAAATACCTACAATTGGTCCAAGAACAGACAACATGTTTGCTAAATATTTGTTAAATAATTGACTTTTTACAAATAACGAAGGGAAGTAAGAGAAGGGTGATATCCTTCAGTATGATCAATTGCTGGAAAGCATAGAAATCAATGTATTTCTAATGTAGCATGCTCAATACGAAGAAATTCTTTGTGGTCAGAGTTGAAAACATAGGCTGGATATATAAACCATGAAATATGGTGTTATGGGCTGCGTTGTATCTTCTAAAATTTGTGTGTTGAAGTCCTAATCCCCAGTACCTCAGATTATGACTTTATTTGGAGAAAGGCCTTACAAGAGGTAATTAAGTTAAAATGAGGCCTTAGGGTGGCCCTAATTCAAAATGACTAATAGTTTTTTTACTGTTTTTATTTTTGATTTTTAGAGAGAGAGGAAGGATAGAAACATCGATGAGAGAGGAAATGTCATTGATTAGCTGCCTCCTGCACGCTCCCACTGGGGATGGAGCCAGAAACCCAGGCATGTGGCCTTGCCAGGAATCAAAGTGTGACCTCTTGGTTTTTGGGTTGATGCTTGACCACTGAGCAATACCGGCCAGGTGAAATGACTAATAATCATATTAAGAAGAGAAAGCTGGACCTGGACTTTTACAGAGGAAAGAGGACTATCTACAAGCCTAGGACAGAGGCTTCACAAGAAATCATTACTGTTGGCATCTTGAGCTCAGACTTCTAGCTTCCAGAACAGTGAGAAAAGACTTGTCTGTTGTTTAATCCACACACTCTGTGGTGCAGCGGTTCTCAACCTGTGGGTCGCGACCCCTTTGGGGGTCGAACGACCCTTTCACAGGGGTCGCCTAAGACCATCCATCGGAAAACACATATATAATTACATGTTGTTTTTGTGATTAATCATTATGTTTTAATTATGTTCAATTTGTAACAATGAAAATACATCCTGCACATCAGATATTTACATTATGATTCATAACAGTAGCAAAATTACAGTTATGAAGTATCAACGAAAATAATTTTATGGTTGGGGGTCACCACAACATGAGGAACTGTATTAAAGGGTCACGGCATTAGGAAGGTTGAGAACCACTGCTGTGGTGTTTTGTTTTGGCAGCCCTAAAACACTAACACAATGATATATGCCATTGTAAGGAATTTTGACTCTTCACATGAGCCCCTGTAAATTTTAAGCAGGGAGAGATGCGATGAGGCCTGAGTTTTAGGAAGATTGAATGTGTGGTAATACGGAAGAAGGTTGGAGGAGGGCAAAGGCTTGAGGCCCAAACACTAACTGGGACGTATTTACAATGGTTGTGGTCTACCTCATGGTGAAAGGAAGGAAGAGGCAAGTATGGAATTGGGGAAGCACCCGAGCCAGGACTGTTGGAAACTTAGTGACACCGTAGATATAAGTGATATTGACATCTGCCACAAAAAGGGATTTAGAAAAATGCAGACCCGCAAAGGGGTTCGGAGAATAAAACTTGCATGGACTGTAAGTTCTGGTTTCATACTTGAGAAAATTTCTCAAAATGGAACCTTAAAACAGATTATAGCAGCATTCATGCTGCTCAGGATGTGAACAGTATTCATTGAAAAAAGGAGTCTGCAGAAAGAGCTGCAGGCTATATCTCCTTTTGGGGATAATAATACCATACCAGTACATCAACTTAGCATATTAAACATCAGCATATTAAAGAATCTGGGAAGTTCTGCAATGAAGAAACTTCTATAACTTTGGCCAAAAAGAAGGGGGTATTTTCAACATTGATTTGATTATACAACGCTTTTTGTGAGGCACTGCTGAACCTCTCCCTGAACATGAGTACTCTAGAAATTAACACAGCGTGGAGAATAGTGGTAATTTTGATGCAGTAGAATGTTTCCAAAATAAACAGAGAAGCTTTGTCTGGGTAATCTTTGTTCCCAATAGCAAATCTAGTCAGCATTGTCTTAAATTGGCAGCATAAACTCATTAAAGGAATATAGTTGGTTTTCCCATAACCTAATTATTACCAGATTTTCAAAATATCAGAATCTTTTTGATGTAGCACTATTTTTTTTCATGTTCCAAAAGGAAAACTATTCAGTGCCTTGAAACAAACAAACAAACAAAAAATAGTAATATTCTGCTGACTTAAGGGAAAAGTGCTCAAATGCAGAAATCTGAGAGCCATTTTTGATCAGGTTTTTTTGATGCTAGAGCAGCCACACTCTAAATTTTCCCATATCCCACCGGCCCCCCACACCCACAGGGTCTGTGCACAATGACTCACATGCGATGCGCACGTAGGCCTTCCGGCTCTTGGTGGTGCCCGCTGAGCTCCAGGCCACACACTGGCACCAGTAATCATCAGGCCCAAAGAGTTCTTCCACTTGTTGGCGCGAAATCTCAATGCTCACTTCCCGGACAATGAGACCTAATCAGAGAAAGGAAGAATTAAGTCTGGAGAAGATTTGTACTAAAGAAATACAAAACATCATACCATACTTTTTTTCCACTCGGTGATCCTTCTTGATGCTATAGATCAACATCCCAGATATTGCCTCTCATCTCCTCTGATTTTCCTCTGGCTCCAGTAACCTGACTCACAACTTTTTCATTCTCTTATTTGCTTTTTCAAATCTTCTGGATTCATCAGAAGATGAAAGTGAAGATCTATTATTCCACAAAATTACACTTTTCCTCATATGGCCTAATAGTCATCCTCTACCAAGTTATCTCCTCCTGTATATTTAAATGTGAACTTGAATTTCACAGCTTCTAAGGATTCTACCTCAATTACATAGGCTGTGGGTGAGAGACCCACATGCTGTACAGAGAATTACAGATCTAAATCTTCTTAAGAAGATTTAGTTCACATGAAATGAGAGAGAACCACCTAAAACTATAATCATAAGTGCATAAGTTAGAAATATGTATGCCTACATATCAGGTCTTATCATATCAGCAAGTAATTTATAAATATGTGGTGATTATTTAACAATTAAATTATGTTAGCAGATGTGTTTCAGTTATTAGGCACACGTTTTCTGGAAAGATATAGTAGCCCCAGGTAACAAACCTCTACTATTCTATCCAAAGAATGTATGACTTTAAGGTTTTCAGGCAAAATATTTTAATAGCACAAATGTTTCTCTATAATTGTGATGTAACCAAAATCCTGTTAAAGATAAAGTGGTCTCCAGCTAAAATGCTCAAATACTTAGAATTTGTTTCACAGAATTACGTAATCCTAAATAACATAAATTTAACTGAGAATCTGGGATTATCATTTGAGGGGTGTTTATCTTGAGGATTCAAAGCCTATTTCAGAGATTCATTCTGCAGTTTGCATCTTTGCACTGAGCAACAACAGAGATCTACAAGATATATGTGCGTGACTGTCAGTTCTCCTAGAGACTGAACTTGCACTTTCCAGATGGAGTGTCTATTGAGAGAACTAACAGGGCACCCTTGGGGAGTAGAAGAATTCTCTCTGTGTCAAGTATGAGCACAGGAAGAAAGTTTAAACATATTACTTTCTACCATCGACTCATTCATTCATTAATTCATTGAACAAATATTTATTATGTATCCATTATATAAAAGACACTGCACTAGGCTGTTGGGAAATGATGAGGAAGATGGTGATTTTCCTCAATGAACTGATATTATAGTGAGGAAGGAACATATTAACTACAGATTGTACAATTTATTATTTAATCATAATTGTGTTCAGTGCTGCAAAGGAGATATATAGGGACACAGAATGAATAACAAGGGGAATAAAAGACCCAACATGAATTAAGTTTGTTAAATTAAATGGGGAGAGTGGCAGGGCATATGGAAAGAAGCAGGAAAGAGAATGGGAAGATTGAGGTTCCAGGAGAAGACAAGCCCCAGACACAGAAAATAATGGCATGGATGCAACTAGAGATGAGAAGGGGACCAGTTTTTATAGTCTTGTAGACTAGTGATTCTCAATGCGGACCCCAGTACAGCTGTGCTAACATCACCTGGAATTTGTTGGAAATGTGAATTCTTGGGCCCCACTTCAGACTCAGAATCAATAACCTTGAGAATCAGGCCCAGCAATCTGTGTTTTAACAAAATCTCTAAGAACTCTGATGCACGCTATAGTTTGAGAACCACTGTCGCATAGCATGGTTAGGATTTTTAATTTCTTCCTGAGATCTATGGACATTATTAAATTGTTTTAAGCAAGTAGATGATATAATCAGATGATAATTTTTAAAAAATACGTATGTGATGTATGTGATAAGTGGTATATATAGTTTAACTGGTTCTTTGGAGTTTAATTAGTTCCTCAAAGTTATGATTTCTTAAAATGTTTGATTATGACTTTTTGGTACAGGTGACATGAAAAGGGTGTCATCTAGAGATTTAAAAAAAAGTATCCCAGAACTTACCCTAAAAACCAAGGATAACAGCACTCAGGGAAACTAACAATTACCCAATAAAAGTAGTTGCTGACCCAGTGGGGAATAAACAATATTTCCAACAAAAGCTGATGGGACTTTGAGTCACAGAAATGGCTAAGCCCTTAGGTTCATTCACAAGTCTCTGAACTGGGATGAAGCCCAGGAAAGTGGATTTTACAACCTTCAGTCAGGGAAAGACCCTGAGGGGCAAGTCTATATTGTCAAGACTTACTGAGTATACTTAACATTATTTTGAAAGTTAGTAATTTTCTTATCCTATCTAATAAAAGACAAACATGGTAATTAACCATACCTCTGCTATGCTTCCCATTGGCTAATCAGCAGGATATGCAAATTAACACATTGTATGCTGGAAACGTATTTATACGTTTTACGTATTTATACGTTCTACCAGTGTAGTAGAGCTCGGGATAAAAACTACCCACAAACAATGTGTTAACTGTCAACAAAGATGGTGGCCGGCAGCCACGCAGCTGAAGTGAACATGAGGCTTGCTTGCTCCAGTGATGGAGGAAGCCAAGGTTCCCGCCTGCCGCGGCCCAGCTCTGAGCTCCAGAAGCAACAATATTTCAATTATACATGCTAAACAAACCCCAGATACCTGCTTTCAGCCAGCCACGGCCTCAGAGCTGGAGCCGGCTCTCAGCTCCAGTGACAGCTATAGAAGGTAAATAAATCCCAGAATAAAAAAGAAAAAAGAAAAAAAAGAGGCTGGGAGCTTCAGTCGCCCGCCAGCCTGAAAACGGCCCTCAGCCCCTCACCCAGACTGGTCAGGCACCCCAGTGGGGACCCCCACTTTGAGGCGGGTGTGACCAGCTGCAAACAGCCAGCAGCCCATCATCCAGGCTGGCCAGGCACCCCAGTGGGGAACCCCACCCTGAAGCGGGTATGACAAGCTGCAAACAGCCATCAGCCTGTCATCCAGGCTGGCCAGGCACCCCAGTGGGACCCCCACCCTGATCCGGGACACCCTTCAGGGCAAACCAGCCGGCTCCCACCCATGCACCAGGCCTCTATCCTATATAGTAAAAGGGTAATATGCAAACTGACCCTAACAGCACAAAGACTGGGAATGACTGGTCACTATGACACACACTGACCACCAGGGGGCCGACGCTCAATGCAGGAGCTGTCCTCTGGTGGTCAATGCGCTCTCACAGTGGGGAGCTCTGCTCAGTCACAAGCCAGGCTGATGGCTGCCAGTACAGCAGTGGTGGTGGGAGCCTCTCCTGCCTCCTCAGAAGCGCTAAGGATGTCTGACTGCAGCTTAGGTCTGCTCCCCGCTGGCAAATGGACATCCCCCGAGGGCTGCCGGGCTGCCAGAGGGATGTCTGATTGCCATCTTAGGCCCAATCCCCCAGGGAGCAGGCCTAAGCCAGCAAGTGGTCACCCCTGAGGGGTCCCAGACTGTGAGAGGGCACAGGCCGGGCTGAGGAACCCCCTACTCCTGAGTGCACAAATTTTTGTGCACCGGGCCTCTAGTGTTTATATAATGATCAGCTTAAATTTTTTTTTCAAGTAACTGGAATATTCCAATCCCTCACTCCTCTATGAAGAGATTAGTATATATTTTACCCTATGCCCAACTAACAAAATATCCTCTACAGGGAAAATTCCAATTTAGTAGCAAATACTACTTTCCTTCCTCTTTCCTGGTCCCTGCCTAAGCCCCTCATTTCCTATCTTATTGTTATTATTGTCATTTTCCCGACATCTAGAAATCCATGCAAAGATGGATCACCGCTTTTCCATCCCTCCCCCACCTTTTTAAAAATTCCACTTTCTGGTGTTGAATACTTTTGCCTGTTTTACTTGTTTATACCTTCTCTCTTGGTGCAGAAATTCACTTACTGGAAACAAAGCTCTTCCTGTAAAGTTGCTGCAGTAATTTACAGTCACCAAAGGGCTGATAAACTTGCTGTCTGTATTTCCTTAGACCTATTATGGCTCTTTCCAAAATGCAGAGCAGCCACAAATGGGCTCAGGATATAAAACCACATACAAATATTTTCTGCCCCAAGATGATAACTTTAGGTTTCATTCCCCTCACCCCTTTTACTTAAAGCAATTACAGGAAACCTAATTAAATGCTAGGGGAACGTCACAAGTCCACTGTAACCTTTTAGTTCAAGTACATTCTACTGACCACGGATCTGAAGCCTTTTAAGAAGCCACAGACCGACCCTCCTGTACAGGAATTATTCATAGTCTGAATGTTCTGAATTGTGTGTCCCAGGCTCCCTGTGGGTGCTGGAGTCAAGCACACACCGATTTTTGTCCTCAGCCTCACAGACACCCCATTCAGAAGGGAATGGATTGCAGTTGCGTACAGTTGTCCTACCACAGGCTCAAAGATTACTTCCAAATTTCGGTCAACAACACAAGAACAAGAAAGAACTGAACACAAAGTAATTAAACACAGCTTAGAATCCCTGAGAACCTGCTGCATTATTCAAACTCTGAGCTACTTGGTCGCATACCACCTTTTCATTACCACGGGTACATTCACTCCCTGTCCCATTTCGCTCATCAAACCAGAAGCTAGTGGTGTGGGTAAAAGCAGGTAATATCCTTTCTCATGGAAAGTAAAATGGCAAATCCGCTTGAAGTCTTGAGACAGAAAAAACAGGCTGCCTTGAAATTTGAAATGCCATCAGCATTACTTCCAAGGCGGGCTGCTTTGAAGAGCATTTGGGAACTTGAAATTGGTTTCAGGTTATTTAAAGGTGGGGAGGAAATGCTTCAATCTCCAGGACTTACTCAAACACAAATGTGCATTTCCCATCACATCTGATAACATCAAAGACTTCCCATCACTGTTCTTCCTTTAATAGTGGCGTCTCAAGGAGGCATGTTGTTTGAAGTTTGCAGTGATTTGCTTTTATAATAGGATTCATTGTGGTTTGGGAACCAGAGTGCAGGAAAGTAATTAGCATCATATACCAAGAAGTCTCATAATGAGTACAAATATGCACTTGTTAATAGGGAGTTTCAAATGATTTTAAAAATTCAGATGCAAGTGCAACTCTCTGGTTGGATTGTGGTGAGGTTATCCATGATTATGGCAATAAAATCTGCTAATTGACATCTATACCTTATCTTTAGCATAATTTTAATTTCATAAGTGTGGTCAGGCTCCACAAATAGTGCTGTTTTTTTAAGAGAATACTATATAGGGATCACAAGTACATGATGAATCCTGTAGTATAACTATTTAAAACACGATCCATATTCCTCCAGAAACGTAACCTATAATGCTTCCAACAGGTACGAAAAGTCCATGAATGTCAAAATTACATTTAATTCCAGTAATGTAAAGATGGATCAAATATCACCTACAGCCTTCAGCGGTCATTTATCTTATTTATTAGGTGATATTTATTTATTTGTTTGTTTATTTATTTATTTATAAATATTTTTATTGATTTCTGAGAGGGAAGGAGAGAAAGAGAGAGATAGAAACATCAATGATGAGCAAGAATCATTGATCGGCTGCCTCCTGCACGCCCTACACTGGGGATTGAGCCTGCAACCCCAGGTATGTGCCCTGACTGGGCATCAAACTGTGACCTCTTGGTTCATAGGTAGATGCTCAACCACTGAGCCACGCTGGCTGGGCTCTGAAGTGGTATTTAAAAAATCATGCATCATCCTAAAAGTTTTTTTTAAATGTGGCTATTAAATTTGTACCTTCTGATACCCCATGTATGTTTCACTAAAAAGCAGCCTAGCCCCACGTTAGACTTAGATGCCTGAGTTGTATTTCTCATCCCTCCTAGTTGCTTTGTCTTTCATCTGGCAAATTGAAGTTTTGAGATATCATGTTCTGCAGACTCCCTCCCACCCTCTTCGTATTGTGTGAAGAGCTACAGGGGTCACTGGGCAAAATCTCATTATGATACATTCACAGTTAGGGGTTGGTGGACAATGTACAAAACTGCAGGTAGGGATGTTCTGGAATATATTACATTTTATTGAATTAGTGTGGTCTCTTTTTCATGTTTTCTTCCAGAGCCTAATCCTATTAGTTTTCACTAATATGGTCTAAAATATGAAACATATCAGTTCTAGATGTCTTAATATAAATTAAACCACACAAAACACCATCATTACTTAAAAGGATGTCATGCCATAACAACTGACAATTATTTTCACAATTTGTAACTCACTAAAATAATCAAAATATGATGGCTTAAAAGGCAGGACTTTATAATCAAGACACTGTTTCATGTTACATGAAGTCATCTGCCAACCTTTAAACTACATCTGGAAAAGGAGACACTGTGGACACATAATTTACAAACTTTCCTCTGAAATGTTTTTCTCAAATTTTAATATAATATTTAATATGTAAATAGACCATCTAATTAACTGAAATTACTTTGTGTAATTGGGAATTAGAACTTATTGGTGTATTAGATTTATCATGAGTATAATTTTGTTTCAGTTACATTTACTATCTTTGTGATCCAGATCAATTTACTGCAAAGTTAAAGGATGACATGGCTGGGACTGAATGGTTCAAGGGATTTGTTTGGGAGTATTTCATACCTAGGGCATTGACTTGATTCCTTTTTATGTGGTAGTTTCTAGTCACTTGGTTCTGTCTGATATCCTGTGTCCAATGAGGGTCTGTGTATTTTTGTTGTTGTTGTTACATTTTTGTTTTGTCTAGAACTGAGAAGAAAATATTCATTGATTGTTCATCTGGAAGGAGGAGACTTCTAAAAAGCTATATAGCAACCATATATAAATTCAGTTTTTCCTCTTGAAACTTGAAATTTTAATTGCAAAATGATGTTAAAATGGTGACAAATGTTAAAATATAGTGACAATTAACACCATTTTCCCTTTCCTTTCCAGCCACCATCAAGCTTAGAGATGCAAATATGAAGGGTATTTGGAGTGTGAGTGTGAAAAATATTCTTTCTTACATATAGAGTTGTAATGAGTTGATAGAAATTAATCCTACCTGCTTTGGCCCATCATTTAATTCCTGTTCTTACCTTTGGTGATAAAACCCTGTTTCAAGAAGCCTTTCTGAAGATCAAAATGGGAACTAAATGCTTTTTTGTATTTACTCTGCATGTGTGTCAATGTTCTTTAAAATATAAAGGAGCAACTTTGTGAAAATATGAAGGTAATTTGTTTAATTTGGAAGGACAGAGCATATTACATTAAGATAGCAAATGCATTACTCTCCTTAATATTTTCCATTAAACACCTAACTTACTATCCTCTCTAATAATAGACAAACATGGTAATTGACCGTACCTTCACTATGCCTCCCATTGGCTAATCAGCGTGATATGCAAATTAACCGCCAACAAAGATGGTGGCTAATTTGCATACTGCAGGCAGGGCGGGACACCAGGAGCCACCATCCAGACCCCGTTGTGCGACCCCAGGAGCCAATGGAAAGCCAGGCCACAGGCAAGGAGACCGCCCGGGACCCAGGAGCTGCCTTGCCTGCCGCCGTGATTATGATCATGATCGAAAAGCCAGGCCGCAGGCAAGGTGGCACCCCGGGACCCAGGAGCCACCCTGCCTGCAGCCCGTGATGGTGATCGGAAAGCCGGGTCATAGGCAAGGCAGCACCCTGGGACCCAGGAGCCCCCTTGCCTGCGGTCCGCGTTCATGATCATGAACGGAAAGTCGGGCTGCAGGCAAGGTGGCCCCCTAGAACCCAGGAGCCCATCAGCGAAGTCTGCAGGAGAAGCAGAGATCAAGCTATGAGGGGGAGGGTGGGGGGCGGAAGGAGCTACAGGAGCAGCTCTGGCCGGAGACTGAAGACTCCCACCAGAGCGAGGATCAAAGACTAAAGGCTCCAGCCGCAGTGAAGGCTGTGTCCAGAGCGAAGATGGAAGGCAGTGGCCAGAGTGAAGGTCTGGGTCCCGGGTGCCAGAGGAAAACTGGTGCTGGCAGCCAGGGGAAAGAAGGCCTATGCACGAATCTTCGTGCAACGGGCCTCAGCCCAGCCTGCACCCTCTCCAATCTGGGACCCCTCAGGGGATGTCCGACTGCTGGTTTAGGCCTGCGGGATTGGGCCTAAACTGGCAGTTGAATATCCCTCTCACAATCTGGGACTGCTGGCTCCCAACTGTTTGCCTGCCTGGCTGCCTGATTATCCCTAATCACTTTTGCCTGCCAACCTGATCACCCCCTAACCAATCCCCTGCCAGCCTGATCAATGCCTAACTGCTCCCCTGCTGGCCCAATCGCCCCCAACTGCCCTCCCCTGCTGGCCCGGTCACCCCTAACTGCGCTCCCCTACTGGCCTTATCACCCACAACTGCCCTCCCCTGCAGGCATGGTCCCCCTAACTGCCCTCCCCTGCAGGCCATCTTGTGGCTGTGGGTGCTGCCATCTTTGAGGGTGTGACAGTCAATTAGCATATCCCTCCTTATTGGCTGTGGGTGCCACATCTTTGAGGGCGTGACAGTCAATTAGCATATTCCCTCCTTATTGGCTGTGGGCACCGCCATCTTTGTGATGGTGTGAGGGTCAATTAGCATATTCCCTCTTTATTAGCTAGATAGGATATATATACATATATATATGAATGTATACTTCAAACATTTTTTTAAAAGTATAGTGTTTAATAATTATCTAGATCTAACAACATGCATTTCTATGTATCCTAATTTCATGTAATTTATCCTATTTAATAATAGACAAACATGGTAATTAACCATACCTCCGCTACGCTTCCCATTGGCTAATCAGGGTGATATGCAAATTAACTGCCAACCAAGATGGCGGCCGGCAGCCACGCAGCTGAAGCGAACATGAGGCTTGGTTGCCCCAGCAATGGAGGAAGCCAAGGTTCCCCGCCTGCTGCACCCGGCTCTGAGCCTGAAAGCAACAGCTCCAAAATGCAACTATGTTTCAATTATAGAAGCGAAACAAACCCTAGAGACCTGCTTTCAGACAGCCGGCATTGGAGCTGGAGCTGCAACAAAGTTTCAATTACAGAGGTAAATAAATCCCAGAATCAAAAAAAAAAAAAAGGAAAAAGGAGAGACTGGGAGCTTCAGTTGCAGGCTTGGCCCACCTGAAAACAGCCCTCAGCCCCTCACCCATGACTGGCCAGGCATCCCAGTGGGACCACCACCCTGAAGGGGGTGCGGGCAGTCTGAAAACAGCCCTCAGCCCCTCATCCAGGCTGGCCAGGCACCCCAGTGGGGACCCCCACCCTAAAGGGGGTACGGGAAGCCTGAAAACAGCCATCAGCCCCTCACTTAGGCTGGCCAGGCACTCAAGCGGGACCCCCACCCTGATCCGGGACACCATTCAGGGCAAACCAGCTGGCCCCCACCCATGCACCAGGCCTCTATCCTATATAGTAAAAGGGTAATATGCAAACTGACCCTAACAGCAGAAAGACTGGGAATGACTGGTGACTATGACACACACTGAACACCAGGGGGCAGACGCTCAATGCTGGAGCTGCCCCCTGGTGGTCAGTGTGCTTCCACATGGAGGAGCTCTGCTCAGCCACAAGCCAGGCTGATGGCTGCCACATCAGTGGTGGTGGGAGCCTCTCCTGCCTCCTCAGCAGTGCTAAGGATGTCCGACTGCAGCTTAGGTCTGCTCCCCGCTGGCAAGTGGACATCCCCCGAGGACTGCCGGGCTGCCAGAAGAATGTCTGATTGCCAGCTTAGGCCCAATCCCCTGGGGAGCAGGCCTCAGCCAGCAGATGGTCATCCCCCGAGGGGTCCCAGACTGTGAGAGGGCACAGGCCAGGCTGAGGGACCCCCCCCCTCCAGTGCACAAACTTTTGTGCACCGGGCCTCTAGTTAGTAATAATAATGGAAGCAATTTTAACAAAACCTTAAACAAGATTCCTATCAAAAAGGGTGGGGAATAATAACATGTTTTGGATATCTAGTTGACTGTATACTTGTGAATTACTCTTGTTCATTTATTCATTCAATAGGTATTTATTGAGATTCTATGTGCCATGGACTCCTCTATGCACTGTGAATACAGTGGTGAAGAAGACAGAGGAGGTTTCTGTCATTCTAACATTCCATTGTGGAGGTAGTTCTTGAGCATCTATTGTGTGCACAGTAATTTCTAAGATAGCTATAGAGATGAATTGCTTATGGATTCTGCAAAGTGTTCTCTCTAATACTAGAGATAAAAGTAGAAGTTTACTGAGTAAAGGAACTCTGTCATATGCATTGTATATCTATCAGAATAGTAATGAGTGAATAATTTGTATTTTTGTAGCCATAACACAGTGGTGTTAAATTCCAGATATTAAATAAATTTAATTCTAATTCAGAAGAGTAAAGGTAAGTGGTATTTATTGAACACCTAGCATGTATCTCAATTAACCTGTATGATAAACCTTGAGGATTAGTATTGCTTTATCTATAATATGGGCAAGTAGCAGACGTCAGAATTGAAACAATGTTTTGCACAGCCAATAATTACTGAAATCAGGATTTAGCACTTGTCTAAATCCAATATTTTTAGTCTTTTCACTGCACCAAATATCCCTCAAACTGTGTCTCCAAAAATGTTCTCTGGTCAAATGAGTTTGGGGATTTCTGTTTAGTATACCCTCCTCTTAGAAGCTCAGCATGCTCATCAGTATATTGAGGCATTGGTCAGAACCTTTGGCATAAAGATGTCTGTTTAATTTGTATTGCCACCATTTTCCCCAAATTTATTAAATCACAGAATCCTATAGTTAACATAAACACAGAACCCCATCTTATCATGGCTTTGAATGTGATTTTGTTTCTAGTCTCCATACATTGATTTAGTGAATAAAAGAAATTGATTGTTTGGAAAATTCTAATAATCCTATGAAGAAAGCTGTAGTGCAATGGGTCAGAGGGGGTGATCAGGAGAAACACAGAAATGGAATATCTGAGTGTGATGCTACAGTGTGGTTTGGGTTTAAAGATTTAGAGAGGAATCAGAGATACTTCAGGAGGAGAGAATAGCAGGAAGCCAAAGGGCAAAGAGAAAAAGCATGGAATACTAGAGGGGAGAGTAGTTTATATAAAACAATAGAGTTAGATGGAACAGAGATTCACTGAGAGCCGTGAATGGCAGCTAGAGAAATGTGTGGTGTGGAGCAGGAAGCCTCTAAAAATTATAAATTGGTGAAATGACATTTTAAAAAATGACATATGCTTCAGGAAGATTAATCTGTCTCTACCAGAAAACAAGACTAATCTGATTTATTTAAATAATTTTAATTATTATTACAAACTTTGTTTTCATATCTCTGATCATACATTGTCATTAATCAGAAGTGTTAACAGCAATATTCTGGACCCTCTGAAAACACTGTCTGACAATGAAAGCCAGGCACATACATAGAGAAAATGGTTACTCATATTGTTGGGCTTTCCTTTTGTACTTACTCCAAACGATTTAGAAAAAAGTAGTAAGAGCAATCACCTCTGGAGTCATGGCCACTCATAACAGTTCACATTCATCATATGTATTTGGGACAGCTATTTGTTTATACTAAAAGTAATATACCATTATTTCATATTCTTAATGAAACTTCTAAACCCAACTTTAAAATTTAACTCATCCAAAAACATTATTACAGCTGGGGGCTAGGCAAATATTCATCCACTATACAATAACCTACTGATTTATTTAGATAAGAAAATAAATTCCTGCCCTGCATTTACTATCTGACTTTTGGAAAATCATTTTGGAAAGTCACAATTGTTCTGAGAATAAAACTACATTCTATTCACAAAGTTACCATTGGAGATACTAATGGGAGGAGCACCTTGATTAGAAATTATATTAGGCACATGTCCAGCTGAGAAAGAAATAACTGGTTTTAAAATTTTTCAACAGAGTCGGGATAGTTATGTCTGGGTAGGGACATTAAGTGCCCATGGAAATGCAGATATGGCTACCACATTTCAAAATGGTGTTCAAGCAGCAGGAACCAGATCTAGTGAATCACCCTGAAGTTTTTTATACTTCAGCCAGCTCACTCAGGATTTCACTGATATCTTAAGTCCCCCACTACTGAAGTACAGGTGGCAGGAGTGGTGCTACCTTGACACGATGAGTGGGAGAGTCTACTTATTTTGGCAACTAAAATGCTTGCACAGCTCATCTATTAGGAATTCCTTATATCCTCATTCCACCATATAGGTGAGACAAGGACATTCAGCAACTGAATGGGAATTACTAAGTGAGCTCTGAGTAATTTGGGGCAAGATAAGCAGACTTTCATATTTAAATGAAGATCTAAAATTGATGAGCACAGTTATGTCTTCTAGGGTCTTCTCTTTCCAACTAGAATGTGAGTGCCATCAGGGTAGAGGGCTGTGTTTGTAGCATGCTGTCACCGTGGCCTGGAATAATACCTGGCCATATTGTTGGCATACAATAAATATTTGTTGACTTAATAGAAGAATATTTCCCAGGACTCTAGTACACATTTATTGAAAATATATGTGGTTGTCTCTAATTATGTCTTAGAAGAAAGGAACTTGGAGTCATGATGGCAGCTGTAGCTCCTACCCTGCCAGAAAAACATCCTGACACGCAATTTTTGACTTAAACTTTGAACATGCTTGGCATTTACACTAAGAATAGAGGGGCGTAGTTATGATAATGCTTTTTTAGGGCCTCCAAAATTGTTCAACATAGCTGAGTAAACATAGATTAAGTACCAATGAAAAGATTCTTTATCCTTTTTTTTTTAAAGAGCTCCAATATGTAAGAATGACTAGTTCACAATAAGAAGAAATAATTTAACTTGTGAAGTTCCAAGCAGTGATGAAAAATATTAGCATTTAATATTTTCAAGCCCAGACTATGGATTTTGATCTACAGAAACACAAATTTTCAATTTTAACTTTACGTAGGGTCTGAGAAATAACTACCAGGGTGGGCAAAAGTAGGTTTACAGTTATAATACACGTAAATAATGCAATAATTAATAAATAGTAATACAAGAATAAACTTCCATGTACTCACAACTGTAAACCTACTTTTTCCCCAATCTGTATGTGTTCTAATATTTCCAAAATATTTCTATATATTCTGAGATCATTCTTTTAACTTTCCAAAGAGAGAGATAATTTAATAAAAACAATGCAACCAAGTATAAAGCACTTAAATCCTCACTCCCCCTTTTTTTAAATACAGAGAATGTCTCCTTGCTCTTCTAATGATTCTAAGTTAGATATACTTCGTTTTTGATAAACACAAAGCTTTAGGTAGAATTCCAGAAGATAATACTGCTACAGATATGCCAGTAAAACCTGATTTTTAATTAATCCTTGGCCAGTAATTTAATTGAGAGTATGATCTTTGAAGAGGTTGTGGTTCAAATTCTGATTCTTCCAGTGGCTACATGTATGAAATTGAGAAAATTCCTTTGCCTCACTTTCCTTAATAGGAAATAACAATCAAAATTCCTAACTCAATGGGTTGTTTTAAGGATTAAATGAAGTGATACATGTAAAACTCTTAGCAGAATAAGCCCTTAAATAAGCTAATATAATTTCAGGAGCTGGAATGGTTTATGCTATGCTGTGTATTAAATAACACCCCTCATTTCAGGGGCTTTACAAAGTAAAAGCTTATTTTTCTATCACAAAAGTCCCCAGGGAAGCTGTCCCACATGAGTGTTCTTAGCGATTCAGGGTGCATCTATGCTGAATCTACATCCTCTTAATCATGGCTACCAGGGTCTCTGAGTGAGGAGAAGAGAGAAGAGAAAGCTCATACCTGCTCTTAAATGCCCTGGCTCAGCAATGGCGACATAACTTTAGCTCATAGTCTGTTGACTAGAAGTAATCAGTTGGCTTGGCTGAATAGCAAGGATGCCAGGACTTGTAGTGTTCCTGCGTGCCCAGGAGGGAGAGCAGAATTGGATCTATTAGAAATCCTACTCCAGTAGAGTTGATACAGCTACTTAAATAGAAAAACCAAGGAATTGAATTTTTAAGAAATCCCATGACATTAAAATATTCATAGTTATCAAGTAAAAATAAATTTGGGTTTGTTTTCTGTAGTGTGAAAGTTTTTACTGATAGAAAGAGCTAAATATAGAAAAATAGAATATTTGACCAAAAGAAAGAACATAAACCAGATTTTTGATCTTAGCTTGGCTACCATCATGAGTAACTTTAAAGAGGCCTTTACATTTCTTATTTTCTTAGTTTAAATCAATAAAAATAGATAGTTCTTTACCAGTGTGCTTCACAGGGTTTTTACTTAACAGGAAAATAAGAATAGATAGTTCTAAAAAAAAGATTGATCAAAAGAAATCTTTAAGAGAAAGTACTTTTATAGACAGACTGCATGTCAAAGCCTGTCAGCTCCTTGCCTCTTCCTAGGAACATGACTTGATCACATTTTCTAGCCTCCTTTGTTTCAGAAGTGGCCACAGAAACAATTCCAGTCCCTAGACGGTGAGTGGAAGAGACATGTAACTTTTCTCGGCCAAGCTGCTGAAGAGGCTGGTGGATGTCCTCCTTGCTGCCTTTTCTTTTCTGCTGGCTGGATGCAGAAGAGGATGAGGCCTAGGAGGATGGCAAAGCCACAGTTGGAAGGAGCCTAGGTCCATGCCTGACCAAAGGGAGCTGTGCTGTCCTGCAAACAAGGGTACCTTCCTGCAGGACAGATGTCCCATTCCGCCGTGGCTGAGCCATTCTGTTTTGTGGTGTTCTCATTGTTACTGCAGTTTAGCACAGCACAGACGTAAAGGATATACTCTAATATGCTTGGAACAACGCAATGGGTCTTCATAAATGACTATTGAATAAGTGGATGAAGAAAATACTTATAAATCTCATGATACTTTGGTTCAATTTTTACTATTGAGGCAGGAAATTAAGAAGCTAGGAAAATTCCTTTGCCAGTGGAATGGGGAAACTGAGACAGATAGCTGATTCTAACTGGCCTCCTCCAGCGCCCTGACTCACCTGCCTTCTTCTCCCTTGTATGGCCACTCCCTTAAGCATGAAGCCCACAGGACAATGAGGTTCTGATCAGCATCAAATAATCTTAGGAACAAAGCCTCAGGTTGGTTGTACGCAGAGACAGAGTTTTGGTCAAACTAGAGATAACATCTAGGCCTAAGATGTGTTTCAGGTCTAGGCCCAGACAAGCAGAAAAATCCGATGAAGTGATGCCATGGCTGCATCAGGACCAGATGCAATGACCAATGACCGCCTTCCCTAGCTACCACAATCAGTAGAGATCAAAACCTTAACCTTGTAAGGTCATTTTGATGAGTCAGCATATTAAGGACACACCTAGAAAGCCAATCACTATTCTATTGAGATCCTCCCTTGAGACCTCTCCTAAAATTACTCTCTTTAGAAAACAGATAAAAACCCTTAAGATAAAGGACACAGTGCATGCGCCAGCACCTCCCTTCTTCAGGTGTGCATCTTAGCTTCCTTTTCTCCTAACCTCTAAGGGCCCTTCTTTTGCCTCTGTAACTTGTTTCCCGAGTCCAAGCAGCCCACTGGGTTCACTTCTGTCTCTGTGACTTTCTCTCTAAAAGGCCAGGGCAGCTCTCTAAGCAGTACACTCAACTATTCTCTTTGAGTGTACGTTCCTTTTGCATGCAAAATAAACTTCCTCTTGTGCTAGAGTCCTTGGCTGGGAATTCTTTCTTTGCTGAACTCAAGAACAGAGAGCCCACATCGCAGGTAACACTATGATTTAGAGCTTAGCTCCAAACCATTAAATTGTTTTTTATTCCGCAAAGTCTTGTTAGATACACAGAGAAGCTTTATATTCATTCCAACTTCTCAAATATCGGAACGTGTAACTGTAATATATGCTCAAAACTCTATAAAACAGAGGAATTTGCTCATTGTGTAACAAAATAGGAGTTTCAAAATATTATGTTTATAATATTTTTCTTTTTAGAAGAGTGATACCTGATTCTGGCTGCTGTGTGTTACTCGTCTTCATATCCACTCTGTATTAGCATCACAAAGAAGAAGAAGGAAGGAGAAGTGATTGTTTCCCGCTCGGAGCTCTGATTTCCCGATACATTTATGTGACTGTATAATACTGCCAACTGAACAAACAGCTTCAATCATGTGTTGTTCATATCTCCAGGCAAAGTTTTGTTCTATTTTCTTCCTTTTATAAATGTATTCCCTTCAAAGGATACATACCTACTGGATAAACAGTCTCCATGGGGAACCGGAAAGCCTGGCTACTTAATGTGTGCGGTTCAGTGTCATGTGGTGTGGAGTCACAGTAAATAATATTTTGTGATGACACTCCTGCTAATGAAGATGATGACGTTTTCATGATTAGCTATGTTTTTAGTAAAGGGAAATTAATGGATAAGACTATTCTGTCTGAAGGATGCTTACAACATGCTGACAAACGAAACTGGGCTTTAGCATAAAATGGGTATGTTACTCAGACAGTATACACATGCACCTAACATTACTGTGTCTATGTACATGCATATCATTCACCCAGTATTTTCTTTTTACCTACAAGTTGAAGTGCATTTACTTCATGAAAGGGCGAGGACTACGCCCTCCATCTTACCCTGTGTCCTCCATTTTTTGGGCAGCTATGTGCTCGGCGGGGCTTCTTCCTGGAAGCCCAAGCCTCTGCTAGCCACACCCAGGATTTCTTTAAACTAACCAATGACAGTCAAGGGAAGTGTGCGCCATGGCTATGACCACATCCTGTGTAACGAGACACCGACTTGCGCCTGGCCAATCGGCAGGGCCCACAGTCCTCTCTCCTCCCCTTACTATAAAACCTCTCTCCCCACAGTGCGGGCCCTCTCTTTGCCACTTGCTGCTGTGCCAGTAAGGAAGGTAGGGGAGCCAAACCCAGTTTGAATAATAGACTCTGCTTTTGCATCGGACTCGGCTGGCTCCCTGGTGTGGTCTTTTGGGGATCCTGAAATCTGGGCATAACACTTCATACCCTACCAGGGGCCCATTTAGTCACATTTATGTCAGGTCCCACTTGCATATGCAGTGTTGAATAAATCAGAGTTTAATAAATGTCCTTGGAAATATATTAGAGAAAATAATGAACTACTATATCTGGTCATAAATGTATACTTTTTTTACTCTCAGAATCCTAAAAGAAACACAACCTGACCTATTATATACATATATGAAAAAAGAGAAAAGAATATAGAGTAGTCATCTAAAAGGATCCTGGTTCATTATTCTTGAATGGATACGCTATAGACAAAAACATGTTATCATAACAGTTCAAAAATTCTCTTGCAAAGGAAATACTGAATGAGGTGGAGGGTCAACCTTTCCATCGTGTTTTTTGTCACAACTCCATGGGCTTGTGGCCCTGGGCCAGCCTGACAGCAGACAGCTGCAGGGCACTCAGAATGCCTGTCCTCTCAAAGGTACTGCTCCAGCTGACCACCAGCACACTTTTACTTTGCAGCAAGATGGTTTGGCAAGCAGACTGGGAGGGCAGTAGGGATAGGAATACAGATCAAGTACCGCTAAAAATAGGTTCACCTTGATAAATAAAAACAAGACTTTTAGGTAATAATGTACATGGATGTAGTTATTAAAAAATGAGAAGGGCCCTGGCCAGGGTAGGTCAGTTGGTTAGAGTGTCCTCCCATGTTACTGTCATAACTAGCCAGCTGATATTAATGATAGAAAAGGAGCAAAGGGGAGGCCAGAGATAATAAGCATGGTCATCTGGGCAGCTTCACCAGGAAGCTGCGGGTTTACACTCCCCAGGGAACCACGGGTCCTTTCCCTGCAATTCACTAGGGAAAGCAGTCCAACAAAGAGTAAGATGAACATGTGCTGGGATGGTATAGGGAATGTGCTTGTTTGGCGACCTAACTTGGGAACAAAGATAATTGGCTAGGGGGTGAGCCACTGCAAGTGCACAGAAATTTGGGAATACAAAATCCCCAGAAACAAAGGAATTCTCTCTCTTGCTCTCTCATCCCTCTTGCTGCTTGTGCTGCTGTATCTGGTTTGTTCCATGACCCAGACTAGCCACCATGTGGTCCTAGAAGCAGTATAGCCCACGGCCAGGCAGGCCTCACAGCTAGCCAGGTGCTGGACTGGACTGTGACTTATTAATACAGAAACTCTGGGAAGTGGCTTTGGTTCTATCTCTGTTGAAGTAAAAATGGATTTTTCCCCCATGGTGGGATGGAGGGAGATGGGACCTTGGAAACCCAGGGGTTTCATTCTATAGAAATAAAACTTTCCACACTACCTCATCCACCCATGGGGGCCTCAGGAAATTCTTATTCCCCCAGCCCCCCAAGAGCTCAACTTCCACCAGCAACAAGTGAGAACACAGAGGCGGCCCCACCAATACTCTAAGGTTGTGGTCCATCCCTGGTCAGGGCACATATAAGAATCAAGCAATGAATGCATAAATGAGTGGAACAACAAAATTGATCTCTCTCTCTCTCTCTCTCTCTCTCTCTCTCTCTCATCTTTCTCTCACACATAAGATCAATTGAAAAAGAAAAATGAGCCCTAGCTGGTTGGGCTCAATGGCTAGAGAGTCGGCCTGTGGACTGAAGGGTCCCAGGTTTGATTCCAGTCAGAGGCACATACCCGGGTTGTGGGCTCGATCCCCACTGTGGGGCGTGCAAGAGGCAGCTGATTAGTGATTCTCTCTCATCATTGATGTTTCTATCTCTCTCTCCTCCCTTCCTCTCTGAAATCAATAAAAAATATTAAAAAAAGAAGAAAAATGAGAAGTACAATTTCTTTCTCATGAGAAATTTTGACAATCGCCTTACAATCGCCTTTACATTCTACCCAACCCCTCTCCATAACCCAATACCTGTCCACTTCCTACACCTATGCTTACTAAATAATATAGATGTATGTCCCCTGCACATGCCTCAAAAGCGTCACCCATCCCCCTGCAAGCTTCCTGCTACTCATGCAGTTTCAGGTTTGTCTGAACCGTCTATTACGTGAGCCATCCCTTAGCAGTACTTTGAAGTTCCATCCCTATTAACAGTGAAGAGGGATCTAGTGTCCTAAGAAGAGAACTACTAACAGTGCATGGCTATTATTTCCTGAGTTCCTGACTCTGAAATAAATCTCACTGCAAAAAAACCAAAAAGACCACATGGGCCAAAGTTAAAAAATAAAAGGCAAAAATAAAATGTAGAAAGTTAAAAGAAAACACATACAGTCTTGCCAAAGGTTTGTGTTTTACATAAAGCTGCAGTTGGGACTTCACAGAGGAAATCTCTGCGCCTTTTATTTCTGGTTCAGAGGATTTACATGCTCTTTCTAATGATCTGGGCCTGCAGCACTGCTAATGCCTCCCAGTCCCCAGCTTAGCGCTCATGCAAAATTGAAGCACTTTGGAGGCAGTTTAGTCGCTGCAGATGAATCTCGATGTTCAGGAAAAGGCATAATGGCTGTTTAGCACTTGCTAGGAGAAGCCGAGGAAATCAGGGGGAAAAATCTATTGAACTGAAGCCATCTGGGAAGCCAACTGAGAGCGACTGCATTAACACCGTGTTTACATTCCCATTGTGTTGTAGGCCAAGCAGAAGTGTGCGCGTGTCCTTGTGTGCAGACAATTACCAAGTGAAGCCCTTTGGGTTATTTTGGCAATTTTGGTTTAATTTTGGCAACTCCGTCAGGAAAAAAATGTCCTAAGCATCGTGGGTATGAGAATTTCCAGGTCTTCATGAGACAGGATGATTGCTAAAGTGCAGAACTTGGCAAGGATGCCGTGGGCATAAGGGGAGTAAGGGATATGCCGGAGCCTGGCTGAGCAGTGCTTTTCCTGTATCTGGCTCGCAGTCCAATGCAACAGATTGGGGGAGGCTTCAGAAAGCTGGTAAAGAACACTAGGGAATGCTTTCATTGCCTGCTCCATTTATAGTTCTTTTAGAGATCATTCACTAAATGAGGGAAATTAGCCAGGTAAATGCCTTCACTTTCAGGTCCCACCACCCCTCCTCCCTGCCTCCATCATCATGGTCTTCTTTTCTCATGGTATTCAATAGAGAAGTTACAGGTTTCCAGCAAAATTGAGAGGAAGGTACGGAGATATACCTTCACCCCCACACATGCATGGTATCCCCTATTATCAACATCCTCCACCACAGTGGTATATTTGTTAGAATTGATGAGTCTACATTGACATATCCTTATCACCCAAAGTCCACATTTAACATTCACTCTTACTATTGTGCATTCTATGGATTTGGACAAATGTATAATAACATGTATCCATTAATACCATGTGAGTACCACTGCCCTAAAAATTCTCTGTGCTCCACCTAGTCATGCCTCCTTCCCTGTTAATCCCATCAACCACTGTTCCTTTTACTGCCTCCATTATTTTGCCTTTTCTAGGATGGTATATTGTTGGAATCATACAGTATGTAGCCTTTTCACACTGGCTTCTTTCACTTAGTAATATGCATTTAAATTTCCTCCATGTATTTTCATGACTTCACAGCTCATTTCTTTTTAGTGCTGAATACTATTCCATTATCTAGAAGCACTACAGTTTATTTATGCATTCACTTACTTGAGGACATCTTGGCTTCTCCCTAGTTTTGGAAGTTATGAATAAAGCTGTTATAAACATTTGTGTTTTTGTGTGAATACGTAAGTTTTCAACTCCTTTGGGAAAATACCAAGGAGTGCAATAACTATATCATATGGTAAGAGTATGTTTAGTTTTGTTAGAAACTGCCAAACTCTCCCCAGCAATGAATATGAGTTCCTGGTGTTCCACATCCTTGCCAGGATTGGTTGTTTTCAGTGTTCTGGATTTTGGCCAGTCTAATAGGTAGGTAGTAGTGTCTCATTGTTGTTCCAATTTGCATTTCCCTGATGATGTATGATGTGGAACAACTTTTCAGATGCTTACTTGCCATCTATATATCTTCTTGGTGAAGTGTCTGTTAAGGTTCGTTGCCTTTTGAACAGTGATATTAAGCCACATTTTCTTAATAAATGCTTGATGACTGTAGTGGGCGGAATGGGGGCCCCTAAAAATGTATGTCCACAAATGAATCCCCAGAACAGGTGAATGTTTAAATTAAGGATCTTGCAACCCTGAATTACCCAAGTGGACCCTAAATCTAATGATGTGTCCTTATAAGAGATACACAGAGAAGGCGGATACAGAGGAGATAATGATGGAAAGGCGGAGGCAGAGACTGGAGTGATGCTGCCACAAGCCCAGGAATGCCAGGCCGGCCACCAGAAGCCGGGAAAGACAAGAAACACATTTTCCTCTGGAGCCTCCTTCGGTGGTGGGGCATTGCTGGATTTCAGACTTCTAACCTCCAGAACCGAGGGAATACCATCTGCTGTGTTAAGCCATGACTTTCATGGTAAATCACTGTGCAGCCCTAAGAAACTAATACAGCGACTAAGGGCATTTTCTCTCTGTCTCTACAATCGGAGAGTGGACTCAAGAATCTGACGGAGCAAAAGGTGAGGAAAAGTGGTCTTCCATGTGGTGTTCTTCTGGTCTCACGAATATCCAGTGGAACGCGTGTGGGGAGGTAGCCTTTTAGTCACGAACGTCACTTCATACAGAGGGCATCGTTGTCTCGGATCATCGCGGCAGGGTTATAACAAGAGGCATGCCATCCATTCCCTGCCCTCCCTGGAATTGCCTTGTACAGAACATTCCCCTGGGTTTTTCCAGCTAAATTGTAATTCACTCAAGCCCTGGAGTTCTCCCTCCTCCCTCAGGAGGCTGCTATCCCTCAGCCTGAGAAGCTTAATGGGCAGAGACAGAGGGAAGGATGTTGAAGGAAGCAGGGCGCTCCGCCAGGTAACATGATAGCTCGGGACCTCCAGAAGGTTTCATGAATTCTCATAAAGAGAGGAGGACCTGAGCAATGGTAAAGCACACACGTTGTTCCCTCTCTCTCTTCCCTTCTCTCTTTTGTCCCCTCCAGTCTGTGATATTAAGTGCATAAGTCTTACGTGTGTCTGCTTACAGCAAAGTAATATCTGGGCCATAGTTTTTGAACAGTACTTCTCTGTACTGCCTCTATGCTGCGTTTTCAGTGTCTCTCCACTTCCCCAGGCCTGGTTAACCAGCATTAGTGGAGAGCTTGAAACATGCAAACAGGTAGTCCAAAAAAGAAAAAAAAAGCGTTGCCTTGTTCCCTGTTAAATCTGGGGGTGAGGCCAGGCCATAGGGTATTCAGCTATCACCCCTTCCCTATGATATGCAGCCGGGGTTGACAGCTAATGCACTAGCCATTCTTTGTGGCTCTTGCCTTCATGTTCTTGGAAATTTCTTCCAAAACAGAGTTGTTTTTTTTCTAACATCAGGGTAAACCCTCGACGAAATCATAAATGAGTCCAAGACTTCCCTAATTGGAATTGTTTTTCATGGCTGCATATTATGCTTCCTACATGCTATGTTTGCTTTTAGACCAGGTCCTGATATTTTGCTAATTGTAGCTCTCATGTTATGCATGCTGGCTTTGTATCTCCAAATAGTGCTTTTCAGAGGAAGTGGCAAGAGTGCATATTTCAACAGGCAGCCACAGGAGGGCTCCGAGAATCCCTAGCTGAGGGACTGCTGGGAGTGGGGGGAGAAGACTAAAGGGTCCAGTCCCAGGAAAGCCCACTCCCCTCAAGGTTAGCATTATATCACTCATTGATTGTCGCATTTTTAACTAAAACAATCTCTGCTGTGTCTTCTCAAATGCCAACAAATATGTTGGGGTGAGGAGAGAAAATAGCATCAGAATTTTAAGCAAATTATTGAGAGAATTTTGGATAGTAAGAATTAGTGACACAGAGACTCCAAGAGAATGGATAATATTTTATGACATCACAGAATAAAAAGGACAACAATCTAGGTCATTATCTCATATGTACTAACCAGATATTTTTATATTTAACACAATAGGTACAGAGACCAAAAGGAACACTTCAATTTTGAGAAAAAGTCATGTTCCTTTAGAAAGCTCTCTCTCTTTTAAACTGAAATTTTTCTTCAAGTCCCTTAAACAAGATGATCAATCTATTTCATATTGCAATCCAGAAACTTATTAAGTATGTTTCTTCCTATGAATGAAGAACAAGAAACTCTCCTTAAAACCCTCACACAGTTTAGCCAAAGGTTAACTTAGAAATACATCATGACTTTTAACACTTGTGCTATCCTGGCTTTGAAGTGGGCATATTAAAACCTGAAGTCACAGCATATGCATGGTTGCTGGACACATGGCAAAACTGCTATAACAACACAACCACTAGTTTTGTTCCTGGAATGCTCTGTTTGGGTAGCAAGTAATCTAGATGAAGAATGGGCCTTGGAATCTTGCTTCTTAATGTAGCCTTTGTGTGGGCCTGAAGATGGGTAGCACTGGATTTTACTCTTTTCTAGTATATGTGCTGCCAAAGCGAGCACATTTTTACTCTTTTCTAAATTTGGAAAAATACACACACAAATACACCCACACACATATACATAGGTATGTACCTACATATCTACTTATAGGCATATTCCTGACTGAACTATATTAATCAATGTTTTCATCTTAGCTGTGGGAAGAAAAAAAATGCATTACAAGTAACCTTGCCCTAAGTGTTAATTGCCAGGAGAGAATTCCTTTGTGTTTATTACATTCAAAAGTCTCCCTGTCTGTAATTTTAGAAAATTTCTGTTTTCCTCTAATGAAACACAGCTTGCTTAAAACTGCATTGAAAGGTGTAATGCTTTCTTGCTTCTACTTTACAATCATGTTCTGGGCTGGATCTGTACAATAAACACATGCTATTAACATTTTCTATACAGTATGTAATGCAAACATTAAAAATCTTCCCCATGGGATATAATTAAGTTAAATTACACAGTTCTACAAATATGATATACTCAGGGTGTCTTGGTGTATATGCAGGGTCTATAAAATTAATATTTGCAAATATTGAAGTTACTAAAAATGAGTAAATCACAACAATTAAAAACTTTACAACAAAAGTAGATTTGAAACAAACAAACAAACAAATTCCAAATGTGTAGCCTAAAATTTTTCAAGCACTCACTTCTGTTTGTAAGTTAGGACAAGAGCAGAGACACACACCAGGTGTATAGACAATGAGAGAGCCCAAACCATGCACCTAGTTGACGGGATCTTTGAGCTAGAATGGAATGACAAGAACAGTTAAAATCTAAGTTCTGGAACTCTGATCCAACCGTGTTTTTGTAATTGCAGCTGAGATTATATAGGCAATGTCAGCCAAGGTGTTTACATTCTTAATGTCAATGTGAAATTAGGATGAATCAATTGTGAGCACTAACAGAGGAAGACGATGAGAAAGTATTTATTTCAGGATAATTGATACTGTGTTATCACCAGCTACTTTCCTGCCAAGTTGTAAGACTGACTAAGTGGAAACGCCTTCATGTACTAAATGGATCCTTGCCAATTTTCTACTTTTATTTTGGGGCCAGCCTCATACTGAAAAGAAAAAAAAAATGTTAGGTTCTGGTATTAAAATAAATACCTCTGAGAAGGATATCGATGAGATATTAATTGATTTATATTCTAGAATAATTTCTCTTCATTGGTAGACACATATATTATAGATATTAGCCTCTATTCCTGAAAAGGCAATACTCCTATTGACTTAAATTTAAAAAAGATTATGGAATACAATTCCAATAGAGCTTACAAATTTTATGCATCATTTACTAAAATGTAAACAAAGCCCATCTAATTTTCTTTTGAAAATGTTCACTATGTCAACAAGAACTGAATGGAAAGTAATTATTTTGCATGGAGAATAATGATTGGTCTGATATGTGTAGTTAATGTGTAAAATAACTCTTCTTACAGAAGATTATGCTATCGTAATGTATTCCTTAAATTACCTATTCATGAAATATTCCAAATAAAACATCATCAGTATGTCTCACTAAATTTAAGTTACCCAGATTTAGTAGGATGAGTGGCTATAACCCCACAAAACAACATTTTATCAATCATCCTCTGTGTTCAGTGCCTTGTGTTATAAATTTCAGAAAGGCAAAAGCTTTAGAAAACATAGATCATATCATACCATTCCAATCTAGTTGAAGAGACTGAGTTTTTTTTAATCCTCACCCAAAGATATGATTATTGATTTTAGAGAGAGAGGAACAGGGAGAAAGAGAGAGAGAGAGAGAGAGAGAGAGAGAGAGAGAGAGAGAGAGAGAGAGAAACATCAATCATATGTTCCCAGACTGGGGATCGAACTCAAAACCTAGGTTTGCGCCTTGAATGGGAATTGAAACTGCAACCTTTTGGTGTACAGGATGATGCTCCAACCAACTAAGCCACCCAGCCAGGATGAGACAGAGGTTTTATATATATAAAATATGTATGTAAATATATGTATTTATTATATACTGGAGGCCCGGTGCACAAAATTCATGCATGGGGGGGTGTCCCTCAGCCTGGCCTGCACCCTCTCACAATCTGGGACCCCTTGGGGGATGTCCGACTTCCGGGTGGGATCAGGCCTAAACCGGCAGTCAGACATCACTCTCGCAATCCTGGACCGCTGGCTCCTAACCACTCGCCTGCCTGCCTGCCTGATCACCCCTAACTGCCTCTGCCTGCCTGCCTGATCATCCCTAACTGATCGCCTGCTTGCCTGATCGCCCCTAACCCCTCTGCCTGCCTGCCTGATCGCCCCTAACCCCTCTGCCTGCCTGCCTGAGTGCCCCAACCGCCTCTGCCTTGGCCAGGTATATTGTGGTCCAAATAAGTCCTCCTCCCGCCCCGCCCCAGGAATGTGCTGTGGCTTTGTCCAGAAGGACATCCGGAATGACGTCTGGAAGGTCGTTCAACTGTCCAGTCTAATTAGCATATTATGCTTTTTTTATTATAGATGAATATAACACTTTAAAATAACATGATATTAAATTATAAGAAATTACCATTTTGTTCCTCAAAATGGTTGAATATTGATAATTTCATATGATTTAACCTGCTACACATTTACACTTCACATTTATAATGAAAACGGAAGTACAAATAAGAGAAATGTAGACATGTATGACTTGGGTTTTATAGAAAGATTCATCCATGAGATTTCATTTGAGATACTTCTTTAAGAATGAGTAAGATTTTAACAGAGGTGGGATGGGAGAAAGTATGGTATAAAGTCATTAATTCATACAATACATATTTATTGAGCACCTAAAAGTACCCAGCACCAAGTTATGCATGAACTAGAATAGTGAAAAAGACACAATCCCTGATTTCACGAAGCTTATGCTTCATCTCATAATGTTTACACTGAAGAGGAGCAATAACTTGGGAAAGGAGACTGATAAGAGAACTGTCCCTTTTAGTATTAAAGATTAGTAAGAGGCCAGAAGGTGAACAGACTTATTTCCTAAAGTTCCATGGGCCGTAAGTAGGACCACTAAGTCAAGATAACGAAAAACCAATCACACTCTATTTAATGAAGAGCATGCTGATAATTCAGAGTTTAAATTACTGTTGTAGTCTCACAACTTAGTTTCTATGATTCTAAGATATAATAGCATAGAGTAAAGAGTTGTTTGCCTTCATTTAATAAATTTTTAAAAATCCTACCTAATTTCCTACTGAAATTATATAAGCAGCATTTTCTAAATCATGTAATGGGGTGACATTAAGTTCTCACGATAAAGGTTCTGTGAAAAAGATTTTAGTTGCCAAATATGGGGTTAAAAAATGTTTTTCACTGCAGAACTGCAGGACTTTTACATGCAAATTGACTTTTTTTTCCCTCAAAAAGGAGAATATAACTGTTGCAATTTCCTAAATTATTTAACCATAAAGCTTTTGTTGGTTGGCTTTTTTTTTCTTCTCACGAAATAGCATTGATAAGACCCTGGTGGTTCATTGAATGAAGTTTAAGGGGAAAGCCATATTGACCTAGCGTATGAGGCATGTGCTGGGGGAGAAGCTATTAGAATAAGGCTAGAGAGTTTGATTAGGAACAGACTGTACTGAAGCTTTTGAATATATTACCAGAGAAGATGTACTTTGTTCCATGGAGAAAGGAAAGCCATTACATATTTTAAGAAATTAAAATAATATAAACACTTAGACCAGTGGTTCTCAACCTTCTTGCCCTTTAAATACAGTTCCTCATGTTGTGACTCAACCATAAAATTATTTTCGTTGCTACTTCATAACTGTAATGTTGCTACTGTTATGAATCGTCATGTAAATATCTGATATGCAGGATGGTCTTAGGCAACCCCTGTGAAAGGGTCGTTCTATCGCCAAAGGGGTCGCGACCCACAGGTTGAGAACCGCTGACTTAGACCTCTAACTACCTGGAGAATGGATGGCTAGGAGAAAGGCTGAAATCAAGAAGGGTTGGGAGGCCTCATAAATAAACTAAGGGGTATGTAATGGAGGCCTATAATAGGGAACAGCAGCAAGAATTAAAAATGAAGGTTGTTTTGCAGAAGAATTCTGAGGTGAAATTGGCTGTATTTGATGATCACTTTGTCTGTTGGAGTAAAGGATGAAGCTGAGATTTCTATTTTTGGTCATCGAATGGAGAGAAGAGGAGTATGAGATAGAAATACAAGAGGAGAAAGAATTTCAATTGTGCCATAACTGCAATAAACAGGGAACTGAGTGAGCACAGCATATCTGTGAGAACTCCATTTTGAGAAATGCAGTTCACTTAAATTTGTGCCCATTTATAGCTTTGCTTCATCAATTTCTTTCTCTGTCAGGGGCTCACCTTTTGTTATTTGGATAAATGTTAAATATACTCAAGAATAAGAAGAATCAAATCATAAGTACTATCTTAAGTTATTACATTAAAGAATTACAAAAGGCCATATTTGGAAAACCTGATATAAGGCAAGAAAGGCAGATGAAAGCACGAGAGATAAAAGTTGAGCTGACATACTGAATCAGTGTTTCTTTTCCTGAGAAAAGAGGTCATTATATTACACTAGAGGCCCGGTGCACAAATTAGTGCGCCAGTGGGGTCCCTCGGCCTGGCCTGCAGAATCAGGCTGAAACCAGCTCTCCAACATCCCCCAAGGGGTCCTGGATTGTGAGAGGGTGCAGGCCAGGCCTAGAAACTCCACAGTGCACAACCAGGGCTGGGGAGAGATGCAGGAGGTTAGCCAGTCTGGGAGGGGCCACGGGAGGGCTCCAGGGCATGTCCGGCCTGTCTCGCTCAGTCCTGATCTGCCTAACCCCAGCAGCAAGCTAACCTGCCAGTTGGAGTGTCTGCCCCCTGGTGCTCAGTGCACGTCATAGTGAGCAGTTGAGTGGCCTTAGCATATCATTAGCATATTATGCTTTGATTGGTTGAATGGTTGACCAGTTGACCAGACACTTAGCATATTAGGCTTTTATTATATAGGACTAGACACTCAGTGCTCACCGGGGGTTGGGGGGGGGGGTGTTCCTCAGCCCAACCTGCACCCTCTCGCAATCTGGGACCCCTTGGGTAGGGTCCCTAGGTCTGGCCAGCGATCAGGGTCTATTGGGGCTTTCCTTGCCCCAGCTGCCGGCAGCTGGCCCCGCCTTCTCCCCTGCCACTGCTTGCCATCGGTGAAGCACTACCCCCCACCCCCACCACCAGTGGCCTCCCTCTACAGGTGACAGGCATGGGGTACAATTGCTTGGCTGGCCTGGGCCTCCCTCTGTGGGGCGATTGATCGCAGGGCCCCCAGATCGATTGCCCTGCAGAGGGAAGCCCCACCCACCTGCCACAGTACTGCTAGCTGGGTGGCCTGGGCCTCCTCTGTGGCCACTGGCCAAGTAGCCTGGGGCTCCTGCTTTGGGGCGATAGATCGCGGAGCTCCACGATCTATCGCCCAGCAGAGGGAGGCCCTGCCCACCCAGCCAGGGCTCTGCGATCAATCACTGTGCAGAAGGTGGCCTGGGCCTCCCTCTACGGGGCAATCGTGGGGTGATGATGGACCCCCCAACCAATTGCATCGCATTCGCCTTGGCTGGCCTGGTGCCAGTGCGTGTCATAGCATGGTCATCCAGAAGGTCATTCGGACGGTTGTTCTGCTGTTTAGTAGTTCGGTGATTTTGCATATTATACTTTTATTATTATAGATTATTATAGATAGCTCTTTTTATTTCTTTTAAATTTTTAGTCTGTTCTGTGTATAGTAATTTGGGCAGAATTTAGGGAGGCACTGGATACAAGGGCCAAGAGAGCCCTGGATTCACCTCCTGCCTCTGTCCCCTCTTACCTGTTAGAGTTGGGCAAGTTAGTTTCTTTATCCTGCAGAGCCCCAGTATTCTCATCTACAAACAAACCCTAAAATTATGTGATGTGATTGTTGTGGTGACTAAATGACCTCATATGTGTAAGGCATCCAGCATAAAGCTTGGCACTATTTTTATTGTTGTTGTGTTGCTACTATTGATAACATTCTCCTAATGTGGGATGTAAAGGAAAAATGTTTCTAAACTCCCTTGCTTCTTCATAGAGGAGCAATAGTTGCTTTTTGTTGATGAATCTTAGGTATCCTGGAAACAAGGGTTGAAAAGACTTTAAGTAAATAGAAAGAAAGCAAGCAGCCAAGCCTGAGTTTTGCTTAAAAATGTAACCTTAAATTTTTGAACAGATCAAGATTTCAATGGAACTCTGAAGAAACTTAGTTACTTATTAATATACTAGAGGCTCAGTGCATGATATTAGTGCATGGCGCGGGGGGAGCGGGGTCACCTCAGCCCAGCCTGAACCCTCTCCAATCTGGGACCCCTCAGGGGATAGAGCCTACACTGGCAGTTGGACATCCCTATCACAATCCGGGACCACTAGCTCCTAACTGCTCACCTGCCTGCCTGCCTGATCACCCCTACTGGCCTCCCTGCCAGCCTGATCACCCCTAGCCACCTCTGCCTGCCAGCCTGGTCACCCCCAACCCCCCCTGCCAAACTGGTTGCCTCCAACTGCCCCCCCACCAGCATGTTACCCCTAACTGCCCCCCGCCAGCCTGGGCACCCCCAACTGCCCCCTCTGCAGGCCTGGTCATTCCCAATGGCCCCCCACCAGCCTAGTTGCCCCTCACTGACCCCCTCTGCAGGCCTGGTCAACCTTAACTGCACCCCTCTGCCAACCTGGCTGCCTCCAACTGCCCCCCCTCTGGCCTGATCACCCCAAACTGCCCCCCCCGCCACCTTGGTTGCCCTTCATGGCCCCTCTCTGCTGGCCTGGTCACCCCTCACTGCCTCCCCTGCAGGCCGCCCCTCACTGCCTCCCTCTGCCGCCTGATCACCCCACACAGCCTGCTGTTCAGTTGTTTGGTCATCCCTCAGTAACCCCCCTGTTGGCTTGGTTGCCCCACTCTGTCTGCTGTTCAGTTGTTTGGTCGTCTCTCACTAACCCCTCTGCTGGCCTGGTCAGCCCATGCAGCCTGTTGCTCAGTCGTTTGGTCATCCCTCACTAACCCCCCTGCTGGCCTTGTTACCCCACTCAGCCTTTTCGGTCGTCTGTTCGGTCATCCGTTTGGTTGCGATGGCCCCTGGCTCTTTATATATATAGATTGCTAAATCAAGAGCTTCTGAATATTGAAAATTTCTAAACCATCTGATCTGCTTTCCACTTTTCTGTTTCTAATATTACATATTTGCAAGAAATGCAAATGTGGTTTAAGTGATGGAAAGGCAAACAATACCAGTAATGAATGAACTTGAATCAGTACATTTTATGATCAGTGGTATAGCTTTGCTCAGTGAGTAAAATAATTGTTTGCTTCATACTTCAGAGCAAGTAAGTCTATTTAATATTCCATATTTAAAAGGAAATATTTTTTGAGTTAGAGAAGAACTGTCATTATTTTCTTCAGCTTATTGTTCTGTAGTTTTTCAATGTGAAGGTATCTTTGATGAGGATATATTTGAATGCAGTTGATTATTTTCAGCTACAAGGCAATGTATCAGATTGCCACTAAACATGCTTCCGATATCATTATTCTAAAATGGAGGTATCTATAAAGATTAATTGGTTTGTAATGACGTCTCTCTGTCCTGTCATCTGAGAACCAATTTGATTTTTTAAATACCAAGAAAATTTCTCCAATTTGTAATATATTTCAAGATTTAATGTATTCTAACATGTCTTATGATTAGGAACCATTACGACCCCAACAAAACTATAATCAGACTATTTTAAGTGGAGACTTGAGGACCAAATTTTCAAGTGTATCCAGCTTCAGAGATTAAAAAAACACACCAACAAAAACAGGCAGTTCAATTTCAATACCATTCATAATATTTCTGATTTCACAGGAAAGCAAAGAGCTTTAAGTACTAGAAATCTACGCATTTCCCCCAATACTATAGAGACTGGAGACTTATGATAGCAGGCAAAAAGATGCAATAAAGTGCTTTGAGCTTACCCCTTCTCCCCCAGGTTTCATTATTTATTATGAAAATAACACATTCACAGAATTGGGAAAAAATAATAAAAGAAATCTCCTATCACCCCAGATTCTGAGATGCCAACTACTTGTTATAATTTTCTAGAAAATCCCAATGCATAGACAAACATATGTGTATCCTCTTTCCTACATAATGAGAAAATATTATATACAGTTCCATACTTCAGTTTTCACTTAAAATGTTATCTGAGAGATTTTACTATAGCTTTATATATGGAGAAAACTCATTGCTTTAAAAAGCATCATAGTATTCCAGCCTAGGAATGAACAAACAGCCGTTGATAGGCTACTGTAACAAGGGTACAATGGACAACCTTGCATGCAATCTTTGTGCTCATTTAGACTTTTACCTTTAGACTGTCTAAATTTGTAATTAGTGAAGAAAGGGTATATACATTTAAGTATTGATAGTTATTTGAAAACTGTCCTTCAAAAAGATTGTGCCAATCTCATCAACAAAGTATGAGATATTCTCTATCCACTCCTTTTTCAGCCCTGTACACTAATGCCTGTTTTGATCTGGACAACATCTCCTTAGATGCCTTTTAATCATTTGCCTTTTTTCCTATATCTCCATGTTCAAACTCTGCTGAATTTTCTAATGGGTTGCTGATCTTTTGATTAAATATCTTTAAGAGAGGGAGGAGTGTTGAAGGGCTGGGTGGAAAAGTAAAGGGATTAAGCAAAACAAAAAACAAAAACCCCCACATAAATAACAGTATGGCTAATACCAGAGAGAGGGAGGTAGAAGAGGGTAAAGGGAGGATAAATGGGGACTGAAGGAGACTTGACTTGGGGTGGTGAACACATAGTGCAATATACAGATGATGTATTATAGAATTGTACACCTGAAACCTACTAGTATATAATTTTATTAACCAATATCACCTCAACCCTATATAATAAAAGCATAGTATGCAAATTGTCCCCTTGACTGCAGCTGTTAGGGACCCTGCCAGTGCACAAATTCCGTGCATTGGACCTCTAGTAAATTCAATAAAAAAGAGACATAGTTATACATTAATTAAATTAGCCCTTTGATTTATATACTAGTATGTTCACAGATATAACCAATTGTTTTTTGTATGTTTGTTTTAGGGTGTTTTTTTTGTATGTGTGTTTTTTTTCAGAGGGAGGGTCTGTACCTTGGTTTTCTTTGGATGTTCAAATTAATAATCTGTAATAATAAAAGGGTAATATGCTAATTAGACCAGACGTCTTCCGGATGTCAATCCGGACGTCCTTCCTGATGAAGCTGGGGCCAGAGGGAAGTCAGCCGGGGTCCCAGGTGCCTGTGGGCAGCCGGAGAAGGGAAGCCAGGGTCCCAGGTGCCGGAGGGAAGCTAGTGCTGGCAGCTGGGGGAAGAAAGGCCTACTCTTGTACATATTTTCGTGCATTGGGCCTTTAGTGCTTTATTATAAGACTTCTCCATGTTGTCTTCATTAAAAAGGCTTTGTCCACCAATGAAACCAACCAACCAACCAATTGAATTTGTCTCCTAGTGATGATGGTGGTGATGATGATGATGATGACATTAAAGCCTTAAAATCTATAATTTATTTTATTTTAAATATATTTTTATTGATTTCAGAAAGGAAGGGAGAGGGAGTGAGAGATAGAAACATCAGTGATGAGAGAGAATCATTGATCGGCTGCCTCCTGAACTCCCTACACTGGGTTTTGAGCCAGCAACCCGGCATGTATCCTGACCGGGAATTAAACTGTGATCTCCTTTTTTACTTTTCCACCTGCCTACCTTGTAGTTTGAAAAATCATCTTTATTGCATTGTAAAATGCCTTAGAAGTTTGAGTATTCTCTGTTCAGACATTCTCAATGTCAGAGCAGTTTTGTTTTTATTTCTAATATTCCTATGTAGGCATTTTCATTACTTTGGTAAAGAGAAGCCTAAATATGTTTGTGACACTTATTTTAACTTTTATGATTTCCTTCTTTTCTTCTTACCATTAAAACTTCTGTGCTTGAAATCTTTACAAATAAATGAGCTAAAACAAATAAAACTCAATTCACTTGAGATTTTGAAGACATCTGGTGAAGTTATTTTCTGAGTAATTAGACCAAGAGGTGGGACAATTCCCTAAAGTCAGCTACCCTGCAGTTGGCTACCCAGTCATTTCTGCAGTCATCAGCTCGCATGCAGTGAGCATATTGATTCGCAAACTGACAAACAATTGGGTAGAGCTGCCACCTGATAGAAATATAACACACGTGAGGTGTGTTTTAGATAGATGCCTCTTCTCAGCCTGCCCACAGTCTTCTCTGTTTCTTTATGTCCCATCACCTCAATATCCTCTTTATGTTTTAAGAGACATTAAAAGCAGACCCCCCTCAAGTGCTGGCCTTTGCTTGCCCTTGGTTAATCCACAGTTGGATACAAATATGATCAATTAATATTTTCAAAACATGTATCCATATTTAAGAATGAAAATGAAGATATTTCAATGCTTCCACTTTGTCATATATGGCACTATTTAGCTTGAGAATATGCATCAGCGAAGTCTTAATATTTAAAATATATGTCTTCATCTTATAAAGTCATAGATCTGGAAGTGATCTGAAAGTTCCCATTGTTATTCTCCCTGCTGGAGAGCAAAAACACTTAACCCACTGCGGAAAGACATATATCTTTCCAATTTAAAATAACTCTAGGAGATTCCACAACTCTCGTAAGTTACCCACTATGGAGTAAATAATTGCTATCAAGAAAGTTTCCTTTATAGCCAAGCTAAATTTCACAGGTTATCAAAATCAACTTCGTCCTCTCTACGCTTTTATTATTACTGTTAGGAATATTTACAGCGCAATGCAATCAGGAGTTTGAACCATGCCAGGAGCAAAGATACTCTGATCAAGATGCATCTTGACAGATGGTGACTGCACTCACCATTTCTCCTCTGCATGGACCCCGCACCACCACTATTCCCAATCAGCCTCAGTTTACCTTTAGTTGAGCTAAGTCATTAGGGTTCATTTTTTTACATGTAAGTTAAGAATACAGGATACTTTGAATCTGTAACATTTTAGATCGTTTGAAAAAGTAGAAGGAGAAATTATCCATGTGAATTAACATTGGAGAGTCATGTAAACAAATCCAATTTATCCTGAGTTGAATATGTTCCCCAATCACAGGCTATTTAGGCCTGACACCAGTCTTGACACAGAAGTGACATCCAACAGCATCTTTCACTAGGGCATTTACCATTTCTTCAGCCTATTAATTCTCATTATTTATCTTAGCATGAACCATGTTTTAGTTCCATGGAATCCAACAGGAATCAAGTCAAGATTTATTTATCACATTTTACTCTGCAATGCATGAAAGGAGATCACCAAATACTAACCAAACGGATTCAAACTTTTGGCCACAGAATAATAACTCAATTTTCAGTTTAACTAATTGAAAGGACAGTATGATGACATGCTAAAGTAGTAAGTGGATCCTAAGTCACAGTCCAAATGCAACGGAGAACTTACCAGAGGTTTCATCCACTCTCTCATCTACTATGTGGTCCTTCTGATGAACCCACTCACTATTGCACTTGAAGTAGATCTGGGTGGCAGGGCTGGCTTTACAATACAGGTTCACAGGCTTGTTCTTCACAATATAAGCTTCTTCAGGCTCGATCAGGAAATGTGGCAAAGGTTCAGGTGGGTCAGATGGAAAAGTTTCTGGCAGTTCATGAAAAAAGTCGTCGTCTGGTAAAACAAGAAGAAAGTGGAAAATGTTCAAAACATAGTAAACACCTGCATTTTACTTGCTACTCACTTAAAAAATAATGCCTTGTAATCTAAGGAAGCAATGTGAATGACTGCTGTGCACTAGGCGGTACACTAGGTCTATTGACTGGTTGCTCAGTTAAGGATTTAGATCATTCTCATTTTTGTGCATGGCAGAACTCAACATCAGGGAGAATAAATATCTTGCCCTGGCACACAGGTAGAAAATAGCGGAAGTGCCATCAGGACCCAGGTTTGTCTTCCTCTAAAACTGGGATCTTCCAGATATAGTACTACACCTCCCACTATACAGTGTTACCCTTGAGAGTTGATAAAAGTAAAAGAAAATTTTGAAAAATTCTTTTGAAAAATACAAGGTTCACGGGTAAATCTTTGCAAGGAGCTGAGAAGGAATATTAGAAACATGAATTAAGGATCAAATCTACCATTATTTTTAAAAGTGCACCACATGAAATATTCATTCATTCAACCACAAATATTTATTGAGTTCAGAATTATGCTAAGTACTAGAAATATAGATGATAACTTCAACTCAGACAACAGGAGAGCCACAATGGAGCCTAGAATCTAGCAATTCTGTTTGATCTTATTTTGAAACTACGCCTCAAATGTCAGATGTGTTATATGAGTAGTCAAACCTATTTTCATTATATTACTAAATATTATTATGAAGAACAATAGTCTCATTTTTACATCACTGAAAATGTTTAAGTATATTGCTGTCACCTGCTATTCCAACACTGATGAATAAACAAAACCTAAAAACCCTTGAGATATTTGCACACTTTAAGGTATATTTTCTTTTAATTTGGGTTATGCATAATTCCCAATTTAAAAAAAAATAATAAAAGTGCCTTTAAAAAAATCCTTACATTTCATCAAAGAGAAATAAAAAAAATAATCTCCCAGCCCGGCCAGTGTGGCTCAGTGGATTGAGCGTCATCCCTTGCACCAAGAGGTCATTGGTTTGATTCCTGATCAGAACACATGCCTGGGTTGTGGGCTTGTTCCCCCATAGTGGACTGCAGGAGGCAGCAACTGATGTTTCCCATCGATGTCTCTCTCTCTCTCTCTCTCTCTCTCTCTCTCTCTCTCTCTCTCCCTTACTCTCTCTCTAAAATCAATAAAAATATATTTTTTAAGACAAGTCTTCCCATACACTATAAATAAGGTAAGCCCGATAATTCTCTTCCTATGAGGGGCAGAGGAGACTACAATTATTATTAATTCTCTATGTTGATTAAGCACCCCAGGCTAATATGTAAATTTAAAACTCTGAGGTCACAATTAAAAGTTTTTACAGGTTCTATAAAGTAATATATATATATATTCAGTAGCAAATAGAGGGTATGGTATTGGTAGTTGAAGACTGATTGCTCAGATGTTACCTTGCAACTCATTTCATTGGTCACTCAGTTGCTGACCTGTTTTGGCAGACAGCCATGGACTATGTGGATGTTTGTCCACTAAGGACCCTGGCCGGGGACTTTTCATGTAGGTCATGGGATAGCTGTCAATCAGGAATGCATCCGGTCTTTGCCTATTTGTTTTGCAGTAAAAATTGGCTTTACTTGCATCACAGACAAAACTAGCTTTCAAAGCTGCTCTACCATTTTAAATTCCCGACGCTGGATATAAATGACGTTTCCTGTGGCTGGCTTCCTTTCTCACTTTGTTTTTTTTAATTTGCTTTCTTTAGGCAGAGCATCACTTCTGGTTTTTCTATTGTTAAACAGCAGGATCCAAACTGTCAGGGTGCCACAGGATAACTCTGCCTCTGTCAATTTCAGCTCCTTTAGTCAATATGCAAGAACACTCAAAACTGCTTAAATAAACAATAGCTCAGAAAGGCAAAGGAATGGGGAATTGAGGTATTAGATCCATCAGCACGGAGCTGATGTCTTAAAGGCATTGTTCAATTTTTTCTTTTGAAGCACTGCCTGTTATATGTAATGACAGACTGCAGATAATCAATAAAGCTTCATAAAATATCAGACTCGAATGCTGTAAAATGTTAGCTATTGTTTTTAATTATTGTTCATGAAGGCAGAGGGTCAATTAGATTTATTTTTACTATTGGCGTATATTCATACACACAAGAACTTGCATATGTCTTTCATAACAATATATGTATTTAGGTATGCAAAATATAAAAAGCCATCCAAGTCATTGATTTAGAAGGTGAGACTTGTTCCTTTAGAAGGAATGATGATTACAAGACATCTGAAGGCTATATATTTCCTTACCTTATTCAATAATGTAACAAAAGTACTTATACATTTACATTCTACAGAAAGACAGAGAGGCACTAAACATTGATTACCCTGCCTTGCCAAAGCATGTATTTCTTTTTTTCTGATTATTTATTGTAAACCACTATGAGGCCTAAGGGAAGACGAGGAAGTCACACATATCTTCAAGTCAGAAGGAACACTGTTAAGTTCAGGGGGGAAAAAGTAATTATTCAATAATGTATTTTAAAAAATATGTGGACAAACTAACTTTGTATTTCCTTAATTTGGGGTTTTAAGACAAGAGGATTACTACAAATAAAGAAAAATAATTCTATGTCTTGGTTCAAGGCTTTATAAAGTGTTGATTTTTCAATATGCTTAATAACGTTTAAGGTGCAAGTTATAATAGGAATTATTTCTATCATTTGAAATGTTTTCACCATGTGGTAAATCCAGTGTTTCTTTTGCATATCATTCTAGCTCTGTAGGAATCTCATGTCTTAAATTTGATCTAGAAAGATACCTTAACTAACCACAGCATATTAGCTTATTAATATTTCTCATAATATACATACAGCATATTTAAGTCTATGCTCTAGATGAATTCACATCAGGACATATGGCACATCATTTCTAGTACTCAATTCAGGTGTTGGGAATGACATTTATGAAGATAATTTTCAAGATTCTGTGTCAGTGAGGTATGTATAGTGGGAGAGATATAACAACATGCAAATGGGTGGTGAGGAATCCCTCATTCTCCATTCACCACTGTTAGCCTGGGTACCAGGCCCCACCATGGAAATCGGCCCAGATAACTGCTCCCTGGCCATCAGGTTAAGCCTGCTAAGAAAACGCTTTCCTTGCTCTAGACCAGTGATACCCAAAGTGGGCGCTCCCCCCCCCCCCCCCCCCGTGGGCGCTGCAGCGATCCAGGGTGGGGCAGTGATGGCCACAGGTGCATTTGGGGGCGATGAGTAACTGCTATTAAAATTTAAAAAAAATTAATTTCCAGGGGCTGAGTAATATTTTTTCTGGAAAGGGGACGGTAGGCCAAATAAGTTTGGGAACCACTGCTCTAGACAAAAATGGAGTCACCATTAAATTTAAAATAAAATGGTATTTCAGAAATTGTCTTTTTATGAAATGGATTTTTTTTTGTCTAGAATAAGTTTTAAAAATCAAACAAGGAACCCAATTCTCTTCAATCAAACAGATAAAGGGAAACTGCTGAGTATTTAAAGAACTAGCATGGCTACATCTATATGTATTTAACAAGGAAAAAATGGTCCTAACTAAACACCATGTGTATTTAGCAGGAAAAAAAGGACCATGTACACATTCCTCTCCAGGAACATTTAGTTCCTCTGCACTATGCATTTGCCTCGCACATATGTGGAAGAATCTACTTTTCAGTTTTTGCAGCCAGTTTTATGCAACTATTCCCAATTTTTAAAAGCCAGGACTATATAGAAGTAAGTGCTTAACACTAGAATAAATGCTCTTTGAAGGCGGGGACTATGTTGTTTTCATGTTTACTTTCCATAAGTCTGGCAGAGTGCCAGGCACAGTACAGGAGGTCAATAAAAACCTTATAGAAGCATAAATATTATGACAACTTTGATCATTCCTAAAATAGAGCTTAGAATGCCTCAAATTCAGTTACAAATATAGTGTTATAACAATAACATCTACAAACTAACTGGCTAAAAATTTGTGTGGCCCACTGCAGAGTGAAAATCCGGGAATCCTTGTTAAAATGTATGAAGAATTCAGAGATAGTGACGGCAGAGCGTTAAACCAAGCCCAGGTCCTGGGTGACAGGACGGGCCCCACAGCCAGGAAGCTAGCTCTGTCTATAGTGTCAGTTACTGAGCGTTCCACTCCGTGGGATGTCTGAGGAATGACACTGCATCTCTATCAGTGAAGATTCACTTTGGAATGCATTTGGTGTTCCCCAGCTTCTTATGGTGATTAGATGTTTTCTGGAAAAGACATGGCTTTTCAAACTATGAAACCGAGACTCCAATCAATTCTCTAAGCACAGGTGCCTGCAATGGTGTGCAAGTGAAAGTGTGCGGTTTTATCTGTTCATGTTTTCCTTTTGGATGTACCCCAGTGCCCACCTTGAGCCTGATCTAAAACAAGGAAATCTCTGCCCCTCTGAGAGAAACTCTGTCAAGTCCCTAGGGGACTGTAATACAAGGGATGATGAGGTTGGAGATTCTTCTTTGAGCTGGTAGACTGTTTACTGAGATCGGTTCCTAGCATGCACTTCATTTTATTATACAAGTAAGCCAACTTTCTGATATTATTAAGGTCATGCTGAAAACTTGGATGCTATGAAATAATGATTTAATTTTTCAGTAGGGAGAACTGAGTGCTTCCTCTTACCACTTTATTTCTTTTTTTTTAAATATATTTTTATTGATATTTTACAGAGAGGAAGGGAGAGGGCTAGAGAGTTAGAAACATCGATGAGAGAGACACATCGACCAGCTGCCTCCTGCACACCTCCTACTGGGGATGTGCCTGCAACCAAGGTACATGCCCTTGACCTGTATCGAACCTGGGACCCTTCAGTCTGCAGGCCGATGCTCTATCCACCGAGCCAAACCGGTTTTGGCACCACCACTTTATTTCTTAATCAAAATATCTGAAGAGGCTCCTGAAGTCTTCGGGTGATCGTAGGAACTCAATGTGTAAACCACCACCTCAGACTGGAAACCCATTTCTGGTAACACGCCACAGCTATTCCAAATGTTTATGTTGTGTAAAGGCACACCCAGATGCTGACATTGACTACATTATGCTATCTGGGCAACATGACTGATTAATTACATTGCTAAATACATTTTCTACATGAAGTTCATTCAAGTTAACAAAATAAAATTTTCCGAGTTGGCTTTGTGTTGTACATTGAATTCAGTATTAACTTTGAGCTATCGTTGCCTTTTTTATTCCGATATAACATAACTATTCATTTTGCCCTCCTCTAATACTTGACTTAATTTCCTACTTTCTACTATTACTCAATAATGCTATTGACATTTTAATCTAGAAATCAGGTAAATCTCAGTATTTCCTTTCTCTGTTATCTCACACAGCCTTTTGTTTTGTCATTTATATACAAGAAAAGAAAGCTTTGCACCATGTATTATTTTTATAGACTTTCATTCCACCTAATTCTCAACAGGAAAATATTATGCTAGGCACATCAATCTAGGAAGTTTTTGGTTGCTGGTTTTATTGCTATATATCAAGCTTTAATTTTCATCAACTTAATACATAAGTTTCTGTATTTCAGAATCATAAGACTTAAACTATTATTGCTTATATCATAAAATATAGGACTATTATCTCTTTGTCAGAGACCTGAAGCATATTCTGCTGAAATGGAATTTACTTCCAAATGATTCAAGAGCAATTTAAAATGAATGACTGCAAAGCTAATTTTATCTGCATTTGGCTGCCCATCCATCAGAGAGATAATTCATGATATATTACAACAAAAGGCAGCTGGAATTAACTATTTGAATGAGACTCCAGCTTATTTTTTTTAATATTTTGATTAAAATATCCTTTGAAAGACAAAGACTATGGTCTATATTTCATGCAACATATTAATGGATTCATCATTTAAATTTAAGTAGCTGAATATATAATGCCGGAAATGTATTGTGCAATTTGGAGCTACTGAATAATTTCCAACTCCACAAGAAAAAAAAAAAACTTTTCTGCTTTTAAAGACATACTTTCTACCTAAACCAGTGATTCCCAAAGTGGGCGCTACCGCCCCCTGGTGGGCACTGCAGCGATCCAGGGGGGGGCGGTGATGGCCACAGGTGCATTTGTTTTAACTTTTTTTGTATTACCTTTCTATTCTGAGTTCAATAAATAGTTTCATAATTTCAAACTTCAATGTTTCTAATTTACACCTTTCTTTACTATATTTTATGAAAAAGGTAGAAACATTAATACATATATCTTTCTGTTTAATTGCTATTAAAATTAAAAAAAATTAATTTCCAGGGGGCGCTGAGTAATATTTTTTCTGGAAAGGGGGCGGTAGGCCAAATAAGTTTGGGAACCACTGACCTAAACCATGTCCATACATTACTCACAGTGACGTGAAGTCAACATGCTATCTGACATGCACTTACCTGTGAAACAGAGGCACCTCCTTCTGTCTCAGCTTCTCCTTCTGCTCTAGTTTAAGCCTTTATGATCTCTGACTTTTACTAATATAAAATTTTTTTATATGTTTTCCTGCCTACCCTCTCTACTTCTGCCATGTGTATATATCATGTTCTTAGAAAAGTTTTTCAAAAGCTTATTTACTCTCTCTTTCAAGTAATTTAATAAATACAATATAAAGCAAGATGGTAAGATTTTTTTTTCTTTCAAATTAGCTCAAAAATATTGAACGATTGATGAGGGGTTAAGGTAATGTGAACTTGTATATACTGGCTGTGGTGTAAATTGATATTATAGTAGATATAATTTGACAATATAAATAAAAATTAAATCTCTGCATATCTCCAAATAGGTTATCCTCCTTCTTGGAATCCATGTAACAGACGCAATGACACACACACACACACACACACACACACACACACACACACATGCACATACAAAGATGTTCACTGCAGCATTGTTTATTTAAAAAATAAGTGTAATATAACAACAAAAGGCAGTTGGAATTAACTATTTGAATGAAACTGAGGACAACTAAAAATCACTTGAGGAATGGTTAGATAATTATTTGTAATATGTCCTCCCTAGAGAATACTGTTTCAACTGTAAAAATAAGGAAGCAGATTTTTTATGTATAAAATCAGAAGGACAACCATTATTTACTAAGAAAATAAAGCAAGTTCTTAGCCAATCTGTATTAAAATGATGCCACTCTTTGTAAAACAAGGAAGGAAGATGAAGGAAGGAAGAAAAGGGAGAAGAGAAGAAAGAAGGAAAGAAGCGTGTTAGTGTGTGTGTGTGTGTGTGTGTGTGTGTGTAAATGGCTGCTTCAGTAAGTCACAAGAAGTGTAAGGTAAAGCCTACAATCTGCACACACAGACATATTAACAGGAATTAATTCTGGGAAGAAGACTTGAAGGCCTTAAGGGAAAGTTTTACCTTCTATTTGAACTAGGTCTTACAAATGCCACATCATTTCCTCCCACAAATACTACATTATTGATGATTTCAATATATTTAATGTGTGTTTTTTAAGTTTTTATTCAAATTAAGGAAATTAAATAATCCCATGTGCAACTATTGCTTCAGTCTAGAATAACCTCTTCAGGGTTCTTCACTAACTTAGACCTTCGCAAATCAATTATATTGACACCATAAAGCCTTACATGATGTCTCCATTAAAACATGTTACTTGTATAGTATTTATTTCATTCTACCTAGTTTACTTCATTTCCTCTTATTTTCCATTGCCTAATGTTCCTATCACTGTGACCTCTGACTTTGAACTAAAATAGTTTACTATCTTTCTTACATTTTGTTCAAAAAAATATTTGTTGATTTGCCTTTTATATGCTAGAACTGTCACCACTGTGGTATTTGAAGCTGCATTTTATCTCTCAATGAAGTACTTTTACTTATAAAAAATGAAATAAAAGACATTACATTTATGATCACCTAAATTTATAATACAAATTGGTCAATTAGTCTAGTGATGTAAAGAAGATGTTCATAACTTATCAGTACTTGACATTCACTTTAGAGTGCTTTAATTTTAGGATATTTTGAAAGGTTTGCTAAGATGTGTAGAGACTTACATAGTGAGTTAAGGAAAAGTTCTATTTTCTTACTCTCTATTAATAGTTAGGGCTACAAATCCTATACTCCTACTAGAGGCCTGATGCATGAAGATTTGTGTAAGAATAGGCCTTCCTTCCCCTGGCTGCTGGCACCACCTTCGCTCTGACCAGAGCCGCCTTTCTGCCTTTGCTCTGGCCTGGAACTGCCTTTCTGCCTTCCCACACTGCCCAGAGGCCTGGAGCAGCTGGGATGGTGTGTAACGCCTGCATCCTGCCCTGCCCTGCCCCTGGCCACTCAGCGTCTGCAGGCATGCGCTGCCCACAGGCCTGCCATCTTTGTCGGGTTAATTTGCATACCCACTCCTGATTGGCTATGGTTATCACAAAGGGGCGGTCAATTTACATATTTGTCTATTGTTAGTATAGATTATGAACTTCAGGAATCTGAAGAACAAGTTCAGAACAAGTTCAAAAACAAGTTCAGAAGAAAATTATAAAAATTGAGCAATTCTTGCCCTGACTGGTTTGGCTCAGTGGATAGAGCGTTGGCCTGCAGACTGAAGGGTCCCAGGTTTGATTCCCGTCAAGGGCATGTACCTTGGTTGCGGGCGCATCCCCAGTGGGGGATGTGCAGGAGGCAGCAGATCGTTGTTTCTCTCTCATCGATGTTTCTAGCTCTCTATCCCTCTCCCTTCCTCTCTGTAAAAAAATCAATAAAATATTTTAAAAAATTGAGCAATTCTCAATAGATAAATAAGACAACATAAACTTAGGGGTATCCCTTACTAGTTAACTAAAATAATGATTTATAGTTTAAGAGAATCAAAGATTTGCAAACTCAATGTTATAATATATTCACAGGACACATGCTGATCTCTTTATAGGAGACTCTCTGTGATGGTCAGTTTCATGTGCCAACTTGGCCAGGAACACATTTCCTGGTTATTCAAAAAAACACCAATGTAGGTGTTGCTGTGGAGGTATTTTGTGGATGTGATTAAGTCCATAATTGGTATGCTAAGCACAATAAGCCAGTCAGAGAAAGACAAGCATTACATGATCTCACTCATATGTGGAATCTCATGAACAAAATAAATTGATGAATAAAATAGATGCAGAGACATCGAAGCATGGAACAGACTGTGGAATCTCAGAGGGAAGGCAGGGATGGGTGAGCGGGAGGAGAGAGATTGAAGAATTTATAGGCATAACCCATGTTTGGGGGACAGCTGTGGGATGGAGGGGATCAATGGGGAAAATGGGGCATCTGTAATACTTTCAACAATAAAGATAAATTAAAAAAACAACACCCTGAGAAAAAGACATTATCCTAGATAGTCTGGGTGTATCTCATTCCAGAAGCTGATAGGCCAGATCAGTGTTTGATTGAATAACCAGCAACAGCAGCCTAGCCAAACTGACACATAAAAGTGTCATCATCCTTCTCACAACTTCATTGCCATCCTGTTTCTTAACTTTTGCTCATGCTTCAGATATCAAATATCCCTTCCCCTGAATGCACCCCCCCCCTCAAAATGCTGGACATTAGCCCCTGCTGTCATCTTCCATTACTCTCCACTCTTCTTGTTTGTATTTCTCCCCCACTGCAAGGCAAGTTCAGAACATTAAAAACAATGATTATCTTATTCATTTCTGCATAATTGATATGTAGTTCAGTGTCTGGCATGGATTTCAAGTTTCTTTTCCTTTCCATTTGAATTGCTATTCCTAAAGAAGAGCTATACAATATGATAGAAGTATATAGGGATTACTCTATCAATAGAAATCATGAGAATAAATCTTTGGCCCTGGCTGGTGTGGCTCAGTTTGTTGAGCAGCCTTCAGTATACCAGAAGATTTTGGGTTTGATTCCCAGTCAGGGCACATATCCAGGTTGCAGGTTCGTCTCCCAGCATCTATCTGTATTTCTCTCTTACATCGATGTTTCTCTCTCTCTCTCCTTCTCCCTTCCTTTCTCTCTAAGATAAAAAAGAGAAATCTTTGCACAAAATACAACAGAAACATGCATTTTATAAAGGTGGTCCTTTAGTACTTATAAGTACAGAACCAGTTCCCACATTTAAAAAAAACACACAATTTACAACTATCTTTTACACAAGTATTAATACCATATATCATAAGGTGTACACAGCCTTGGATTAAGAATATTCCCTCAGTAAATAATGAGTTTAATTTAAAACATTGTGTGAGTGGGAAATAACATGATGCATCTGATTACAGTGCCTCTTCAACCTCTTGGCCTCATTTGACACTTGACTTCAATGCTCCACTCCCTCCATTTTGAAACTTTCTCCTCTCTCGGGGACTGTGCATTAGCACTAGATGGCTTCCTGCCCCACCTCTTTGACCTTTCTCTTTCTTCTTCGCTGCTATACAGTCCAACACTTACTAAGGTTCATTCCTTTAGTCTCTCCCTTGGGCATCTCATCCACACCACTAACTTCAATTATCAGATCATGTCACATGCACAACCTTCCACTCCCCCCACCCCTACTTCTTAAAGCCGTCAATGCCTTTGCATTGACCAAGAATGAAATCAGACTCTTTACCAAGGCCAACAAGGACCCTCCTGATCTGATTGGAGCGGGCTTCTCTCTCTGTCTCATTTTCTACCCTCCTGACCTTTGTTCTTGGCTGGTATTTATATCTTCGAACACACCAACCTCAGGGCATTTGCACTTGCTCTTCACCCCTCTAGAAAAGATCTTCCCTCTCCTTTTGCCATTTAGGTTTTAGTTCAAGATGCCTCCTTGACAAAGTAAGATTCTTGACCACCCAATCTCTATCTCTTGGTGTTTCTCTCCAAGAACACATCATTCTATTTGATTTCTCATCACCTATTGCCATCTCAAACTAGCTTGTTCACTAAGTTAGTTGCTTATTATTCTTTTCCCTCCCACAAGACAACAAGTTTCATGGGATGGGAAATTTTATCTATTTTTTCAACACTATCCTCAGCATCAACATTAGATGAGCATATCTTCACTCTGAAGCCAGCTTATCCTTTTTGTTCAGCTCCTTTTTTTCTGACTATATAATATCATTCTCATAGTGAAAAGCTTGAATTCCGATCTCCCCACCTGATTGAATCCATCTACTTGTACAGCATTACATTGTCTCCCTCAACCTCAATCCTTATTCTCCTTTTCATCATGAGAACTCAATTTGAAGCCCTTACCATTTTCATTTGGATTATTATAAGGGCCTTCTTGTTGATTTGCCTTGATCCTGACTTTCCTCTCTTAATTCCATCTCTACCACTTTACTATATGACCACTTCTAAATAGAAAGTGGAATCACAACAGCTTCTGCTGGAAACCTTCAGGACTCAACAAAACATGGCCCAAATTGATTTTATTTTTAGCTTATTTACTACCTCTTCACCAAATCCAAATTTGGTCATCTTATAGTCCATAAGCAGTTTTTAAAATTTCTCCCACTTAGGTATATTTGCTCTGCACATGTAATGCCTTATTCCCTATTGAACTTTAGATTTTGAATTAGTAACTTCTTAAGAGTTCCCATTTTTTCTTTTGGGTATACAGTTTTGTCTCACCTTAGTTTTCTCTCTTTTTAAATTTTAGACATAATTTATAAATAAAATTTCCGAATTTGTTTTTCATTAATAATCTCCATATACAAACTGCAGTTACTATATCACTTCTCACTATCCCACTCCCCAAACCTACCTACTGTTGACACTAGTGTGCATTATTCTGGATCTTTCTCTATATAGTTACTTATGCAGGTGTGTGTGTATAAATGTGTGTGGGTACATATGTAGACTAAAAATACAAATGCTTTGTGTTGACTATTGCTTTTTTGGTTTGTTTGTTTGTTTTACTTCTCACATGAGGATTTGTTTCTATTGTTTTTCAGAGAGAGTGGAAGGTGGGGGGTGGAGAAAGAGAGAGAATGAGAGAGAGGGAGAGAGAGAGAAAGAGAGAGAGGGGAAAGGAGAGAGGGAGAAAGAGAAAGAGAGAGACAGAGACAGAGAGAGAAAGAGAGAGAGAGAGAGAGATGTGCACAAGAGACATATCCACTGGCTGCCTCCTGAACACACCCCGACTGTGGGTAGGGAGCAAATCTGCAACACAGGTACATGCCCTTGACTGGGAATTGAAGCTAAGATCATATGCTCTAACAACTTAGCAACACCAGCCAGGGCTTAACTAGTGCTTTTTATAGTAAATTCTCTGCTTTACTTGATCCATCATTTGTCAAAGTTGGTGCTATGATTACTATGAGCCAACCACTATCCTGCAACGTTTAGTATAAGCTAACATCCAATGTTCAAAAACAAACAAACCCAAAGCCACTGTAACTTTATGGTTTGGTAATGTTGCATGACACCAAAATTTCTGCAGATGTTTTCTAACAAAGACAGCGTCAGAACCATTATTAAAAATCATGTTATCTTTAGCTGCTGGATCCCTGTGCATAGTTTCCATGTGGCATGTGATAAAATTCATATTTCGTGATTTTGCTCGGAAAGGATTAAAGGATTAATTCTTCCTGTTGAGTGAGGGTACTGATTATGAACCAATATTTCCATTTTTTTATCCTTTTTGATGGAGCAAATTTCATTCTCCCAAAATTTACTGTTTTGAAGGATAACTACCCAGTATCCTGAAGAAGATGGGAAGGGAATGCATCATCTCAATGTACCACCGCAAGGTACAGGGGTGGCTAATGTGTCACATTTTCAGTTCCCTGCCACTGGGAATCACAGCAGTTGACAGTGGGTCACAAAATCATTAAACCTGAAGGCAGCACCTCCTTCTCCATGTGAGACTTCACTTCTCCTTGACACTTTACTCCTGAAATCCCTTTAGGCTCCTGGCCTTTTCTCCTGCTTGTAACCCCCACAACTAATTAAAACTGGACAAATCTTGGGCAAAAACAGTTTTCTTTCAAAGTGATTCATTCAGAGTTTCCCCCCAGGCATTTTTTGTCACTTCAGCTTAACCTGCCATTTTTACATGACGTTGAAAGCGATGAAGTATTTTTATAAGATAAAAAAATCTTTCAAGACCTAAGTCTACCTTAATGTCTCAGATAAAGACTAGATTTTGAAATATGACAAATGCTTCAGCATTTCTAGAAGTTTACGAGTAAACAAAAAGTTCCAAAGACTCTGGTCTCACTAAAGACAGCTAAAGTTTTAAAAATGTATTATTATATTTAGAACTATAATTAAATTCTGCAACGACAACAAAAAGAGAATTAAGTGTAGCTGAACTGATTCCTAATAAGTTCCTTTTGGGAATTATATTGAACTTCAGAATTGAGCAGCAATTGTAATATTGTTGTAAATTTAGAAAAAGACAAAAATGAAGATCAAAGAAAATAAGTCTGGGATGTGGCACCACTTAGGGTTTTTTTTTGTTTTGTTTTGTTTTTTACTGAGATAAAATTAAAATTTGCCAAATTGCTAGTACCTTGTTTTACAAATAAACAAAAAATATTCCTTTTATTTGGCTTGAAAATGTAAAGATGGGGAGTGTAGCTTTTGTTGTTGATAAGAGGGCTGAGCTCTAGGGCTGAAGAATGAATGAGATTTACTGATAGCCTCTGTCTACCTTCTCCTGGTTAAAGCCAGAGAAGTGTTTTCTCAGTTTAGCAATTGCTACCTGTACAGTTTCTAAGAAGAGGTAAGGGAAGATTTCTATATAAAACTGTTTTTCTACATTGTTTAATAATATTATATTGGCATCTCATTTTTCAGCTACCATATGGAATGCAACTTTTTTTTTAATAGAAATTGTTTTGTTTTCTGTTTTGTTTTTATTGATTTAAGAGAGGAAGGGAGAGAGTGATAGAAACATCAATGATGAGAGAGAATCACTGATCGGCTGCCTCCTGCACACCCCCTTCCAGGGATCTGGCCCACAACCTGGGCACATGCCCTTGACTGGAATTGAACCCAAGACCCTTCATTCCCTGGGCCAACGCTCTAACCACTGAGAAAACAGGCTATGGCAGTATGTGACTTTTTTTTATAATAAGCTCCCTATGTTTTTCATAGATGAAAGCACGAGTTTTGATAGTTTGAGTGTGAAAGAAATTCAGGTCCTTCTGGCTTTGTGATTCTGAGAACTCTATGGGTGATGCTGCCTCCACAGCATGAAAACTTGTTTGTGAAGACAATTTTCTTACAGTGCTATTGTTAGAAATGGCATTTACACAATGACAAAAAATAACAAATACTTATAAAGCACTTACAAAATGCCAGGTATCCCACTAAATACTTTATAATTTATTCCCTCATTCAATTCTCACATTATCTCACTGTAAAGACAAAACAAAACAAAACAGAAGAACAGAGAGGCCAGTTAACTGGCTCAAGGTCCACACAGCTAATAAGAAGCAGAAACTCTTTTTGACTATCAGTCAACACACAGACTTAGAGAATCACCTGATGAATAATCAGCTCTGTGGAGTTTCTCAAGGAGGTGCCAACATCTATTTATTAGCTCCAGGTCAAAATGAGTAACATACAGATGCTAATTTTTCAATATATAATTTTGTGCAACCTGTATGTGCTATACTCTTCAGAGATCACAGCGATATGTTCTCATTGCCCTTTTATTTGGTTTACTTTCTAACTCACTAAAGCCTACATGTTTATAATAACTGCTTTAAATTACCTGTAGAAGCTAGTCTCTAAGTTTAGAGAGAGAAAAAAGACTTAGCAATTCATTGTTCATTATATGGAGAGGAACAATCAAACATGAGTGACACGAATATGTGTAAGCAATCTGAAAACTGTTAACTGCTTCCCAGAATAAGGTATTAGCACTGTTTAAATTATTGTCATATAAGTAATAACAAGCTACGACAATGTGCAAAAAGAATGTAAGGAAAGTATCCTAAGATGTGTAATACAACTCAACTGCAAAGTTTAACAACTTTTAGCTGTTATTTTTGAGCAAAAATCTTTACTTGCATTTGAAATGCTTCTTTAGAATACCAATAATATAAAAAATGTTTATGAAGTAGTATAAACTGAGACAGAGAAGGGTGGTTTGAATAAATACAGGGACACTGAGGGTACAGCTCTGGAATTTTTTTTTATAGGAGGTGGATTTTTTTTGAACAGTATCAGTTTCCCTTTCAATAAGGTCTCTGTTTTGTCAAACCGCCAAAAAGAGAAATAGGAGTTGACAATCTTTACAAATATAAAGGCCAATGATTTGTGGCAAGGAAGAATAACAAGGTTTCCTCATGTTAAGGAGGCGTTTTATCAGAAACGCACCCAGGCCTAGAAAATCCAGGTCTTTGAGCACATGTGGTTCTTTTCAGGAATGCCTACCCTTGCTGTCTTCCACTTCAGTAAGCTCGGGAAGCGAAGAGCCATTCTGTGAATACAGCTAGTCCATTGACATCAGCAACATATCATTTTCCAAAGTTTGAGAGAGCAATGGATTGATTTCAGGGTTCACAGCAGGGCAGGGCAAGACATACGGCTCATATGGCTTTCGGAAACAATATAAATTCATAGAGCTATTTCAAGGTTTCATGAAGATGTGATAAACTACTGGATTGGGTTACACGTTTCCTCCTGCAGGGACTATTTTATCCACTCCTCTCAGATAAGTCAGGCTGATTTGTTGTTTTCATGCTCTGCTTTTCTTCAAATCTACTTAAATAAGCAGGTTGATTTCAGGGCCGACCCCCTCACTCCCTCTTTCTCAGTATGGGTTCAACTCAAGTTCTTGTGAAATCATGATCCTTCTCATACCTTCCAGACTGACTGCTACAACAAGTGAATCCAAAAGTAAACAAAACTAAAGGAAAATAAAATGCGGTCACCAAAGGATATGCTGTTCTGTGCCCACGTGGATGCACAACCAGGCAGTATTCATGGACATACAACCTATGCAGCGTGGGCTGCAAGCAGATAGAATGCCTGTGTCTCTAAGAATACAACAAATCCATCAGGCCAAAGTGCCACTTTACTCTCACCACAACCAGAACCACATCTAAGCCAAAGCACACAAAATCCTTCCAATAGTCAGGAGAGCAGAGACGCAAGGAAGCTATAAGAATTGGGTTGTTTCAGTTGAAATCACTGCCAGTGCTTCAGGGAAAGTTTCCACTTATATGATCTGTCAAGAAAACCCAGCTGCCTGTTTTCATAAATTGGAAAATCATGTTGAATCCTACTGAACCATAGACTCAAAAAGTATTCTTATAACTTATCCATTTACCCATTCCTGTTTCTGGTTCTTCAGTATTCTCAGAGTACCACTCTACAAGCCTAAAAAATGTCCTTACTGTTAGTTACTCACAAACATGATACTTCACAGAGATGATTGCATGAGAGATAACATGCAAAACTTGCTGGACTCAATGTCAGAAGACTGATATTATCAAGGCATACATCCTCTCTGAGCCTTCGTTTCATCACCTTTTAAATGGAAGATAATGTAACAGAAACGTGTTTTCTTTTTTTGGTCCATCATCCATTTCCTCTTGTTTTGTGACAGAAATGTCTCTTATACTCTCAGGCCATGTGGTTCAGTTTCCCATTCAGGTATCTCTAGTCCATCAGAACATTCCAATCCTGTGACCACAATTACTGGTTCAAGGTGAACACATGATCCAAGTTAGTGTCATCAAAATGAAACCTGGGATTTGTCGTAATGGAAAGAAAATGATTGCTGAAAGGACTGGCTGTTAGTGTGGTGCTGTTATTGGCCAATTGATGCGGGATGGAAAGAGCAAGCTTGAATGAAGCCAACCAAAGAAAGGCAGAGCTGGGAGATGTAAAGAGAACATAGTGAGGTCATCATTTGGGCAAAGGGTCTGGTGGCAACTGAACTTAAATGGATCTGTTTATGGGATTTATGTTACCTGAACCACTAAATTCATTTTTTTAAAAATTTAATCATGTTTGGTTTGGCCTTTCACTTGCACCTGAAGATTCCTAACTATTATAGCGAGGAGACTGAGCTGACATACCAATCCTATATAATAAAAGCCTACTATGCAAATCAACCAAACAGCAGAATGACAGGTGGAATGACCAGTCACTATGATATGCACTGACCACCAGGGGGCAGACACTCAACACAGGAGCTGCTCCCAGTCAGCAGGCCCAAGGCTTGCCAAGGTGGGTGCCAGCGGGCCCCACCCCCAAGATCACCCCACTGGTCACCCCACAGATCGGCCCTGATTGTTGGCCAGGTCTAGGGACCCTACCCATGCACAAATTTCGTGCATCGGGCCTCTAGTATGAATAATAATTTTGTAGAGTTCTTGTTTAAACTCAAAAGCCAAAATCTTTGGGTTTTCAAAATATATTTGCACTTTTTTTCAATTAAATGAAGCATAGGTACTCTACCAGAGCTTGGCAATTTAAAGAAGAAGAAAATATTCTAAGGAAGTTTATAGGCAAGTAGGAGCACTAACATGTGTTAATAGGAAGCTATAAAAAGGTAAAAACTCTGGACTCTATCACAACCAGGGCTTCCATATTACACAACTCTAGGGGGCACCGCTGACACCATAGCTTATGTATATTTCATCCCCTGGTGGCACACAGAGAAACCTTAGCTCAACTACACCTCTGTCAGCTGGCAGGCTGGGCCAGCCAAACACTTGTACTAGCAAGTATTCTCAGTATCCGTGATAGTTCTTGGCTATTGCATTTTGTAGTGAACAGATTATGGCCCACTGTCTTTGAGTTTTTAAGGAGATTTCTGGTAGCCAGCTGGCACACAGGTTTACCATGACACAAACCAGATGCCAATCTTGGTGATCTTCCTTGGCTGTGCTATCATTTGTGAGCGCTCAGCTGGCAGAGGTGCCCTTAAATCAAGCACGTGCAAACAAAACATCGCATCTCAGGATTACAGAGGTCTCCGGGCAGTGGGAGATTCATTGAAGACCAGATTAATTATTTGGCAAAACAAGTGGAGCTTTTATGACTCAGAGGTCATTTACAACAACATACTTTCGCACTGTCGCCTCAGCGATAATACTTCATTTTAAGTGGCAAAATCAGACTGTAAGTAAATTAGTATCCGAGTTAATCCACCAGCTGTGTGTTTTGATAGTGATTAATATGCACCATATAAAAGAGGCTTTGCGTCTCTCTTGTTCTCAGTCACAAAAGAGAGGGAGGAAAAAAGGTTCTTTGATATAATGCCCCTTCTGAAGCATTGCCAAGGTAGTTCATTGTTTAATTACAGAAAAATACTCTGAGACCTTCAGAAAGACGCTGTTTTTCTTTTCGGATGGAATGACAGCCACAGCTCCCCTGGTCACTGGCCTGAACTCTCCTGATGCCTCCCTCTTGGGGTCAAACTCAGACGAGGCCACCTCCCCTTCACAGGCAAGACAGCTTCCCCAGGGTTTGGGCTGATTGCTTTATTTTCCTTACATGGTGAAGCTCACTCTTCTGTAGGAAGCAGTTGTAACACCGAATTTGAACTAAGGTGGGCGAATTCTTTGGATAGAGCATAGGACTGCCACCTCCACAGGCTTTCATATCCGAATTTGTCGCTAGCTTGGGAGCATGTCCACAGTTATCTATCTCCAGCTGCTGCCCTTATCCCTGATGTGACACTTTCTGAAACACCGAAGGTCAGGAGGCCGAAAGGTCTGGCTGTAAGCTGAGCTGGCAAAACACACCTGTGTCCGCCTGGCTCTCGTGCTGATGCTCAGAGATGTGGACACTTTCAAGAGCAATTTATGGATGTGGGGGCAGCGTTGGACTCTCGGTATGATTCAATACATGGTGCAGTGAGACTGTTTCAGATGCGTGCTTCAAGTGTTCCATTTTTGATTGCCCCAGGATGACTGGTATTTTTATCCTATTTGACGCTATGATTGTGTCTCCAGGTTTGGTTTAGCTGCTCAAAGTCTTAGAACCACATTGCGGAGCCCTGTGAAAGCTTCGTGATTCTGTGTGCCTGTGCTACAGAGAAGGCGCCGGACCTCAGCGACCCACAGCCCCGGCTTGAAGGCCAGGCAACAGGTTTTGAACACGGTTCTGCCTCTTTAAGTCTGTAACTTGGGACATGTAGCTTAATATTTTCTTCTTCATCAGTGAGGATTAAATGTTTCTACATGAAAAGAGTTTACAACAGTGCCTGGCATTTAGAACACACTGAATAAACATGTCATCATCATCATAAATTATCATCATTGTCTTGATGATTTTCCTGCCCTACCAATTTCCTCAATGATTTATCTTACTCACTGTGGTTTATGTATTTTTCTGAGCATTGCCAAGTTCTTTATCGAGCACTGTGCAGTACAAACAGAACAAAATAAAACAAAACAACATACATAATTTATTGTTTTAACTTTCTAACGGAGTTTAAAAGGCGCATGCCCTAAATATCAATGCTTATGAAAAGTTATTGAGAATTCACAACATGAGAAGGTGCAATAAGGAGACCGGTTGTCTGGGATGACCAGTCTAGGGGTCTGAGCTTCAGCATTCACAAACAGGGCAGTATCTTCTTTGCTATCTTGGATTTCACTGTCATGTCCCAAGTAATTTCCCCCCTCCCCAATATCTCTCTGCACTAAGAAATTTCCTGAGAAGCAGTTTTTACCTATTCAAAATTTTTAAATCTTCACCTGAGGCTATGTTTTTTATTGATTCTCTCTCTCTCTTTTTTTTTTTAAGGAAGAGTAGAAGGAAAGAGAAAAAAAGCAACCATCAATGTGAGAGAGAAACACTGACCAGTTGCCTCCAGTATGAGCCCCTACTGGGGGATTGAACCCACAACCTAAGTATGTGCCCTAAATAAGAATAAAACCCAAGACCTTTGGTGTATGGGACGACACTCCAACCAACTGAACCACCTGGCCAGGGCTCATAGCCAAATTTTAATCAATAATATATGTTGTTTTTCTACTACTTGAAGACCAATTAAATGTGGTCCTATGGAATATCATGAAGCAAAGGTACTAAAAATTTACTCTCTGGTCCTCTCACAAAAAGAGTTTGGAATTACCTACTTTTCAAAAGAGAAAGGTATGAGTTCATGATTTTTAAGAAATGATAAGCATTCTTCTATATTAATACAACTTATGTAATCTCGAAAACACTAATCACTGTACAAATTATATTTCATGCAAAATGTACTATGAGACATGAGTCACTACACCCTTTTCTCCTGAACTTCTTGAGGAATCTAAGCAGCCGGAAGCGTCCAGCAATAACAAAGCAAACACAATTGCAACCCCACTCTTTTTTCTGGATTCTTCTAAGTCTTGAGAAACTGTTTCATAGACTAAAATCTCCCATGTGAATAAAAAGGCAAATCTTGAACTCGACATACAATTAATTGTAAAATATAATAAGGACCCTGGTTAACAAAGTGCTGGTTGTACATCTAATTTGGAAAGAGATTCCATGTTAAAACCCTTGTGATCTTCTGATTAAGTCCAGTCAAACCTAACTTTGTATTTTTTAATTGTTAAACTTATTTTTGTCACTTTAAACAGTAGAGCTGAACATTTATTTTAAAATAACAGTAGCTTTTCTTAATGAGGCAATTTATGCCATAACACTTGTCTTTGTGACCATGTCTAATTTACAATGATATCAAGTCTACAAGCAGCTGAAGAAAGTAAAGGGACATTATATACCTTCAAGGAATGTAGGGACTTACCTTTATAATGGCTTGCATTTGACTAGGTATTAAAAATTCAGAAAAACTCATCACAAACTTATCTTATTTGACATTCACTAAGACTCTGTAGATCAGGCATAGGAGGATTTATTAATCCCCATGTTACATACAGTGATATGGAGGATCAGAAAACTCAATAATAGATCCCCCTTCCCCCAAATTCTCCCTCTGCTCAGTGGCATGTCAGAACCAGAATCTGGGTCTTCTCACTTCTTCTCCAGTCCTCCTTACCACTATGCTGTGCCACTTCATTTGAATTTAGATATTAGAAATTCTAAATCTTCTACATATTAAGTATCTGTACTTACCCTCTAATTATGATCTCCTCTGCTCACAAACCTTATTGGTTACTCCTAGAAAACTGGAATATACTGAGATTAAGTATGTTTTCCTAATAACATCAGATTTTTGAACATTACTATATATTATACTAATTTAATATTACCTTTGTTTGTTCTGATGTTTAAACTTTTGCATAGGCTAATTTGCATGACTATGTCTATTTTAGTTGTTTCAAGAAAATGGATCACATGGCCTACCATACTTAGCTCATTGAAGCTGTTTAAGAAAATCTCTTTGAATTGACCAGCTTCTATCTAAGGAGACGTTTGTAAGAATGTGTTTGAAATGGAACACAAAAATATATTCAGAAAATTATTTTACATTATCTTCCTAGAAATGGCAGAGAAATTCATTCTGATGAAAGACAGATACAGTGCAGTGAATAGATGCTTTCACAGAAACATTAGAGCCTATGAAAATAACGCAGACACAGTCGAAATCAGCCCCTGGTGTGCTGACAGCCTGCTCAGCACAGTGTATGAATACCCCTTTCATGATTTAAAAGCATTTTGATGTCTAAAATAACATGAAATCTAGTTATCTGTGATGTATGAAATTGTATAACCGAGTAGTTCAATTGAACACTGAGGTATTTGGAAACACAAATTCAATAAGATAATAAATCTATGTTTTCTTTCCCCCCTACCCACAGAATCTAAGCAAAACAGCTTGTGTTTTTATAGTATATTTTTTTAAACTGTCAATTTCAAAACACTTTAAAAATTATATACGTACTATTACATTTCAGGTTCGTGTATGGCAATGGTACAAATTATTAATTGATTCAAAAACATAAATACACGGAAAAAAACAAACCCAGAAACAAAAGAGGGAAAAACATTTTACAGAGCAATATGTTGAAAGGTAGGCCAGCTCTGATGACTGCTAATGTTTATTTATGATGCACTTCATTAAACCCTTTGACTTTTTCAAGGGGCCACCTGTAAATCAGTTATAATTTATACTCCTTAGGAATGTGCTCTTCTCTCAGTCATTACTCTACAAACCAAGTGTTTGAGACATTCCCAAAGCCCAAGTAATTTTAAGGACCTAAGCCAGAAATACCCAATACAAATATAATGCAAACCACATAGGCAATTTAAAATTTTCCAGTAGTCACATGACCAAAAATAAAAAGAAATGCATTTAACTTAAATGACATGTTTTACTTAACCAGATATATCAAAAGTATTGTCATTGTAACATATATTCAACATAAAAATTTATTGGTATTTTATATTCTTTTACTATACTAACTCTATAAAATCCAATTTGATTTTTTTACAAATATATTTTATTGATTTTTTACAGAGAGGAAGGGAGAGGGATAGAGAGTTAGAAACATCGATGAGAGAGAAACATCAATCAGCTGCCTCCTGCACACTCCCCACTGGGGATGTGCCTGCAACCAAGGTACATGCCCTTGACTGGAATCGAACCTGGGACCCTTGAGTCTGCAGGCCGACGCTCTATCCACTGAGCCAAAACGGTTAGGGCCCATTTGAATTTTATTGATAATTTTAGCAATCTCAACTTGAGAGCTAAATTTTCACTGGAATTACTTGATTTGAATTTGGTTTTCACAAAGTTTATAGTAAACTAATTTAGTAGATTCACACACCTAAAATGTTCCAAATGTATTTAAACATTTTCAATAAGTGGATCTAATATCAGTTTTAAATTTAAATTAATGAAACTTAAATAAAATGAAGGATTTCATTCTTTTGTAACACTAACAATATTTTAAGTCTTCAATCATTCAGTATAGATAGGGTTGTATATTGGACAGCATCAACCTAAGCAAATTAAACAAAACAAAATTTTCAACTGGAATAGTATTATTTTCTAACTTGACCCTTCTGTAATAAAAATATTAAAATTTTTATTGACTCTAAAATATGAGGAAATAAGAAGGCTTTAACATTTTAGAGCAGTGGTTCTCAACCTTCTGGCCCTTTAAATACAGTTCCTCATGTTGTGACCCAACCATAAAATTAGTTTCGTTGCTACTTCATAACTGTAATGTTGCTACTGTTATGAATCGTAATGTAAATATCTGATATGCAGGATGGTCTTAGGCGACCCCTATGAAAGGGTCGTTTGACTGCCAAAGGGGTCGCGACCCACAGGTTGAGAACCGCTGTTCTAGAGGAAGAAAACAAGTAGATATGGCTACCTTTTGCAAACCTAATTTTAAAACATGTTTTCTTTTTATCCTATATAATAAAAACGTAATATGCTAATTAGACCAGACATCTTTCTGGACGACCTTCCAGACGAAGCTGGGGCTGCGAGGGCCGAGGCAGAGGCTGAGGAGGCTAGAGCCAAGCCCCTTGCATGAATTTTGTGCATAGGGTCTCTAGTTAGTAATAAAAGTTTTAGTCTAGAGTTGAACTGTCTAGAACATTGGCCACTAGCCACATGTGGCTACTGGGCATTTGAACATGCTAATCCAAATTGAAAAGTGGTGTAAGTATAAAATACACATTGGATGTCCAAGACTTTGTACAAAAAAGAGGTAAAATGACTCATCAATAATGTTTTAAGTCTTACTGCATGTTAAATTATCGTATTTTAAATAAGATTATATATTATTAAAGTTAATTTTACTTGCCTCATTTATTTTTAAACTAGAGGCCCAGTGCATGAAAATTTGTGCACTCGGGGAAGAAGGGGATCCCTCAACCTGGCCTGTGCCCTCTGGCAGTCTGGGACCTCTTGGGAGATGTCCACCTGCAGGCTTAGGCCCACTCCCCGGGTATCGGGCCTAAGCTGGCAGTCAGAATCCCTCTGGCAGCCTGGGAGCCCTCGGGGGATGTCTGACTGACGGCTTAGGGGAATGGGCCTAAGCTGCAGTTGGACATCCTTACCACCGCCAAGGAGGCAGGAGAGGCTCCCGCCGCCGCCGCAGTGCTCGCAGCCATCAGCCCGACTTGTGGCTGAGCAGAGCTCCCCCTGTGAGAGCGTACTGACTACCAGGGGGAAGCTCCTGCATTGAGCTTCTGCCCCCTGGTGGTCAGTATGTGTCATAGTGACCAGTCATTCCTGGTCATTTTGCCTTTAGGGTCAATTTGCACATTACCCTTTTATTATATAGGATACAGCTACTAGAAATTGAAAATTTCATATGTGGTTGTATATTTTTTATGGGACAACTTTGTCAAGAGAGACAGCTTGCATCAAAGAGTTGATTCCTGAGGCTGCATTGCTTGGTTTTTGGTTTATTCTGGGCATGTGATTTCTAATCTTCAGAGAACTCCTCTTCACCAATATGCTGCCAAAAAAAGACCACATATTCATGGTCACAGTGGGGTCTGATGACCCACTTTCTTGTCATTGGCTTTTGCAAGTAAAGTTAGAATGGACCCTTAACTTTTTGAAAAGGAGGTTTTATTTGTACAGTCATGTGCTGCTTTTTGTCAAGGAATCATTCTACGAAATACATCTTTAGGCAATTTGGTAACTGTGGGAATGTCGTACAGTGCACTGACAAAACCTAGATGGTATAGCTTACTATATTCCCTTAGGCTCTATGGTATATAGCTATTGCTTCTAGGCTGCAAATCTCTATAGCATGTTACTATACTAAATGCTATAGGCAATTATAACACAGTGATACGTGCTTGTGTATCTAAACATAACTAAACACAGAAAAGGTACACTAAAGTATATGGTATAAAAGATTTTAAAATGCTGCACTTACATAGAGTATTTACCACGAATGGGGTTTGAAGGCCTGGAAGTTGCTCTGAGTGGGTCAGTGAGTGAATGTTGAGTGAATGTGAAGGCCTAAGACATTACTGCATATTACTGTAGACTTTATATAAACATGTGTACTTGTGGGACACCAAATTTATAAAACAACATGAGATTAAATCAAGCACAAGATAAAGTGATGCAATCAAGAGATGAAGTAAACATGAGATGTATGAGGCTGCTGCCAGCGAAACACAGCGTACTGTTTTACAGCGAACTTTTCTCTTAATAAGGAGAAAGAGTACCCTCTAAAACAGTGGTTCTCAACCTTCTGGCCCTTTAAATGCAGTTCCTCATGTTGTGACCCAACCATAAAATTAGTTTTGTTGCTACTTCATAACTGTAATGTTGCTACTGTTATGAATCGTAATGTAAATATCTGATATGCAGGATGGTCTTAGGCGACCCCTGTGAAAGGGTCATTCGACCGCCAAAGGGGTCACGACCCAAAGGTTGAGAACAGCTGCTCTAAAACAATGATTAAAAAGTATAGTATAGTAAATATATAAACTGGTAACAGTTGTTTATTGTCATTATCAAGTATTCTGTACTATACATAATTGTAGGTGTTATACTTTTATAAGACTTAACGTGCAGTAGGTTCATATATACCAGCATCACCATAAACACGTGAGTCATGTATTGTGCTAGGATGCTTCCATAGCTATGATGTCACTAGTTGATAGTAATTTTTCAGTCCCACTATAACCTTATGGGACCTCTGCTGTGTACAGGGTGTTCCCTAAAACTGTATGCACACTTTAACAGCTGATAGCTCAATTTTGAAACTGAGATGCATTTTAATAAGCACTACCTTTATAATTATTCAAAGTGTGTGTATACATTTTGGGGAACACCCTATATATGGTCCATTGTTGACAGAAATGTTATGTGGCACCATGACTGTATTCATTTTCAGCTAATTGCTGTTTTTATTCTGTTAACCTTTTTTGCTCACGTACGTTTGGCAGCTTGATTTGTGCCTTTCATTCTGTAGGAGTTGCAAAAGTAGCCAATACACCACCCATGGTGGGCGACTCCAGCAATTACTGCATGCAGTTTTACATTTGTATCACAGTAGGACCAAGGCACTATTAAAAAGGTACTGCACAGATGATTATATGAATCACAGGGTGCTCAAAAGAGTAAGTGATTTTTACAAATGCAGCTCAAAGTGGTCATTCATGTCTTAATAGGCAGGCAGTTTGTAGTTTTATTTAGGCCTCAGTCTTCACATTGGCAATCTGGTTACCATATATGTAGCACAATCCTGAGGTTGGCAGGAAAGTTGAAAGCCTGTTGCCTGCTCTGCCTCATTCTTGCTGAGCGAAGAGGAGGGAAATGTAGCCTCTGTAACGTGATACTAAGAGATACTAAACGATTACCTGAATTTGGATTGCTTAGGTTGTACAGATAGATGCTGAAGTGGCATCTGGAAACTTGAGTGTGGAGAGCCCATATAGTGGCATTATCATAGCAGGTTTTCTAGAACCTTCTTTGCATTACTAACTCAATCATATCCGGCCTTTGCACTCTATCTTAGCACATGGCACTGTCACCAGTTCCTCAAAGCAACCTGACACAGACCGTGTTTGCTCATGTTGCTGAGGTGCCAGCACCACTTCTGATGCCGACTGTGCTTTACGAAGTTTCCTGGCATCTCTCAGGAACAGAGAAAGTTTGCTTCTATACCACAGGCTCTCTGTGTTTGGCTCCTGAAAGGAATTTTGCCTGGGGCCCCAGGGCTCTGATACAACACACTCTTGCTTGGCCCAGATAACAAGAAGCAGATTTCTACCCTGCCTGTAAGGCTGTGCTAATGTGCCTCTAAGGATCCCATGAAGGACGCCCATAGAATGCAAAATAGTCAAACTTCATTAAAAATACACCATCTAATAACACCATTTACAACCTCAGACTTTCAACAGGAAACAGCAAACAGAGTTATACAGAATGATTGCCTACTGGAGGACCATCAACGTCAGTACTTCCTCTCAAAGGGTTGATAAGGTTGCCAGTAGGACTGAAATGGAAAACAGCTAGTGTAATTCACCTTCAAAAGGTTAATCTTGCTGGAAGACAAGAAGTGGATTGGCAGTTTATGTAAACACTGACATTAGCACTCCATGTGGTATCTATGTACACTTTAAATGCATAAAACAATACATTGTGTAGTTTTAATAAATAATTATATTTTAACTACTAATTCCGGTGACTTTTGAAAAGAGTCAAGCTGCTATATTAATAACATAATATATGCCCTTTTCTCTCAAAGTTATTTACCTGAAATCTTGACTATAAATAGAAAAAGCATATCCTTGGGAATAGAATGCCAGAGGCATGAAATGTTGATACACTTGTTTTTCTAATAAAAATCTGACAAGTATTGGTAGAGGTGGAAAGAAAAGAAGGAATACACTCAGGGGACTATGCCAAACATCTGTCCATTAATTTATGGCTTGAATAATATAGAGCTGACATCATTAAGTAGTTTAATATTTTTTCCTTGTTGTTATGGTCAACATCTATCATCTTTCATTCATTTAATTGGCACTGTTTTTCTCAGAATTTCCAAGACTTTGAGTTAAATGATATTACATTAGTTGAGTGCCCACTGTATCCAGGCACAATAGTTGGCACTTGAGTACATGGCCTTCCTAATCATTACAACAATCAGCTTAAGTATGAGCTTCATATATAGTTGAGGAAACCAAGGATGAGAACAGGTTCCCCAAGGTCATGAGACTTGTATATACTGTAAAGTGAATGCTGTTCTGTCCGACTGTAGAACACGGGGTTTTCTTTTAAACTACACTGTTACCATGAAAGAAGTTACGAATGATAAATATAAAATTTTAAAAATATGGTACTATCAGAAAGGATATATGCATCCCTATGTTCATAGCAGCACAATTTACCATAGCTAAGACTTGCAAACAGCCTAAGTGCCCATCAGCAGATGAATGAATTAGAAAACTGTGGTACATCTATACAATGGAATACTATGCTGCTGTAAAAGAGAAGGGACTCTTACAATTTGCAACAGCATGGATGGAACTGGACAGCATTATGCTAAGTGAAATAAGCCAGTCAATGAAAGAAAAATACCACATGATCTCACTCATTTATGGGTAATAAAGACCATTATAAACTGATGAACAAAAATAGATACAGAGGCAGAGCAGCATCGAACAGACTGTCAAACTATAGCAGGAAGGCTGGGGAGGTTTAGGGGGCATGAGGGGTGGGGTAAGAGATCAACCAAAGGACTTGTATGCATGCATATAAGCATAACCAATGGACACAAGACACTGGGGGGTAGGGGAGGCCAGGAGAAAAACACCCAGCAGGCTGGATAAATGTTTTCAGCGGGCAGCATGTGGCCCACGGGCCATAGTTTGAGGACCCCTGTTCTAGAATTTCTTCCTACATAAGCCCTTAGGCAAAAAATTCTTTTTCCAGAATTTACAAAATGAGTAATCTAATCTGATTTCAAGAATGATCTAAGCTTTTAATGTCTTTGACTTCTATCATTAAACTTAAAGTTAGGCCCAGCTGGGGTGATTCAGTGGTTGAGCTTTGACCCATGTACCAAGAGGTCACCAGATTGATTCCTGATCAGGGTACATGCACAGGTTGTAGGCTCAATCCCTAGTAAGGGACATCCAAAATGCAGCCAATTGATATTTCTCTCTCATTGATGTTTCTATGTATTTGTCTCCGTCCTCTCTCTCTCAAATCAATAAAAACATAAAAACAGCAACAACTTAAAGTTAGTAATTTATTTCACTTATTTCTATTGACTAACAGATAAGCTGTCTTGATACTAAAAAAGATTCACCTGACATAAAGGTGGGTGCCTATTACCAACTAGCATTACTGCAGCAATTATTCAAAAGTAAGTATTGAGGTTGGTTTTTAAAGCTTGGTGATATCATGATTTTTAAGAATTGCTTGAAATAGCATGTTCATTAAACTTAGGACTGATTTTAGTGAAGTACAATTTTTGGATTGAGTAATGTTAACATTAACTATCTTTAAACTAGAAATCTCTAATCCCTATGACATTTCACTTAAATAATGTTCTAAATGTAGATAAATAAAAAATGAACCTATAATGAAACTACAACATGTTCTTAGTCATATAGAATACAATAGGATATATTTTAGTGACATTTAATAAAACCACAACATTTAAAAAAATATATATTTTTATTGATTTCAGAAAGGAAGAGAGAGTTAGAAACATCAATGATGAAAAAGAATCATTGATTGGCTGCCTCCTGTATGCCCTACTGGGGATTGAGCATGCAACCCGGGCATGTGCCCCTGACCAGAATTGAACCTGGGACCCTTCAGTCCACAGGCTGATGCTTTATCCACTGTCAAACCACCTAGGCACAGTGGTCGGCAAACTGCAGCCCAACAAACTTCGGCTCGCGAGCCACATGCGACTCTTTGACCCCTTGAGTGTGGCTCTTCCACAAAATACCGACTTCTGCGCATGGGCCACGAAGTTTCAATCGCACTGTTTGTGCGCACCCGCACTTGGTATTTTGTGGAAGAGCCACACTCAAGGGGCCAAAGAGCCGCATGTGGCTCACGAGCCGCAGTTTGCCGATAGGGTAAAGCCACAACAGTTTTAATCATAACTCACCCTCCATCTGTTAACACTAATTTTAATGAGTTCACAGATAGGTATTCTAATTATGCAACAGAACAATCCTTAAATCCAGTCAGACAAGAAATGGCACATGGCTGACATTAGCCTGTGGTCCCTTCAGTTTTTTTGTCTGATAACAAATTGAAAGGTTGTTCAGGGAATTATCCTCTATCTAAATGATGAATTGTCCAAGTTTATGGCCATCCAAAGGAAATCTCATAACTCTTCTAGCAATTCAAATTCTGTATGTTCGTTTCTCTCTATATATATTTCTCTATTACACTCTTCAGGTAGCATAAGAAGGCATTAAAGGAAAATAAGCCAGTTTTGTGTAAGATTATTAAATTAAAAAAAGCAAAGTGATTTTTCTTTCCTATTCAAGTTTTGATTTGAACCAATCATGGATGAGCTGGGGGGAACAAAGAAGTAAAAAAAAAGTTTCACAATGAAAGTGTTAAATGCTCAGAACTGTGAGAAGGATAATAATTAGGTAGTTATTTATGATTTTACATATAATTGAAAATTGTGGAAAAGCTTGGAAGGAACATTTACTGAAAGCAAAGACTTGATATTTGGGCTACCATTTCAATTCTTGTGATTATTTGACTGAAGATAGTTTGGTTCCTTAATGCTGACTTATTTTCCCTTTCTTTCTCTGTGTACTCTTATCGCCTTTCCTGACTTTAGTTCAATAACTCATAAATCTGGATCTCTAGATTGATTTCTATGGGTCAAGTGCAAGTTGCCATCTTAATGGACATCTTCACTTAAATATGCCATTCACATCTCCCAATTCAAAGAGGGTGTAAAAAAAAAAGTTGGCATTTTTAGACACCTGTCATGAGCAAAGTAATTTATGTCTACATAAATTTCATATCATTACCACTAGTTCAATTCTCTTCCTGTGTTCCTTAGCTCAAATAGTGTTAATTAAATATAATTTTATCTTAAGTTGACAAAGTTAGAAACATAGGAATCAAGTTTAATTCTTCCTTCTCCCTTACTCCTCACAGGTACTCCTTTTTTAAGTCTTGCCATTTTTACCTCCAACATGTGTCTAAATTCCACTCCATTTTTCTTTCCCACCAGCTTTTGGTTGGGTCCTCACCAGCTTGACCTGAATTTTTACCAGGACCACCTATCTGTTTTTGTTGTCTAGATCATCAAGACACCTCATTGCCTATGGTTTTTGTTGTTTGTTTTTCTAAAATGCACTCTAACCATATTACCAACTTTCTCCAAAATATTTCATGTCTCCCCTTTTCTCTGACATTAAAGTCAGTCATCTTGCATTTATATTCCAAGTCCTTGATAATATGGCTTTGGTCTCTCTGGTCTAGCTTTTCAGTCTCATCTGACATCTCCCACACCACACTGGTCATATAGGACTTTTATTCTTGGCCTTACTTCTTAGCCTATTATTCTTAACTTTAATCTCATTTAACTTGTTATAATTGCAACCCTCCCTCCCCAATCCAGCACTCCCAATTCTGCTTGCTTTGCTCCACCTTTTTCTTGCCACAACATCTCTCACCTTCATACCTAAGAATAATATACTTATTTCTCCATCACTTACTGTTCATTTTTATCTCACTATAACCAGGGCCACAGTAGAACAGGGATTTTTGTCTTTTTTGCTTATCTATGTATTTTTTCATTGGAAATTACTAGAACAGTTTCTAAAACATAGTAAGTGTTCAGTAAATATTTGTTGAATAAATGAATAAAGTCCCTGAATGATATTGTTCCTTTGTCATCTGTTTCCAAGGCACCCTCATCTCTTGCCTGATTGCCCATCTTCTAGCTAGAAAAATCTCACCTATCTTTAAACTCGTAGATATAATATTGCCTTCTTTTTGAAGCATTTCTTGATTTTTAGGTGTAATTAATCAATACTCATTCCATGCCTCCAGAGCACTTAACCCAGTAATTTGGATTATGGTTTGCTGTCTCCACTTTCAAAACAACAACAGCAACAAGCTGTGGTACATCTACACAAAGGAATACTACACTGCTATAAAATGGAAGAAACTCCTACCATTTGTAAGAGTATGGATGGACCTGGAGAGCATTCTGCTAAGTGAAATAAATCAGTTGGAGAAAGATAAATATCACATGATCTCACTCATTTGTGGAATATAATGGACAACATTAACTGATGAACAAAAACAGACCCATAGACAGAGAAGCATCAATCAGACCGTCAAACCACAGAGGGAAGGCAGGGAGGGTGGGGGTAAGGGGGAGAGATGAAGCAAAGGACTTATATGCATGCATATAAGCATAACCAATGGATACAGACCCCAGGGGGGCGAGGGCATGAGCAGAGGGTTGTGGGGGGAAGAGGGGGATAAGGACACATATGTAATACCTTAATCAATACAGAAAAAAATGAAAGCAATATATCTTCCCATCTGTCTCACTATGCACACACAGTGCAATTAATACATGTTCAGTAAATTGTTTAAACAGAACTCTAATTGGGACATAAACAGAAAAACAAAACAAGGGTTTATGAAACCTAGTAAGGCTACTATTTTACTTGAGAAACAGCAAGAACAAAGGGAGACAAGGTGTAATTTCCTCAAGCTCTACTGACTCTTCAGACAGAAGAACCAGACAAGATTGAATAACCTGTATTAAGTCAATAACATAAAACTTGGAAATTCATTATCATTTAATACTTTTAGAACAGCTGATGTTAATTTTAGATATACTTAAAAGGGCAAATGCCATATATGAAAACAAGACTTCTAGAGAACTAAAATACATAGTCCTTGGTTGTTTTGCAACTCCCTTTGTCCATCACAGCTTAGCTTAAGAGATCTAAGGACATCACAGCAGTGGAATTTGCTTCAGGCCACTAGTGAATTCTGTGTGCTAAGACACTACATGGTATGTCAAATGTTAATTAGACAAGGACATAAATGAGAGTTGGCATTAGAAAAGAGGCAAGCATTGATTTTCCTTTTCACTTTTTAATTATTATAAAAATGATACCCACTTCAGGTGAGCATTTCTTCAAATATGGAATATATAAAATGAGAAGTAAAAATCGCTCCAGTCCCCAGCCTTATTCCCACTCCCCAGAGGTATCCACTCT